>NW_019154132.1:1157684-1562572 GCF_002288905.1 Enhydra lutris kenyoni | reverse complement strand
CCCCCCCCCCCCCCCCCCCCCCCCCCCCCCCCCCCCCGCCCACCGCCTCGTGCTGCCAGAGGATCCTGAACAGGTTTGGAACTTTGAGAAGATGGGTATAGATAGAGTAAATTCAACCAAGGTTTAGAATAGGATTCATGTTTGCGTTGGTTTCCACTTCCTTTCAGTTTTCCACTTGATGTTTTGAAAAAAAGAAGAAGAAAGGAAGGAAGGAGGAAGGAAGGAAAAGAAATGCAGAAAAAAGGCTGACACTGGGTGAGATAAGTGAAATAGCTGTATTTATATTCAGGCCTGAAGGACTGTGTAACTCTCACTAGATTTACCTCCTCAGTCTCATGTTGTCCACAAAAATGCTGTGCCATCTCCAAGCTGCCTTATGTAGGAGAACACTCCACCCAGTGTGGCTAATTCCTCTCTAAGTAAGAGTGAGGCTGGGAGAGAGGATGTGCCCTCGGGAGGAATCACTTCCAATGAGACCCGACAGTTAGTTATTGGATTACACGTGCAAGGAAATGTAGTCTGACCAGGGACAGGGGCTGGAAGTGGGAGGAGGAGAGCCTGAGGCCTGGGAGCTGGCTGGGCCACACAAGGGCTGATGCAGGAGGCCCAGAAGGGGAGGTGCTGTAGACCAGAGGACCAAATGGGAGGCTGGGCTGGACACACCTCTCTGTCTACTCTGAAGGGATTGAGGTGCACGTATGTGTGCTGGAGAGCCTGGCGAGGGGGGGGGTAGGATAAAAGAATCTGAGATCAGTCAGGGATCTAGAGAAAGGCCAGCTGCAAAGAACCTTGGAACAGAACCGAGGCAGGTTCTGGGGGGAATGGCACTAGTTATCTGTGCCCTGGAGATACCAAATAGAGTATCTGCTCTTGGCTAAGCATGCTGGTGGGGCTGTAGAAGCAGCGGAGAGGGAGGGGTGGGAAGGGGGAAGCTGGGGGCTGGGCTGGGGCTGGCCCCAGACAGTGACCTGAAGTTGAGTGGAAGCAGGCTTTTTCCATCAAACCCTGCCTGGATACCACACACAGAGACCGAGTGTCAGTTTACTGCCCTGAGCCGGGCTCCTTTTCCCTAAGCTCCACAGTAATTAGACAAAGAAAACCTAAATTAGCTGAACAGGCGTCGACAGCTTCCTCCAGAGCACCCCTGGTACCTACATGGGAATGTGTCCGAAAATGGCTTGATTGTAGCCGAGAGTCAGCTAAGAAAACACGGCTAAAATGAACTCAGTTTACCGCTCATTTCCAATAGAAAAAAGAAACAAGTCAGTCTTTTCCGGATGGGATGTTTTGATTGAGTTGGGGGTGGGTGGGTGTTGCAGTTGCTTCTACTTCTAAGAATTTCTTTCTGAGCGACATGGGAGCATATTTTGGAGATGGGTCCCCATTTATTTCAGGTTTTTCCCCTCTTACCCCTTTTTGTCATTTTACATGGGACAATTTAAATGTAACTAAATATGGAAGTATATATAGTAGGTTCATAAGTCAGTGCTTTGAGTGTCTGAAAAATAATTAAATGCAATAGAAGCTGGTGTCAGGAGGACAGATAATAACTCAAAGGAGCCCCACTGACATAGCCTTCTGTGTGTGTGTGTGTGTGTGTGTGTGTGTGTGTGTGTGTTTAGTGGGAATAGAATTGGCCCAGGTGGAAGAATAAGGAAAAGGAAGGCAATCATCTCATTTGAAGGAGGGGATGATAGACAATGGATTTTGGGAAAATTCAGCAAGCAAGTAAATGTCACTGTCACTGAACCCTCTCTGATTGTCCACACTAGGAATTCGATGTATATTGATTTCAGGCCCTACAAGGTTTTAAGACCCAGTGACTGAAGAATAAAAAGCACCAACCCTCAAATTTCAGCGGGTTAAAATATCAGGGAGTTTTAGAGGCTCCATTCCCTATCCAGTCCAAGTGACCACGGTATTCATTTACCTAAACTCTTCAGACTTACAAGAAATACCACCTAGAGTTTGCTGAGTGTTCCAGGAGGCTAGACAGTCCTGAAAAGGCCATAGGCATTGGAATTACAGCCCCAGCCAGGAGCAGCTTCTGTTGACTCAAAGCTTGTTTCTCTCTCCAGGGGTCTAAATACTACCCTGCACTCCACAAAAATATGGAGGTTAATGACCTTAGTTATCCGAGCAGGAAGAGGCTCTTCTCTAAAATTCTTTCTTGCAGACCCCATCTTTGCCATGGAAATTCCCCTAGACCTAAAGATCGTTCTAGAAATACAAAACGTCTACTTTTGCTCCTGATAGATTTCACAAGTGCAAGGCTTTCCGCTCTTATCATGTCACAACCACGTGGTCCAAATACAGTTATCTCCCCTTTAGCCATAAGGAAACAGGGGCTCAGAGAGATCAGATGACCTGCTGCAAGTCACACCTGGGGAAGTGACAAAGCTGGCCTGTACTGGGGGGCCTAGGATCCCAGTCTAGGGCTGTTTCCAGTACCTTGCAGCAAAACCTCTCAACTTTGTTTTAATTACTCATTTATACAGGTCTCCTGGGTAAGAATGCATGTCAAATTCTTTATCCCTGGCAATAATATCTGAATTTCTGTTTAGAAGACAGTTTAAAAGGAAAGTTGTCTCTGATACATAGCCTTGCTTAAGATAATTCCCTCTCTTGGAAGCCCTTTCTTAAGGTGGTGAGCTGTTCCTGACTGACTTTCATTGCCTTATAAACAACACAAATCTTGATTTATTTTTTCTTACTGGAAGGAAAGGTATGGTTCGTTAAAATAAATATAGATGAGGCCAGGCTGCTCCTCGCTTAACCAGAAATACACAGCGTCGGGTGCAACCGCCCTCTGTCCATCCCTGGTGCTTTGTCCCCCTTTGGTTGACTGTCTCCGTCTGGGCTGCGGGTTCCTTTCCCGCTCCAAACCTCAAGGCCCCGCCCCTGCTCCAGCGCAGGGGAATGTAAACTTCGGGAAGCTTCGGTTTCTCCGATTTGTTTTGTAATCGGCGTTTTATTCTAGGAAATCTCTTCATTATTGCGGTTTAAATCTTATGTTCTTAGCATACTTCCTCTGCTTCGTGGGTTTTACATGAAATGGCTTAGACTAAACCAGTTACCCACCGGAGAGACGCATCCGCACCGACACTGTTTACCTCCATCCGAGACCTCTCCTCCTCGAGGCACTTCTCGCTCTGGTTACCCCTCCCTTCTTCCGCCAGCCTGGCTGGAGCAAAGTCTCTTCCCAAATCAGTC
Organism: Enhydra lutris kenyoni; assembly: GCF_002288905.1. NCBI lineage: Eukaryota > Metazoa > Chordata > Mammalia > Carnivora > Mustelidae > Enhydra > Enhydra lutris. Next base: position 1,559,359 of record NW_019154132.1, on the reverse strand, counting down.
TGGAACTGACCACTATATTCACCCCGTGTTTTGGTACAAAATTAACTTATGTAGAAGATTCTCCAGCTCCCTGGAGGCCTTTCTAGTTGCTGACGATGAGCTCCGGTGCTGAGGCCAAGGGAGTGTCGGCTTGTTTGAGGAAACCAAGGAAGACCTCGAGCCTACGCGCCACAGAGGCCCCTCTAGAAACTTTAATTTATATTGAAAATCCGCCGCTGAGGAGAGGGGGACTTGGCGAGGAGGGGTAACGGTGGGGATTTTACACCCTTCTCGGCATCTGCTCTTCTTCTTAGGTCCAGAAACCCCCAGACCTCAGGGTTTGAACACCAGCCACCCAATTGCAAGTGTTTATTTGGATAGATTTTTCCCCCCGCTCTCCAAACGCCTGTCCCGGGCAGGGCTCTTTTTATAGCCACCTTCTTGAGATATCCGCGGATAGCCCCCTTCTCCTGGGCCTGGCGGTAGGCATGATTGGATACCTCGCTTGACCTGGTGTGAGGTGCTTGGAGAGGAAGAAAAAAGGATCCAATCTACCGGAACCCCAGGTGGAGACTGCGCCTCTACCCATTTCTGCCCTTCTCAGATTTCAAGGCCCTGGTGCTCTTCAGTTGGAGACGCGACTTTGGGATGCTCCCGGGAGGCGGGCTCAACTGCCCGCAGGACCTGACTCGGATGCAGGCCTAGTGGTACCAGGCCGGACATCCTGAGGGCTCCGGTGGACCATCCTTTTGTATCGTCCACAGCCTGCTGCTTTTATGGGTGGGGCTTGAGAAGAGGGGCTCCGTGGTAGGGATCGCAATTCTCCTAAAAGGCAACTCTGGTGACTGCAAGGAGGAGAGAAAAGGGGCAGTGCCGGAAAAGACACAGTCCGTGTGTTCCCCAAGGGGGCAGGAATGAGTGGGTTTCCAGTAACGAAGGAAAAGAAGCTTCTACCAGCACATACCCAATCATAGGAGAAAAAAGGCGGAAATAAGTGTGGATGCTGGTGCCTCTCAGCACGTTAATTTTGCATCCATTCGTGCTGCTGGGAGGGAAGCCCCTCTTGAAGAGACAGAAACCAGAGGTACCAGGGCGTGTCTCAGGAGCACAGCCCCTCTTCCCCTGAGCCCACCCAGCCGCACAACCCCTCCTCTGCAGCACCAGGCCTTGGTCTTGGAAGGCCTCTCGCCCACTGCTTCTGCTTATCTACCCAGGTTCTGGAGGAAGGTGGCTGGGCCTCTTGAGCGCCTGGGAGGGCCGGCGGGAGGGCCGGGCCCACCTGGGAGGCGCCCTTAGCCTGGGAGGGGTTAGCCTCTGGCACTGAACTTAGGAGGGTGCGCTTCCAGGGCCGCTGAACGCATTAGCCAAATGCGCCGGGAGACCGCAAGGCCGTGCCTCGAACTCCCACCGACGGAGAACTAGGTTGGCCTGCTAGGGGTATGCGGGCCGGGAGGCGCCCTGGAGGTCCCAACCCAGCCGCAGTTGGGTTTTCTTCACTTGTCTGATTCGTCTCCTCTCCCCATGCGCTCCCCCACCCCCCAAATAAATAAATATCTCCGAGGGCAGCGAACTCCGCAGGGTGCCGGGCCCTGCGCGCCGCGCCACGATGGATGAACTTCCTGGAGCATCAAAACTCCCCTCTTGTCCTCCCTGCTGAGCTCAGGATATGGTGCGCGCTTGCTTCTCTTCAGAAAAGGAAACGTAGCTCTTCCAAAAATATAAATCAGCGCTGACGTCCAAATATTTCTTTTGTCCTCCAGCATCCTCTGTGGGGATAAATAAAACGTGCTCGGCGCCCAGAGCCCGACTCGGGACCTCGGGCGCCCAGACGCCGCCTTGGAGGAGCTGCTTTTTGGGAGCCTTCCTTCTCATCCATCCCCCATTACTCTCCTCTCTGCCCCTCCTCCAGTCTGGCAGTCGATCCCTGTTTTGGGATGCGGCCTGACTGCTGGTAGCAGGAGAAGGGCAGCTCTGGGCGGCAGAGGGCAAAGGCCCGCGAGGCCGTCAGGAGGGGGAAGTGAGGGCTCGCCAGTGCTAGGACAGAAGAGGAGACTGGGAAAGCCCCAAGACCGTGGCTCTTTGGAAACTGAGGACACCCGTCCTAGACGAGGCCCCAAAGCTGTCCTTCCAAGCTGGCCTTGCTTTGGGGATTTCGAGTCTTCCCAAGGAGCTAGCAGCGGAGGGGTTCCCCATAGGTGTTCCCAACCCCAGGGCAGCCTCCTCTTAGAGAAGAGCCCAGAGGAGTCCATGTATGGGGACCTACATGACCCCACAGGGCATCTCTGAAAGCTGCTGCCCATGAGAAAGAAGGGGGCTTTTCAGTGTTAGAGGTTGTGACCTGTCCTTGTCCTGGTCTGTGAAACCTAAGGGATGGCTTGAGTCCCATCATCCTCTCCATTCCCCCTCCCCATCTCCCTTCTCCAATTTGGGAGAAGTGGGTTGATTTTCGGTTGGGGCTTTGGAAGGAAGTCTATAGCAGAATGCCCCTAATGCATCAGGATGGCCTGCTGGTGCCTTTGGCGCCTCCACTTCCCTTTCTGCTCCCCTGATACCCTGGTGTTAGGAGCCCACCAGCCCTTTTTCTGTCACCACTCCCTACCCCGAATGAATCATCCTGTCGCATCCACGTGGTGAAGCATAAAAGGCTCCCCGGGCTGAGTGTATCCAGGCAAAGAGATGTCTTCACCTGCCTTATCCTCTTCACATTCCCCCATGCCCTTCCCCCTTGGCCTCAAGTGTTCCTTTCCAGGCCTGGTTCTTCCAGGCTGCGTGGTGGGGGCTGTTCTCCAGCCACCCCCTCCTCTCTCCAGGGGGGTCTTTATTGATGAGCTGCCTCAAAAACCCCCGCCCAATATGTCCCAGAAGGGTTTAGACAATCCATCACCCACCACTTCAAGAATGCTTCCTCCCTTTCAAACACAATCCTCGAACACCAGGCGGGCTGCGGTGGGGAGGGGCGCGCACTTGAAAAGAAAGCAGCTATATAATCAACGTCAAACCATCCCGCAACCTTTCGGAAACAGGGACTGCGGCCAAAAATCTCTCCAAATGATTTACGCGGCCCTCCTCGCCCTCTCCTCCGCCCTCCACTTTGACTCTCCCCTGCGCCTGCAGTCGCGCGGCCAGCGCGGCAAACGCACATCCCTGCTCTGCATTGAAGGTCAACGCTAAAAGCTTCTCCGTGGGCGTAGGTTGCATTTTAGGAGAAAGCGTTTCTCCTCTTGGGGTTCAAGGAGGACATGCTTTCGGGGTCTGGTCATAGTGTCCTTGTTGGTGGAAAGGGGTAAACTGGGAAGGCTGGACATGGAGCTGTGGATTCGTCAAATGATGTCTCCTTCCCTCCCTCCGAAAATCCTCAGATTTTGCGGTGTTGTGGGCTGCGCCTTCCCTTTTTCTTGGTTGTCGGCTCCGGAGAAGCAGGGATTCTTTTCGTTTCCGCTGGGTGGCGCCAGGCTCTCGGGAATCGGGGTCGACGGGACTGCCCAACGCGCCTCCAACGGAGCGGCTCCCTCTGCTTCACCTGTCCGAGGCTCCTGACGCCGCCGTCCCGGGTCCCCGCAGCCTCGCGGTCCGGACCCCAGATTACTTAAAAAATGATCGTTTACCTCGTACTAGGTTGGCCACGTTAGGGCACATTCTGCTTTTGCTACCCCTTCACACCGTTAACATTTAGAGAAGAAAGTAAGTCACAAACTTGATACTCCTTTATTGAAGCGCGCTCTTTCCGTTGCAAACATGCCTCTGCCATGCTGAAGAAACTCAGGGTTCAGTTCAGTTATTTTGGTTTCTCTAAGCAAGGGGCAGAGGGCTGTGTCTTCATTTGTAAGTTACACATCCGGACTCCTGGCTCTTTCCTGAGGTCTGGTGGAAAACAGACCACCGAGAGTCTGGTGAAGTCAGTTCCAGTCGGCTCTGCAGCGGGTGTCTTGGAGAAAGCGCTTTCTTCTGCCTCAGCGTTCTCATCCGCGAAGAGGCTCCTAGACCTCTTTGTTGTCTTCTGGGTCTGCAGTGAGAGGAATAATTTTTTTTTCCTTTTATTATTTCTCATCCTTTTGACTAGAAGAAGCCAGGCGGTTTCTTAATGCTGGTGAAAGTTTGTAAGATAAAGGGAACGTTGGAGGTCCTTTTGGGGAAGGCTAAATAGGAAGGGCAGATGATAAGTAGACTAGGAGTGGACTTGGGATTCCAGAAGGCCAAAGGCACTAGGTTTGGAACCTGAGAACAAGATGTCAACCATTGGCCTTCCTCAGTGTCATGAAAAGAACTGAGTTTTTGTCTTTTAGGAAGTATGGCATTCTCCATTGCAACTGACTTTTATTTAAAAAACTCTAAATATTAGATTTACTGAGGTGTAATTTCTATACAATAAAGCACACCCATTTATATGAAAAGGTTGAGCTTTTATTTTTCTTTTTAAATTTTTATTATGAAAAATTTCATAGTACAGAAAAGCAGAGAGGATATATAATAAGGCTTCCTTTCAATACCCCTCACCTAGATTTAACAATTATTAAGATTTTGCTCCATTTTTCTTTTCTCTTTCTATCTTCATTTCTTGCTCAAATATTTTAGGACAAATCCAGACGTCATGTTTTAGAAGTGCAACTTATTACTTCTTAACACACCCACCAGTTGTAGCTCTCTCATACCTAAAGTTATATTTTGGTGCAGAAAAGCACACTTCCTTGGGGAAGTTAGAAATAGGGCTGGGACATTGTTCTGGAGGAGCATTATACAAATAGGACTCTCCATCCTGCTACTCAGTCCTCCCAACTGACTTCCAGCCCCAAATATCTTGGCTTTCTCCTGGCTGCTGGAACTGTCAAGAAGTTGACAAACTTTCCCTCCCCAAACTTTCCCTCCCACACCCTCACTGGGGCTGGGTGGGTGTTTTAGCAGTAAGCTGTGAAAAGGGGTTCAGTCATTTGTTCTGTGGCTAGAGTTAACCCCACACTGTCTTCATAAATGCATATCAGATCACATATATAAAATTCATTTTATTGCAAGAGCATATGTGACCTTTGAATATATCTATCCCGATGCATATGTGTGTATGTTTATCCATGTGGACTATATAGTAGTTTCTGAATCATTAACCCAGATAATGGCTAGCCAGGAAATACTTTTTCATACTATTTGGAAGTTCTTGTGAGAAGATTTTGGACTAGGCTGGAGGAGAAAAGAGGTCCTGGGGGATGGACCAGGAGGCACTGGTTGGCTTGTATCCCCAACCCCCAGTTCACACCAGGACTTTTTGTGTATTTCAGAAATATGTGTTACTGATTTGTCTTATTTTTCCCCTCCCCCAGTAATACAGGTTACCTTTGTTCTTAGCATTGCCCTCACCCTCAGGGCAACCTTGAGCAGATGAATAGTGATGTGGTGATCTTAGTAGCCTCAAATTTTGCTTGACAATTGCACCTGCTCCTGATGACCTCGAGTACGTCTCTGTGCTTCAATTCCTACTTTTTTTCCTATTAAAGAGGTAATAATAAAAATTTAAAAATAATTCTCCTCCTGCAATGATTATAGAGATGAAATGAAAATTGTATAAGTATTAACATTTTGACATATACACATTTATGTTGTTATTTTTGGCCCAATCCAACAAAATTGCTGTTTAGTTTTGAGGTACTTCTGTAAATTTTATGCGTACTTGGGCTCTTTCCTTCCTTGGGCGATCTCTTAAATGCTTGTTTGGTTTTGTCCCTAATAAGGAAATGATGGTGGGTCCATAATCTACAAGTTTAAGTCAGCCTCTGCGGGCTGGGGTCTCTGGCCTCCGGGTATGTTTAGGCTGTGGGTGGCGCTGCGTGGCTCCACAGTGAAGGGCAAATACTCAGGGTGGGGTCGGGGGTCGGGGACCGGGGTGGGCGGGGGGGACTTTTCCCTTGGACTGGATCACGCGGCTGTTGGAGGAATGTCTTTCGCAGCACCGGGGCTGGTCGCGTGCCCTCTCAGTGCGGTGGGTCAATGCCTGGTGGGCCGAGCAGGCACGTGACCAGGGCGCGGTGAGTGTGTGTGTGTGTGTGTGTGTGTGTGTGTGTGTGTGTGCGCGCGCGCGCGCGCGCGCGCGTGTGTGTAGTTGAGTTCTGTCAGAGGACTTCACTCCAGCAGGGGAGAGAGTCCCTTGTCTGAGTGCCGTGCGGAAGCTCCCGCCTGATAATGTTAGGCACGCGGGCAGGGGCCCGAGTATGTGGGACTTAGGGGGACTCACTGGGGGTCCAGCCACCTACAGCTGATTGGCATTAGAGGTTTTCGAGATCCCACGGGAAAAGCGTGAAAGCGCGGAAGAAAAACTTGCCTGCGCGCTACGGATGCAGCTCAAGGGCTTCTCGCAGATTCCTCGCGGTCGTGGGCCGCCAGCGAAGCAACCCGTGGCGTTTGCTTGTTTTAGGCGGAAATTTCCAAGTTTTCCCTCCATTTCCCGTTTGCGATAGGCGCAGGCTCTGCACCGTCTTGTGGGAGGTGGAGTGGCAGGGAAAGAACCCTCGCGGTCCACATAACCGCACCGGAAACAGAAGTGTGGGATACGAAAGGGCCACCGCTTGACACCCCTATTCTTTCTACCCCACTGGGCTCACAAAGCTCTGACTCTGAAAATGTAACCTGCAATTTGAAATACTGATGCCATAAATGTTTTCATTCCGTTTAATATTTTTGTGTATATCTCCTCACCCATACACCTTGCACATGTGAGCTAACCTGACCTTGAGCGTTACTTTATTGTTCCGGACTTCAGTTTTGTCATTTCTTTCCTTTTCTTTTTTCCTTTCTTTTCTTTTTCTCTTCCTTTTTTTTCTTTTTTTAAAAGATTTTATTTATTCATTCGTGAGAGACAGAGAGAGGCAGAGGCAGAGGGAGAGGCAGGCTCCTGGCTGAGCCGTGAGCCCAAAGCTGGATCCCATCCCAGGACCCCGGGATCGTGACCTGAGCCCAAGGCAGACGCCTAACCATCTGAGCCACCCAGGCGCCCAATTCTGTCATTCTGCAATTGGGATTATAATAACAGCTGACCCATAGAGTTGCTAGGACTAAACGAAATAATACAAGTCAAGCCTGTAGAGCAGTGTGCAGCACGTGGGGAGCGCTCCACCAACACTGGCTCAGAAACCGCGCAGATTCCTCTGACCTGGAATCCCTTTCTCCAGCGCAGCCCTAGAGTTTTCTCCGGGGTGACTTTTGGTTGTGGTGCCGGGGGGCCTAAGGCGAATTGGGCCCCTCCGTCTGTCCCGGCCTCAACGAAACTCTTGAGCTTTGTTTTATTTTGGCATTCGATTAAGAATTTAGAGTTAAAAACGGAGCTGGGAGAAAGTACGGAAAGGCCCTGATGGGAAGCTGGGGCCGAAGGCTCAACCCCCGAACAGCTACGCGCCCCGGCGGAGAGGCTTCTGAGAACAGCCTGGGCTAATGCGAGTTGGGACGGGTCCAGCTCTGCGAGAAGGGGACTGGCGAGCTCTGGTGACTGGCGTCCGACTTGGTTTGGGGCTACTTCTCCGCGCCTCCGCCGCGCCACTAGGTTCGCTCAATGAGGTCAGACTGCTTGCGGGCGGGGGTACTAACTCCCTAGGGCGGAGGTGCGCTACTGTGACCCCAAAGAGGGAGGGTGCCCATCCTGGGCCGAATGGAACGGAAACGCGGGGCACAGAGGGCGACAAGTTCAGAAGCTGGGGGTGGAAAGCGGAGAGGTCATTTTCATTTTAGTGCCTCGACGTTTCCCCTGTATGATCGTTGGTCAGGTTCGTCTCCGTTTAGGACCTATCTCCAAATACTACTTGGAAAAAGGCAGACAATAAACAGTCCTTCCTCTGCTGTCGGCCTTTGCTTGAGATCGGCCCGGGCCTCTCTGGGACCCTGAGTAAAAAAGAGCGGATTGGCTTCTCCAAGTGCGAAAACGTACCCCGCAGCGGCCGCAGGATACCAGGCGCAAAACGTCAGGCGGGGCCGCAGGTCTCAGCCACTGCGGCTTGGAAGGAGTTTTCTGGACGCGGCTGTTCTGCCTGCCCTGGAGGAGGAGGGTGAGAGGGGAAGTGACCTCTTGAACCCCATCAAATGCAAATCCTATAAGAAATTTTTTAAGGAAAGAAAAGCGGAAGGACAGGGAAATGGAGAAACGCGGAGTCCACCTGAGGCTTGAATGGCCTTTTTAGAATAACAAGCCCCTGGGGTTTGCAGACTTCTCTGCGGTAGACCGAAGATTGGTAATGAACTTTGGATTTTCCCCCAGGAGGGTGAAGCTACCAGCTGACTTCCTCCAATATGCATATTTTACATATATAAACACCTTAGCAGTTTAATAGCCATTTAAACAAATCATTCACATAAATTTTTAGTCTTTAAACGATCTGGCACAAAAAATGGTTTTTCTTTATTCTGGTTCTTTTTCTTCCTTCTTTTCATTACTGTTTTTTGCAGCTAAGGTTTCATGTCCAGGTTGGTGGCCAAAGTGTTTTTTCATGTAATTTTGCTGTCTGTTTAATTGTAACGATCCACATGACTTTCCCTATCAATATGGATGTAGGATAGATTCAGAATTTTATTTTTCCAACTGGAGGGATAATATAGTTTTGGAAAAAAGCAAATGTCCCTTTTGTTTGGCTCTTATTGGTTGTTAGCTAGGTCATGAGGTTGCTAGTGGAGTGTTCCTCGGCACCAAGCCTAATGAGAGACTCAGCTGTGACTAGTTCTTGGCTTTAAAAAAGACTGACCTACTTGATGAGTCAGTTATTCACCTATTTACTCTTCAAGTCTCTGGAGTTAAAATGCTAAGAATTTGAAAAACTGTGAGTTTTCATTTGTCAACTTTTCATCCAGAAAAAAAAAAAAAAAAAAAAAGAAGGGACTCACAGGTTTTTTCTTCCCCTATCGAAGGAAATGCTGTTCAATGACAGGAAAATGTAAACTAAACCTCCAGGACCCATGCCATGGAACAAAATGGGTGTGGAGAATTGAACAGGCCAACAGGGCAGACAGGATTTTGGGAAGAAGCCTGGGAGAGGCAGGGACAATTAGGTCTTTTACACAGTGATGCTGTTCTTGAATAAGGGGATGGCATGCATTTGGGAATCTGTGCTGGTGACAGAGTAAGGGCAAAGTAAAGAGGGTAGGGAGTGACAGAGTCTTGTAGGAAGCACTTTCCATCTGGAAGAGTAGGTTTAAGTATCTCTTGTTGCTTTGTGGTGTAGATGGAGGGTGTATGTTGGCATCAGGCTGAGGGAATTGGCCCTGCTGAGCTCAGCAAAAATGGATATTAATAAACTTGTTTTGTGGATTCTACCTATGAACATTTCTGCAGTTGGAGAAGATCTGAGCCTGAAGTCCTTTCCATTTGTAAATCATTTGCAAAGAATGTAGTTGAATTGGTGGGCATTTTATGAGCATAGAGATTTAACAAAAGGGAGAAGAATGTAGATGTATATAGCAGGTTAAGTATGATGAGAATTTGTGTGTGTGTATGTGTGTGGTTTTTTTGCTTTTCATTTTCTAACATCATGGTTTATATGTAAATCCATAGTAGTGTGAGAATAATATATAATTTACATATGTGAGAATAATACATAATTTCAGGTGCCTTGAATTCATTTTAATGTATTCCTTTTCCCTTTCTGACTAGGAAATTGTTTCAAGATTGAGATTTGATTGACATCTGGACTTTAGATATTTCTACAAAGTGAAGATCAGTGTTGGGTAGTAGAGGTAATACCCCTTAAAAATATTTTTCCTGGGCTATATTACTTACACTTTTCCTTTATTTTTCATCCCCTTTTCTTATATAATGACTTAGTGTAATTTACTTTCATACTTTGAGTTAAAAGTGGAATTTCAGTGGTTGAGAGTGGAAGAAATCATGTTAGTCAAATAATGCAGAGAAGTGCATTTGCATCATTAAAGTTACCTTCATGTAATCTACTTCTAAGGGCTGTAATGTATTTTAAGAAAATGATTAAGCTTTGAAAATTTAAATGATTTTAAAATATTCTAAGTTTCACTTTTAGTTTTCTGTGATAACTTACATTGTATTTAGTTATGACTTACCTTGTCTTTTTTAGAGAACCCGAATAACTTAGTGAAAGTCTATTAACCTTCCCATGAATCCTCTAAAGAGAGGTAAACATATCTTTACTCTTTGAAACTATGACAATGGAGTCATTAGAAGAATAAAATAAGCCCGGAGGACAATACAATTTGACACTTTCATTAATAACTGGGAGTTTCAAAAGAAAGTAGGGCATCAGAGAATAGGATAAAAATGTATTTAAAAAATGCTTGCTATATCTAGATAATTTTCTAGATATATGTTTCTTTGGTTTACCTGGCATCTTTTTCTTCCTTCTATTGGTAGTAACTTCTCTGTATCCTTAAGAACTTCTTGCTTCCACTCACTGTTGTGCTGGTGTAGTTACAGTGTAATGACACTCCCAGACTTGGGATGGTTACGCAACCTATGCCAGTCTATATCGCACAACTTTTGGCCATTGTGCTTGGCCAAGCATAGGCATATGCTCAACCTCAGTCACTTTACAATCTTCTGGGATAATATCTTAAAGATAATAAGAGAGACTTACTCTTTTCTCTCCTGGATTAGGAACCATAAGGAAACATCCATGGAACTTCTTGTGGCCATCTTGTCACTTCCTTGACTGCTTGGTAGAAGCCCACTTACAACAGAAGAGAACCAACCCCAGAAGGAAGCAAAAGAGATAAGAGTATGGGGTGACAACACTGTTGGAGGCTGGGAATGGCCAAGGCTCTGGGATTTTCTTTTGATCAGCCAATTCCTCTCTTCTACAAACGATTTACAAGTGCTGTTCTGTACTAGGCACTGTACTAGGTGCTGGGGAAACATTCAGGGGAAGACAGTCAAAGTCTCTTCTTTCAAAACTTAAATTTGAGGGAGGAGGAGATAGACAAACAAGTATACAAAACCCTCTTCAGATAGAGGAAAATTGTATGAAGGCAGACCATTAATAAGTTAGTAGATAAATGAGAAACTTTCTGTTGGTAATGTAAGGGGGGAAAAATAATTTTCCCTTTACTCTTCTGAGTTCTATGGCTGAGACCACCCCCCTCCCTATAATAAAAAAAATAGATTGACAAAAGAAAAAACAGCAACAACAAAAAAACATCTATGCCTCCTGAATACATGGGAGAGACCTAGGAAAACTGAGTAACTCCCTGAAATGGACCCAAGCCATCACCTTAACTATCATCTAAAACTAAAGGGGGAAAAAAAAAAAGATTTTGGGGTGGGGGCTAGAGCCAATTGTGGGAGGTCACCAGAGCAAACAGAGTAAACAAGGATAAGTTTGTTATGCAGATTTAAATAGGTGTTAAGAGTTTCTTGTGATTTAGGTTATCTTTCTCTTCCTGGTACAGAAAAGGAGATACTTACAAATGGAGATTTCCCTTATAAAAGTAAATGTCCTCAGTTTTCAGAGCTTCTCCTGAGTTTGTTGTTTCTTTTCTCTTCTTCTTCTTTTTTTTTTTTTAAGATTATTTATTTGAGAGAGAGAGAGAGAAAGCTAGAGAGAAGTGGGGCATAGGTAGAGGGAGAGAGAATCTCAAGCAGACTTTGCTCTGAGCACAGAGCCCAGTTTGGGGCTTGATTTCACAACCCTGAGATCAGACCTAAGCTGAAACCAAGAGTTGGAGGCTATAAATGATTGTGCCACCCAGGTGCCCTGTGTCTGCTGTTTCTTAAAAATAATTGGGTCAACATAATCCTTATGTCGAAGTGGCATATTTTGGGGTGATGTATTCTGTTCCTCTTCAGTAATACATGATGATAACAGAGAGGTGCAGTAGAGAAATGGATGTTGGGTGGTCGTTCAGAAAAGCCCTTCCTGGGGTGACAGTGGTCTGAGATTTATGACTGAGAGTAGTCAGCTGTAGGAAGATCTTGGCAGACCAAGCAGAAGATATAATGGCACAAAGGAATGATCTTGGGATACTTAATGGATTTCAAGAGGAGTTGGGTGCCTGAAATGACATTCTTTACTCTAGGTGCCAGATGTTCAGAATGAGAGAGACAACGCTAACAAATAGTGATCAGGTTTGATACCTGGGCTCTTCTTTTTCTAGGTATTCACCCCTGCAATACCTACCATTCTGTTAATGGTCACATGACATTGACACAGACATTTTACAATACAGCACAAAAACAACCACCTGACTTTCTTTAGTTTTCCATGAGACACTTCTTTTTTTTTTTTTTTTAAAGATTATATTTATTTATTTGACAGACAGAGACCATAAGTAAGCAGAGAGGCAGGCAGAGAGAGAGAGGAGGAAGCAGGCTCCCCCATGAGCAGAGAGCCCGATGTGGGGCTCAATCCCAGGACCCCGGGATCATGACCTGAGCTGAAGGCAGAGGCTTTAACCTACTAAGCCACCCAGGTGCCCCGAGACACTTCTATTTTAGTGGCAGATGATTATAGGTATGCTGATTGTTCTCATTTTAGTCACAGAGTCACATGAACCCTAATGACGTGTGTAGGCACTGAAGTCTGACTTCAGGATTAGAATAGGTAAATGATAGATTGGAGGAAACTATTCATATGATATTGGTCATGCATGCAGATCTGGAACTGAGAATGCTAGAGGAGGACCTGAGTAGGTTCGAGAGGAGTTGCACCTTGATTAAAAGGATGAAGGATGACACCCATGATAAAAAGATGACACACGGTTGGGAGCATTTGGTTTAAAAAAGCAAAGGAGAGATTTTACTTGTGGTCTTCCGGTGAAAGATCCATTGAAAATCAAAAGTGGTTGTTGAGTTTTTAATCTAGAGTGAAAGGGAACCAAGAATGTTATCTGTTAGGATGGTTCAGGCTGCAAGGAACGGAAAGCCTTACTAATACACTAATTGAATTATCTCATGTAACTGGAGAGGTTGGTGTAGGGTGCATTTGGGAGTTGTGTTAGTCATATCAGCTCAGTGGTCTGTTTTTTTCTACTCTGCTGGCCACAGAATCCATCCACTTCATTCTAACTTGTTTATGTTCTGGTTGTAAGATAGTATCAGCTAGCATTGTGGGCTTTGTGGTGTGCATTCAGAAGGGTATTTATGGGGAAAAAAGCTCTTCTCTTCCCACAGTGAAATGAAAGTATTCCTCTCTTCATCTTTTTAGGGCCAATTTAGGGCCCACGCATCTCTTGGGATCAGTAACAGTCTCCAGCAGAATGTCATTCACAGATCATCTAAGTCAGTCATAGGCAAGTACCATGGGGTTGATTTGGACTACTCAGGCTACCTCTTTGGAGCTCTTTTTCCCTAAATTACATGATCTCATGGGTCTCACATATGTCATGGGGTTAAGAAATGAAATTTGGGTTCTTTATGAAAGAAGGAGGGGGAAATGCATATAGAATAGAAAGTATACATGAAACATTTAGGCTAAGTATAAGGAAGAATAATCTAATGTAGATAATTTTGAATATTAGGAAAATGTACCATGAAAAGACATGAAATCTCTTCAAAATTATAGGATTCTATTTGTCTGAAATTATCTCTCTGATCCTATCTGAATGTGGGGGCAGAGTGGGGTAGGAGCAAAGGAGAGTGCTTCCTAAAATTTCCACTTTAGATTTAATTGAGATGCTGCTTGACACACAGATTTGAGGGTCTCACCTCAGAGGTTTGGATGTAGTATTTTAGAATGAGGTCTATAGCACTCTATTTTTAAAGAGTGATTCATGTGAATGTAGTGTGGTCTGTCAGCTGAGCTCCATTTGGAAACCACTGGTAATGAATACAAAATAGAAAATTTTTTTAAAGCACATAAGGAACATTCACAAAAATTGACCATGTTCTAGGCCACAAAGGAAGTCTCAATAAATTCCAAAGAATTAGTATCCTATGAGCCATATTCACTCACAGCAATACAATGAATTTAGGTGTTTATAACAAGGACATAAAAAGGATAATCTAAAAAAACATGTTTGGGAGTACATTTTTTAAAATATGAAATAATGATTGAATTAAAAAGCTTATCAGAAGGGAAATCATGAAATACCGATAGCTGATAACAGACAAAGCACTCTACCCTAAAGTACAGATAAAGCATTATACACGAACAATGAATCATGGAAGCTACATCAAAAACTAATGAAGTACTGTATGGTGACTAACATAACATAATTATAATATAAATAGCATTGCCTAAAGGGAAATTTATAGCTTCAAAATCAATTATCAGAAATTTAAAAAGACTGAGAGCAAGAAAGCCAATGATTCAACTCAAGAAGCTAGAATTAGAGTAGTAAGACAATCCAAAGAAACAATGCTTTAGTCTGAATTGTTACATAGAAACTACAAAGTCCTTATTGGCTAGATTCAGCAGAAAATACACTTATTAAAAGATATTTAAGGACTCTGATTTGGGAGGGCTGAAGAGTCAATTTTGCTGCATCACTAGAACAAAATGAAACCCCATCACAAAATAGCCATGCAAAGACCCTTCTATACTGACCACCACTACTGGACACCATTAATACCTGCTGTGGGACTTCAGGATCTCCTTGACTAATTAATGCCCCTGGGGTCTCCCTGGCCAGAAAGGAATTTCTACATTCCATGTGTGGCACCTGGTTTCTTGTGTTACTCTCTTTTAAACCCAAGTCTTACATGAGTGAGTCTGATTGACAGAGTCTAATTCTCAGGTATGAAGCCTAGCTAAGGGAAGCTGGGAAGGTGAGTTTCTGGCTTGCATCTTGGGACATAGGACTCATCGAGTAGGAAACACACAATACATGGGTTTGAGCTGGTACATGGCAAATACCTTCTGCATTCAAGAAGGAAGGAAATCATAAAAATAATGGCAGAAACCAATGAAATGAATGACCTCCCTCTGCAATATTGAGACCATTTACAGACCCAAAAGATGCTTCTTTGAAAATAGTAAGAAAGGGGTGCCTGGGTGGCTCAGGTCATGATCTCAGGGTCCTGGGATGGAGTTCAGCAGGGAGTTTGCTCCTCCTTCTCCCTCTAGCCCTCCCTCTGCTCATGTGCTCAAGCTTTCTCTCTCTCACACAACTAAATAAAATAAAAAAAAACAAACACAAAAAAACAATAAGAGAGACACACCTCTGATGAGACTTAGAAAAACATTGTTATACACACATACTCTCTCCTGTCTTTTTCCCCTCACTTGTGACACACATGCACACACAGACATACACACACACAGCCCACACACAAGGAAATAGCTGAAGCAAAGGGTTATAATTTATAAACTTATAATTCTTTACTAACTCAAGATGCAGAGTCCTGAGAGACAATGATTGGAAGAGTCTGGTTGAGATGGCTGTTCCTGGGCTGCCTGGGAGAAGAGAGGTTCTGACCCTCTGATGTCTGGATTGGCAGGCAACCTCCCTATAAGACTACACACAATAGGAAATATCCCAAAGGGCAACCAGCAAATGACAAATATCTAGGACTTGCAATGTGACTTATTTTGTTAGTACCCTATTGATAGACTTTTGTACTTTTTCCAAAATTTCATTATTATAAGAAAGCTTCAACAAATATCTTTGTCATAATTTTTCTCTTGGAAGTGAAATTACTAGACAAAAAATATGAATAATTTTAAGGCTCTTGATTAAGCTGTCAAGTTACTTTCTTTAATGGTTGTAACTATAGCCTCACCTGCTGTGATAAGAGAAGGTCCATCTCACTGCATCTTTGCCACCTTTGACTAGTCCATAACCGAGGTGATATCTCATAGTTGTTTTATTTAGGATTTTAAAATATGTATGAGGATAAACAATTTTACATATATTGTTTAAACTAATAAGAACTGTATTTTGCAGTGTAGACATCATGATCTCCCTTTTATAGATGAGCTCAAGCTCAAGAAAGAAGAAAGAATCTCACCTCAATCCCCCAGTTAGTCAGTAGAGTATGTAGGATTTTCTTTTTGACTCTAAAGCTTTCATTTTTTTTTTAATCTCTACTCCCAACGTAGGGCTTGAGCTCTTCACCCCAAGATCAAGAGTCACATGCTCTTCTGACTCAGCCAGCCAAGTGCTTCTAAAGCCTATATTCTTATTACTTCACTTCAGAGAAGATGGATATATTTGACTAGATATATAAATTAAAATGTTTGAGGTAAGAAACAAATATAGTCAGAGTTTCCCAAGGAATGTTCCAAGGAACACAAGCCTTCTTAAATTCTTTGAGTGAAAAACGGTGCTTAAAACATTGGGAAATGCTGAATAATATGTCCCTTCTTGGACACTCAGAGCAAATGCCAGGATCTTTCTGACTTCAAGAAGTCTTACAGCAAAGAAACTGTTTAAGTCTGTTTAACATTCCAGAAAAATAGTATTCCAAAGAAACATGTTTTGGGAAATGTTACCAAACTTTGTACCTCTCATTACTGTGTCATGTTTTATTGCACCAGCCAGAACATCTAGATAATGGTAAATGATATTGGTGATAGTGGGTATTTTATTTTCCCCTGATTTAATGAAAATGTCTCTAATATTTAAACACTAAGTATGATGTTGGCCATGAATTAAGATAGCGGAATTACTATCTTTATAAGAATGCTTACTTTCTTATTTTCTGACTTAAAGAATCAGAAATGTTATGACTCTTCCCCACCCCATGTTTTATGTTTTTAATGTCACATTTTACATACTTTTACATTGTGTATCTCTCTTTTTTTTTTTTTTAAAGATTTTATTTATTTATTTGAGAGAGAGAGAGGGAGAGCACGAATGGAAGGAGGAGGAGGAGAGAGAGGAAGAAGCAGACTCCCTGCTGAACAGGGAGCCCAATGCTGGGCTTCATCCCAGGATCTTGAGATCACGACCTGAGCCAAAGACTGATGCTTAACCTACTGAGCCATCCAGGTGCCCCTATCTTGTGTATCTCTTAACTAATTATCATGAAAGTGAAGGGATATTCCATGTGAAATGTAAATGTGAAAGTGAAAAAGGTATTTCATGCTAATGGAAATGAAAAGGAAGCTGGAGTAGCTATATTTACATTAGACAAAATAGAGTTTAAAACAAATACTATGATAGTAAACAAAGAAATGATTACATAATGATAAAGGGTTCAATTCAGCAAGAAGGTATAACGTTTGTATGTATTTATGCACCCAACCTAGGAGCATCTAAATAAATAAAGCAGATATTGACAAAACTAAATGGAGAATTAGATAGCAATACAGTAATTGTTGGAGACTTTAATACACCCTTACACCAATGAGTACATAATCCAGACAGAAAAGAAATATGGAAACATCAGCCTTAAATTATACATTAGACCAGATGGACTTAACATATTTATAGAACATTCCATTCAAAAGCAGCAGAATGCACATTCTTTTTGAGTGCACATAGAACATTTCCCAAGATAAATCCTATGTTAGCCCATGAAACAAGTCTTAATAAGTTTAAGAGGATTAAAATCCTATTAGGTATCTTTTCCAAACACAATGGTATGAAACTCAAATTTAGCTACATGAATAAAACCAAAAAATTCACAGATATGTGTAGATTAAATAATGTACTACTTGAAAATTCAATGCGTCCATGAAGAAATCAAGAGAAAAAAATACTTTGAAAAAAATGTAACATACCAAAATTTATGGGATGCAGTAAAAGCAGTTCTAAGAGGAAAGTGATAAATGTGTATCTCAAGAAACAAGAAAAGTCTCAAACAACCTAACTTTATACCTCTATATGTCTTATATAGAAAAAGAATGAACAAAACCCAAAGTTAGTAGAAGGAAAGAAATAACTGTTAGAGCAGAAATAAAGATTAGAGCAGAAATAAATGAAATAGAGACTAAAAAGACAATAGAAAAGATCAATGAAACTAAGATGTTGGGGGGCACCTGGGTGGCTCAGTTGGTTAAGCGTCTTCCTAAGCTCAGATCATGATCCCAGAGTCCTGGGATCAAGCCCCAAATTGGGCTCCCTGCTCAGTGGAGAGCCTGCTTCTCCCTCTTCCTCTGCTGCTCCCCCTGCTTGTGCTCTCTTTGTGTCTGTCTCTCTCTCTGTCAAATAAATAAAATCTTTTAAGAAAAAAGAAACCAAGATCTCGTTCTCTGAAATGATAAACTAAATAGAGAAACCTTTAGTTAAACTCACAAAGACGAAAAGAAAGATGATCCAAGTAAGTAAAATCTGAAATGAAACAGATGTTAAAACTAATACTACAGAAATACAAAGTATCATAAGAGACTATGATGAATAATTATGTACTAACAGACTGGGTAATCTGGAAGAAATGGATAAATTACTAGAAATATATAACCTACCAAGACTAATTCAAGATGAAATAAAAAACCCAAATAGACTGACTACCAGTAAAGAGATTGAATTGGTAATCAAAAACCTTCTGCAAAACAAAAGTCGAGGACCAGATAACATCACTGATGAAATTTACCCAACCTTCAAAGAAGAATTAACACTAATCTTTCACAAACTCTTCCAATAATTAGAAAGGAGAGAACTTATTATTCTGATACCAAAACCAGACAAGGATACCACACATACACACGCAAAAACAAAACAAAACAGAACAAAACAAAACCAGACCAATATTGCTGATAAACTTAGATGCACAAATTCTCAACAAAATATTAACAAACCAAATTCAACAATACATCAAAGGGATCATACATCATGAGACACATCACGATCAAGTGGGATTTATTTCAGGGGTATAAGGATGGTTCAACTTTTGCAAATCAGCCAGTGTGATACACCACATTAAAACGAAGGATACAAATGATATGTTCATCTCAACAGATGCAGAAAAAACATTTGGCAAATTCAGTATCTGTTTATGATATACTCTCAACAAAGCAGGTAAAGAAGGAATGTATCTCACCATAATAAAGGCCATATATGACTAACCCACAGCTAACATCATACTTGAAGGTAAAAAGGTGAAAGCTTTTCCTCTAAGATCAGATACAAGACAGTAATACCCACTCTTAACCCACTTTTGTTCAGTATAGTGTTGGAAGTCCTAGCCACGGCAAACAGACGAGGAAAAGAAATAAAAGTCACCTAAATTGCAAAGGGAAAAAGTCAAACTGTCACTATTTGCAGCTGACATTATATTATATATAGAAAACCCTGAAGACTTCATCAAAAACCATTAGAGCTAGTAAATAAATTTAGTAAAGTTTCGGAATGCAAAATCAATATGCAAATACCTTGCATTTCTATATGCTAATAATGAATTTTTAGAAAGAGAAATTTTAGAAATCCCATTTATAATTTCATCAAAAAGAATAAAACACCTACAATATACTTAACCAAAGAGGTGAAAGACCTGTATGTTGAAAACTACAAGGCATTATGAAAGAGATTGAAGAAGCCAGAAATAAATGGGAAGATAGTCTATGCTCATGGATTGGAAGGACTAATGTTGTTAAAATGTCAGTCTACCCAAAGCAATCTACAAATTCAATGTATGTCTATCAAAATAGCAATTACATTTTTACAGAAATAGAACAATAAAATCATAAAATTTGTATGGAATTTTAAAGACCTAGATAATCAAAGTAATCTTCAGAAAGAAGAACAAAGCTGGAGGCATCATGCTTCCTGATTTCAAACTATATTACAAAGCCATAGTAATTGAAATAGTATGGTATTGACATAAAAACAGACACATAGATCAAAGGAACAGAATAGAGAGCCTAGACTTAAACCCAATCACATGTGGTCAATTAATTTATGACAAAGAGCCAAGAATATGCAATGTTTAAAGGGCAATGTCCTTAATAAATGGTGCTGGGAAAATTCGATAGCCACATGCAAAATAATTAAACTGGGCCACTAAGATATATCATATACAAAAACTAATTCACAAATGGATTATAGACTTGAACATAAGATTTAAAACCATGAAATTCTGATAAGAAAACAAAGGTGGTAAACTCCTCTACATAGGTCTTGGCAATGAGTTTTTAAATCTAACACCAAAAGCAAAAGCAACAAGAGCAAAAATAAATAAGTGGAAGTGTATCAAACTGAAAAGTTTCTTCATAGCAAAGGAAACCATCAACAAAATGAAAAGATTTCATTTTGAAAATGAAACCTACTGAAGGGAGAAAATATTAGCAAATCATATATCTGATATAGGCCTAATATCCAAAATATATAAAGAACTCATACAACTCAACACCAAAAAAAACCAAAACAATCCACAAATCCCCCCACCAAAATCCCAAACCCAAACAATCTGATTTAAAAATGGGCAGATAATACAGCATAGGGACAATAGTCCATGGTATTATTGTAGCAGTGTATGGTATCAGATGGTAACTACACCTGTGGGGAGTATAGCATAATGTATAGAATTGTCAAATCAGTATGTGGTATACCTGAAATGAATGTAACATTGTGTGTCAACTGTACTTCAATAAAAATATTTTAAAATGGGCAGAACACCTGAATAGATATTTTTCTAAAGAAGGCATACACATGGCCAATAGGTACATGAAAATATGCTTTACATCATTAATCTTCAGAGAAATACAAATCAAGACCACAATAAAGTATTACCTCACACCTGTTAGAGTGGTTATTATCAAAATGACTAGAAATAACGAGTGTTGGTAGGACGTGGAGATAAGGGAACCTTTATGCACTGTTGATAAGAATGTAATTTGGTGCAGCCACTATGGGAAACACTATGGAGGTTCCTGAAAAAATTAAAAATAGGATTTCAATATGACCTCACAATTCCACTTCTGGGTATTTACCTGAAGAAAACACAAAACGCTAAATCAAAAAGGTGTATGTGCCATCTTGTTCACTGCAGCATTATTTGCAATGGCCAAGATATGGCAACAACCTAAATGTCCATTAAAGATGAATGGATAGGGGCGCCTGGGTGGCTCAGTGGGTTGAAGCCTCTGCCTTCGGCTCGGGTCATGGTCCGGGGTCCTGGGATCGAGCCCTGCCTCGGGCTCTCTGCTCAGCAGGAAGCCTGCTTCCTCCTCTCTCTCTGCCTGCTTCTCTGCCTGCTTGTGATCTCCGTCTGTCAAATAAATAAATAAAAAATCTTAAAAAAAAAAAAAGATGAATGGATAGAGAAATTGTGGTGTAGATATACAATAGAATATTATTCAACCATAAAAATTGTGAAAGATCCTACCATTTGTGACAAGATACATGGACTGAAAGGGTATATGCTAAGTGAAGAGAGTCAAACAGAGAAAGGCAAATATCATATGATTTCTCCTATATGTGAAATCTAAAAACAAATAAACAAAAAATCTAAACTCATAGATTCAGAGAACCGATTGATGTTTGCCAGAAGTGGGGAGTAGGGAGTGGGAAAAATGGATGAACTGTTTTTGTTTTTTGTCTCTATACATTGAATAATAATAATAACAAGCCAGAAATGGGTGTTGAGTAGAAGAAATCAGCTTCTCATACAAAGGGGAAAAATATTCAGTAGTAAGATACTTGTTTAGCAAATAGAACTATTTTCGATGAACTAGTGAAAATGTTTCAGTGTTCCTGCACATGGTTTCTGCACTGGGCTGAGGAAGGCACACATGCTTTCTCCCAAAAAAGTGGTGTTGAGATTCATTACCCTAGGCTGGAGAAGAGGAAGAAAGGCATCTAACTTGCTTATCATTCATTCAGCAAATATTTTTTGAGTACCTACCATGTTCCAGGGAGTTTGGGGTGCTGTGTCTTGTATTGTCAGTCTAAGCCCAGTTTTAATGGCTTAGATGGTCCAATGGTCCCATGGCAATAGGACCTAAGATGTGAGGATTTCTGTCTCTGGTCCCCTACCTCTTCCTCTCACCCTTCCCTCCTCCCCCATTTCTCACCTTAGCCACGTTGTGTGTCTGCTGGCTATGGATGGACATCTTTCCCCTAGAGATACACACCCTGACCCAACGGTGGCTCAGATGTCATATAAATACTCAAAATGGAGCCAGGGCAGGAAGGCTTTTTACTACTCAGAGCACAGGAGAAGGAGAAGTCCTTAGAGATAGACTTGAGGGTCCTCAGAGAGCTGACGAATGAATGATTGCATTTTAGCTTTGGAAACCATTTTTCACCAACAATTTCCTTGTCTACCAGTTTATGAGGCCATAAATAGCCCTTGGGTGCATAATGAATTCTGACATCATAGGTCTGTGGAACTTAAAAACAGCAGGTTAGCCAGCACTTTTATTAGCAGTACACCCTGAGGCTGCACAAATAGCCCTTCACCACTCAAATGTTCTGTTATAAACTTTACTATAAAACATTCCCTGGCCTTTCCTCTGTCTTCAGTGAGGCCACATTTCACGGTGCAACTAATTTCCTCCCTCATGCCCCAAGGATTGTTAAGATATTTCATACAAAACCCGGTGCACATGCATATCTTCCATTTTGGCTGTGGGGCAAAGCAGTTTTTAGGAGAGGCTGTGTAACCCTAATCTAAGAGGGTGACAGAGCAAGCGCTCTTTTCTTAGGTCTCTGACAAAGCTTGATGACCTCTATCTTCTCTCTTGCAATTTGTCCCCAACCTGGGAACTGTGAAATTTTGGAAATTTTGTTTTGAATGAGTGAAGAAAATATAAGTTGAAAGATAAGTGGAGGAAGAGTGGAAATTAGTAATGGCATGTTAATTCTTAGTCTTTATTGTTCTCTGTGTGTGTGTGTGTGTGTGTGTGTGTGTGTGTGTGAAGTTGAAAAGTTTCAGGAACGAGGACTGAAGACTAATAATTTTCTCGTGAGTGGAGAAATCCTCTTAGAACCAACAGTTATGAAAACACAGAAGGGGCTGGAGTCATCAGATTTTCTACCATCAAGCTTGGCTTTCCAATCCTGGAGGCACCATATGAAGGGAGTTGGAATGATGGTTCAAGTTTATAAAAGTGAATCTAACTGATATCTATGAGGTCTTGATCACAAAATGTCCAACAACTACATATAAACCACTTAGAGTAAGTTTATTATGGAGTGAACATAAATCCCCCTTTCTTCTCCTAACTCGATAGTGTTTCTCATTGAAAATACTATTCGAAGTCTGTTTTGCAACGCCAAGATTATCAAATGGTTTTTAATCTTCATTTTAAAATAGGACATGTAAGGCCAAGGGTCCATCCACTAAGAAAACATCTTTATGAGGTATGGACAGGGCAGGCTAGCTTAAGACTAGAAGTCCGGGGGTGGAGGCCATGGGCACCTGAGCCCTTGGGGTTATCACCAGCACTGGTCCCAGTGTGTTGGGCTGTTTCTTGGGTTGGCTGCCTGGCAGGGTCATGTCTCCCACACTTGTAATCCAGTGATGACCCCTGGTGAGGTGTGTGTGGGGGGGTCAATGGAAATGGGCTTCTACCACACAGTGGAAAGCCTGGAGGCAATCCCTCCATCTTTTGTCTTACTATATTTGGCTTCTGATGACACAACCAATGAGTGTTCACTCAGTGTCTTCTCTGTTCTCTTGACATATTCATTTTTGCTTCAATCCCTCTCATATAAAATATTTTGTTTAAAAATTCTTACGTTTTTCACATTTTGATTTAGAAAAAAACACTAGCTTTTCAAGGTTGTTTATTCCAAGATCCTGGGCTGCCTTCCTCATTTTGCTTTTAATACCTTGATGAAAGTTTGCTAAATTCCTTATTTTAAAATCAATTTCCTCTGTTTCAAGGACAAAGAGAAAAGAACAACAACAACAAAAACCCCAAACAAACAAACAAAAAAACAACCAATCAACAAATAAACAAAAAATCAAAGCTTTCCTGTTTTTCTAGATTATCACAATTTGAGTGTGAAAATAAGATTTTCAAATACTTTTGGTTTGGAATGAAATTCAGGTGAATAGTTACCTGGCCATCCTCCCTTCTCTAAAGCAGAGGGAAGATTCTAGGAGAACTCCACAAGGTATCTGAATTTCCTTCATCTCTTTTGTCTGGATCTGTGTCTCTGTGATCTGCACATATAAGGTACTGCTGTCCTCTTTCTTTAAGAATATGTCCTGTCTTGGAAAGTCCCTCAAGCTCCACAGTAATTTTCTTGTTGTCTTTGACTCAAAGGCTAAGCTCTTAGCCATTGATCTTGCTGATGAACCTCTATGCGCATGAAATGTTTAACCCCTTGCTCATCCCTCTATAGAGTGCCAGCTCTGAGGCTCTGAACATAGGTGCACTAGCTGGGCTGAGGGGCTTTCCTGCACTTGGGAGCCACAGTGTGAGCTCTCACTTCACAGCTCCTTATTTACTGTTGCCTGAGGCTTCAAAACCAGAGCAGACCCAGGAAGGTGGGGATCTGAAATATCTGAGACTTCATCAACTTGGTTGCAGAAATAGGGAAGCATATTTTAAAAAACAAATTTCTTTTCCTTTTTCCTTTTTTTTTTTTAAATGAAATTTTTTTTTCAAGTTTCATTGTTGCTGAATAGGTTATCTGTAGGTCAGTGGGTTTCCAGGTTGCTTGCATTTCCTAAAATTGTGCTTGTGCCTGAATGTGGCACAAGAGATTGTGCGCTGCTCTGTGAAACGGGACGGCCCACTGAGGCTGGCACAATGCTGCTATTCCTGTTTCTCTCTGTTGCTCCAATGGAGGTATTTTGGGGCTCCATAAGTATTTAAGAAGAATAAAATCAGCAGACAAAAATCCTGGACATCTTAAGCTTCTGGCCAATTTTGTGGAATTCAGAACGTTTTTTTCTTTTCTTTCTTTCTTTTTTTTTTTTAAGATTCTTTTTTTCCATGACCTTTAAGAAGCTGGCTACGTTTTGCAGTACTTTTCCTTTTGATGAATCATTTTCCAGATACAATGTGCGGATGACTTTCAGTTTAGATACAGAGGCCATATAACTCCAGATGCAGATGCAGATGTTATGAGTTCATGGAATAGAAGATATAAATGTCCTGACTTAGCCGTATGCCTTGAGAAGCAACTGTTTTTTTGTTTTTTGTTTTTTCTATTTAGAGAGAGGGAAAGAGAAAAAACCTGCACCAGATTTGCTTAATTTCCTGCTTTGAGCAATTATGCTTTAAAGGAGTTCATTTACATATTAAATTGAATCATGTGATAGCATATGTGGGGAAATTTTGACCAAAAAGCATTTTCCTTTAATCTGCACATGCTGTGGATTGTGAAAGTGTGAGCTCACACGCGAATTACTTATCTCCATGGAAGTCTGTAGTCCATGCATGGCACAGTTTAAACTTTACTGGGTTAGCCACATTACAATTCAGTTCTAAACCCCTTTCTGAAAATGATAATTTAAAAATTTATTTAGTTCTCTTATCTTTAAAATATGGCAAAATAAATAAAGTTCATAGAGTTATTTTGTTATCACCAAGAACATAATTTGTGGCTTAATAATTCTGTCATGTAATCATCTTTTGGGTCTAATGCTTTGGGGTCCTTTGTATGAGAATACAAATTTGTTATTTGTTATTATTTGTTTGTTATTATTTGTTATTATGAAATTATAGAACCAAGTTGATTTAAAATAGGATGTTTAGATTTCATTATTTTTCATCTCTGTAATGCTGGTGGATGTACAAGTGAGCACTTGTAAAGCTTTCATATTTTCAACAAATGTATATTGAACCATTGTTACATGCCAGGAACCTTTGCTAAGTGCTGTAGATTTAGAGGTGAATAAGATAGATGGCCCACACTGAAGAATGTAAGGGATCCTAAAGGGCTATCAGGAGAGACAGTGTTCTCCTTCACAATATCATTTGAGCCTTAACTTTCAATACCTTAGAAGGTGACAATTTTTGGAGACAGGGTCTTTAGAGAGATAATTAAATTAAAATGAGGTCATTTGGCTGGGCCCTAATATGATCTTCCTGGTGTCCTTTTGAGAAGAGGAGATTAGGACATAATTGTACAAAGAGGGAAGACCATGAGAGGACATAAGGAGAAGACAGCTACCTATGAGCCAAGGAAACAAGCTTCAGAAAATATAACAAAGAAAGAAAGAAAGAAAGAAAGAAAGAAAGAAAGAAAGAGAAAGAAAGAAAAAGAAAAGGAAGGGAAAGAAAGGGAAAGGAAAGAAAGAGAAGGGAAAGACAAGATAAGACAACCCTGCTGACATCTTGATCTTGGACTTCCAAGCTCCAGAACTATGTGGAAATGAATTTCTATTGTTTAAGCAGCAAAGTCTGTGATACTTTGTTATGGCTGTCCTAGCAAACTAATACAGATAGAAAGCTTCCTCATGAAATGAAAGGTGAATAGTGCTTGAGGATAATGGGCCAAATGTCAACTCACTGTCCTCTTGTCATGGGGCCAAATACAATACTGTGCACAAAGTATGTACTAAATAAATGCTAATACTTGCCTACTGAGATTGAAAGAAACAAGGCGATGCATTACTATTGCTTTCACTACCATTTCCACTATTATCTGCAAAACTCCAGAAACATGGCAGTGATGCCTTGTGCTAGACCTTATCCTGCCCTCTGTTTGAGGGTATAGGAATGGAGATAGTATTTGATATCAGATCTAAAGAAAATCACTCTCACTGAAAGATTCTGTTCTGAGCAATGAGAAGTTGTTTTCAAACAAGGGGGAAAGGCAGGTTTTGTACATGAATACTGTTCACACTATTTCTTTTTTTCAGGAAAAATTTGAGTTCCTGCTTTTTAGTCACATTTTTGTCCATGGTAAGTGGATAAATGTGGTTTGCATCATTCAGTGCCTTGGGAACATCTTATGGGATATTTCTGGAATGGGCAAAGTTCAGCACAGTCTGGAGCCAAAATGTCCCCATTATTGAGCCAGCATAGTTTGAATGTTTATGACCCATCTCCAGAATGGTGTGCATATGTGTGAGGTTGACAGTGCAGTTGAACATATCCCCAGGAACTGAGGGAAAGCTGCAGAAAAGCAAGAATGACGTGTAGGCTGCCCTTGAATGTCTTTTCTGTTTTGGAAGCTTACAGCTGCAGGAGAAGGTCCAATAGCACATAAGTGTTTATGAGACTTTTCCTGTTCAAAGAATTGAGGCTCTTAAGCTTGGTTAGAAGCCCCCACAACTGTAGGAAAGCCCAGTTTCCCTGTGTCTGGATTTTCTTTTATCTTTTGCCTGGTTTCCAGCTTCAGGACAAGTTCAATCCAGCATCCCTAAAGCCTCCAAAAGGAGTCATCTACAACAGTGGTTTTCAAAATGTGATCTGTGGACCACTGGGATTCTTGGGAACCTTTCAGGAGATCTTCAGGGTGAAAACTATTTTCTAATAATAACAGGACAGTAGTTACTCTTTTTACTATCATTCCCACAGAAGTTATGATAGTATTTTCCAGAGGCTACATGACATGTGAAGATGTCACTACTCAGCCAATAAAGTGTGTGTCTATACACTCTTTCATTCTCTGAAATGTACGAAATTAGTAGGATAAAAGTGTACATATATGCATTTTCAGATATTAACTCAGTTTTTAGAACTTCTATGTTCTTGCTAGTTATCTCCTGTTATACCTACTATAATCATCACAAATTGCTATTTTGAAACCTGAAGTGTCCTTTACCAGAAACTATCATTCAGGTTATTTACATTGCAGAATATTAAGAATATCTCTCCTAAAATCTCCTCTCCACATCCTTACCAACACTAGTCATTTTGATACTAGCCATTCTAACAAGTATGAAGTAATGAAGTAATATCTCATCGTGGTTTTGATTTGCATTTCCCTGTTGATTAAAGATGTGGAATATCTTCTCATGTACCTGTTGGACATGTCTCTCTCTCTCTCTCTCTCTCTCTCTCTCTATATATATATATATATATAAAATTTGTAAAAACATCCATTTACATCCTCTGCCCATTTTTTAATTGGATTGCTAGTGTTTTTGGTGTTAAGTTGTATAAGTTGTTTATTTATTTTGGATGTTAACCACTTATTAGATATACCATTTACAAATATCTTCTCTCATTCAGTAGGATAACTTTTTGTTTTGTTGGTGACTTCCTTCACTGTGCAAAAGCTGTTTAGTTTGATGTAGTACCATTTATTTATTTTTGCTGTTGTTTCTTTTGCTTTTGGTGTTGAACTGGAAAAATCATCAAGACCTATTTCAGGGAGTTTACTGCCTATGTTTTCTTTTAGGAAGTTTATGGGTTCAGGTCTTAAATTTTAGTCTTTGATCCATTTTGAGTTTATTTTTGTACATGGTGTAGGAAAATGGTCCAGTTTTATTCTTTTGCATGTAGCCATCCAGTTTTCCAAATAGAATTATTGAAGAGACTATCTTCTCCCCATTGTATATTCTTGCCTCCTTAATTATAGATTATCTGACTATCTTTTATTTATTTATTTATTTATTTATTTATTTATTTATTTTTAAAGAGCTCACACATGAACCAGAGGGTGAGGGTGACAGGGGCAGAGGGAGAGAGAGAGATAGAATCTTAAGCAGGCTTCAAAACCCACATAGAGTTCAATGCTGGGCTTGATCTCACAACCCTGAGATCATGACCTGAGCTGAAATCAAGAGTTGGATGTGTAACTGGGCCCCCAAGATGCCCCTAGATTATTTGACTCTCCATACGTGAGTTTATTTTTGGAATTTCTATTCTGTTCCATTGATCTATGTATCTGTTTTTATGCCAATACCATACTGTTTCGATTATTGTATTTTTGTAGTGTAATCTGAAATCTGGGAGCATGGTAACTCCAGCTTTGTTCTTTTCTCAAGGTTGCTTTAGCTATTTGGGTTCTTTTATGGTTCCCTTTTAGGATTATTTGTCCTATTTCTGTGAATAATATCATAGGAATTTCTTATAGAATTACAATGAATCTGTAGATTGTTCTTGGTAATATGGGCATTTTAACAATATTAATTCTTCCAATTCATGAGCACAGTATATCTTTTTATTTATTTGTGTTGTCTTCAGTTTCTTTCATCCATGCCTTATAGTTTTCAGAGTATAGTTCTCTCCTTGGTTAAATTTATTCCTGATATTGTATTCTTGATGCAATTATAGAAGAGAATTTTTTCTTAATTTTTCTTTCTGATAGTTCATTATTAATATATAGAAACACAACAGATTTCTACATGTTAATTTTGTATGTTGCAACTTTACTGAATTAATTTGTTAGTTCTAATAGCTTTTTGGTGGAGTCTTTAGGGTTTTCCATATCATTTGTTAATAGTGAGAGTTTCACTACTTTCTTGTCAATTCAGATGCTTTTTATTTAATTTTTTTTTCTTGTCTGATTGCTCTGGCTAGGACTTCCAGTGCTATTTTGAATGAAAGTTACAAAAGTGGGTATTATTTTCTTTTTCCTGGTCTGAAGAGGAGAAGCTTTTAGCTTTTTACTATTGAGTATGACGTTAGTTGTGCATTTGTCATATCTGGCCTTTATTATGTTGAAGTGTATTTCTTCTATAGCCACTTTGTTGAGAGTTTTCCTCATAAATGGATGTTGAATTCTGTCATATACTTTTTTGGCACCTGTTGAGATGATTATATCATTTTTATCCTTCAGTTTGCTAATGTGGTATATCATGTTGATTGATTTGTGGAAGTTGAGCCATCCCTTGCATCCCTGAATAAATTTCACTTGAATTGTTGAACTTGGTCTGCTACTATGTTGAGGATTTTTGCATTTTTGTTTATTGTGGGTATTGTCCCCTAATTCCCTCCCTCCACCCTGCCTCCCTCTCTTTCTCTCTCTTTCTCTCCCTTCCTCTTCCTTCCTTCCCTCTATTCGTTCCTCCATCTCCTTCCTTCCTTCCTTCTTCCTTCCTTCCTTCCCTTTCTTTCTTTCCTTCCCCTTCCTTCCTCCCTCTTTCCTTCCTTCCTTCCTTCCTTCGTTCCTTCCTTCCTTCCTTCCTTCTTTCCTTCCTTCCTTCTTCTTTCTTTCTTAGTGTCTTTATCTGGTTTTGGTACCAGAATAATGCTGACCTTGAAGAAATAGTTTGGAAGCATTTCTTTCACTTTTTTGGAATAGTTAGAGAAAGATAGGCATAAATGTTCTTTAAATGTTTGGTAGAAGTCACCTATGAAGCCATCTAGTCCTGGACATTTGTTTGTTGACAGTTTTTAATTACTGGATCAAATCCGTTATTAGTAATCAGTCTGTTCAGATTTTCTCTTTCTTCTTGCTTTAGTCTTAGAATATTGTAGTGGTCTAAGAATTCCTCCATTTCTTCTAGGCTTTCCAATTCACCGGTGTATAATTGTTTGTAATAGTATCTTTTTTGGTTTGTTTTATTTTAATTCCAGTATAGCTAACATACTGTTATATATGTGATGATCTCTTATAATCCTTTGTATTTCTGTGGTGTCAGTTGTAATTTCTTTTTATCTCTGATTTTATTATTTGGGCTGTTTTTCTGGATGAGTCTGACTAATGGTTTACCAATTTTGTTTATCTTTTCAAAGAACCAGCTCTTGTTTCATTGACCTTTTCCAATTTTTTTGGTCTCTACTTCATTTATTTCCACTCTAATCTTTACTATTTTTTTCCCATCTATTAACTTATGCCTTGTATGTTCTTTTATTTTTCTAGTTCCTTTAGGTGTAAAGTTACTTTTTAAAAAAAATTTTATTTATTTATTTATTTATTTGACAGACAGAGATCACAAGTAGGTGGAGAGGCAGGCAGAGAGAGAGGAGGAAGCAGGCTTCCTGCTGAGCAGAGAGCCTGATGTGGGGCTCGATCCCAGGACCCTGGGATCATGACCTGAGCTGAAGGCAGAGGCTTAACCCACTGAGCCACCCAGGTGCCCCTAAAGTTACTTTGTTTATTTGAGATTTTTCTTGCTTTTTGAGGTAGGTTTCTATTGCTATAGATTCCCTTTCAGAACTGCATTCCTTTTACTGAACTCCATAGATTTTGTTACACTGTGTTTCCACTTCAGTTCGTCTCAAGTTATATTTTAATATTCTCTTTGATGTCTTCATTGACCCATTCATTATTTATTAGCATGTTGTTTAACCTCCATGTGTTTTTTTCCAGTTCTTTTTTCTTGTATTTGATTTCTTGTTTCATACTGTTTTGATTGGAAATGGTGTTTGATATGATTTCAGTCTTCTTAAATTTATTGAGACTTGTTTTGTAGCCTAACTTGTGATCTCTCCTGGCGAGTGTTTCATGTGCACTTGAAAAAAAATGTGTATTCTGTTGTTTTGGATGGAATGTTTTCTTTATATCTGTTAAGTCCATCTGCTCTAATGTATTGTTCAAAGCCACAATTTTCTTTTCTTTTTTTCAATTTTATTTTATTCTTTTGGTGGTCCAAGATTCATTGTTTATGTACTACACACAGTGCTCCATGCAATACATGCCCTCCTTAATAACAACCACCAAGCTCACCCATCCCTCTACCCTGCTCCCCTCTAAAATCCTAAGTTCATTTCTGAGTCCACAGTCTCATGGTTCATCACCCCCTCCGATTTCTCCCATTTCACTTTTCCTTTCCTTCTCTTAATGTCCTCCATGTTATTCCTTATTCTCCGTAAGTAAGTGAAACCATATGATAATTGACTTTATCTACTTGACTTATTTCACTCAACATAACTCCTCCAGCCTGTCCATGTTGATACAAAAGTTGGGTATTCATCCTTTCTCATGGCTGAGTAGTATTCCATTGTATATATGGACCACATTTTCTTTATCCATTCATCTATTGAAGGTCACCTTGGCTCTTTCTGCAGTTTGGCTATTGTGGACACTGCTGCTATGAACATTGGGGTACAGATGTCCCTTCTTTTCACTACATCTGGATCTTTGGGGTAAATACTCAGTAGTGCAATTGCAGGGTCATAGGGTAGCTCTATTTTTAATTTTTTGAGGTATCTCCACACTGTTTTCCAAAGTGGCTGCACCAACTTGCACTCCCACCAACAACATGAAAGGGTTCCTTTTTTCCACATCCTCTCCAACAGTTGTTGTTTACTGTTTTCTTAATCTCTGCCATTCTAACTGGTGTAAGGTGGTACTTCAATGTGGTTTTGATTTGAATTTCAAAGCCAAAATTTTCTTGTTGATTTTCTCTCTGGTTGGTCTATCCATTGATGAAAATGGGTGGTAAAGTCCTCTACTATTATTATATTACTTTCATTTTCTCCTTTTATGTCTCTTAGTATTTGATTTATGTATTTAATTGCTCCTATGTTGGGTGTACAGATATTTATTTATTGATATAATTATTATATTCTCTTATAGAATTGATACCTTTGTCATTCTGAAAATATATTTCTTTGTATCTTATTACAGTTTTTGTTTTAAAGTCTATATTATTCGATAAAAATATTGCTACCCCAGCTCTATTTTCTTTCTTTTTCTATTTTAAAATTATATTTAATTAGCCAACATCGTTAGCTTTTGATGTCATGTTCAACAACTTACTAGTTGTTTTTTCCAGCTCTATTTTCATTTCCATTTGTGTGAAGTCTTCCCCATTTCTTCACTATGTTTGTGTGTTTCTTTAGGTCTGAAATGTCTCTTGTAGGCAGCATATAGATGAGTCTTGCTTTGTTTTTAATTCATTCAACCACACTTTGTTTTATGGTTGGAACATTTAGTCCATTTACATTTAATCATTGATAGGTATGTACTTACTGCCATTTTGTTAATTGTTTCTTGTTGTTTTTGTAATTTTGTTTCAAAGGAACTTCATTCATTTTTTTCATTTTATTTTATTTCTTTTCAGCATTTCATTAATGTTAAAAGTGGCATGTCAACTTATTGGGAGACAAAAAAATTATTCAATAAACAGTGTTGGAAAAACTGGCTATCCATGTAGAAGAAAAACAATCATTTATAACACCATAAATAACCATCAACTTCAGACAATTTATTTTATTTTTAAAGACTTAATTTATTTATTTGACAGAGAGAGCACACCATCCGGAGGAACAGCCTGCAGAAGCAGAGGGAGAGTCAGGCACCCTGGTGAGCAGAAAGCCCAACAGAGAGCTCAATCCCAGGACCCTAGGATCATGACCTGACCTGAAGGCAGACACTTGACCAACTGAGCCACCCAGGTGCCCCCAGTAGTTTAAATATATAAATGCAAATGTAAAATAAAATACTAGGATAATATATTAAATAATAGTTTTATAATATTGTGATAAAGATGACATCTAAAACAACACAGGAAATGCATAGTTATAAAGGAAAAATTGACAGATTTGATTATATAAATATAAAAAAGTTTCAGTATTGAAGGGAAGAAACCTGACAAAGTCAAAAGATAGGTATTAATTACAGTGGGGTAAAATGTTATTAAGAAAATGACAATCTAACTTTTTAAATGGAAAAATTATATAATTGATTTAGTGAAAATATGAAAAAGTATATATAAAATATGAAATGGTGTATATAAAAAAGATGTCAATGTCACTAGAAGTCAGAGAATGATAACATTGTCTGCCATCATTTGGAAAAAGAAAGAAAGAGAGAGAAAGAGTGAGAAAGAAAGAAAGAATGAGAAAAAAGAAAGAAGAAATCTCAAATTTCCTACACAGAATACAATAAAAAAGTATTCTCTTGTCTTTTGTTTCAGTAATATTTTATTTTTTTCTGAAGAACTCTTCTTAATTTTATAATTCTATTAAATCTCTTACTTTTCTTAGAATATAGTATTTTTATTTAAAATGGAATGAAATCTATATATAATGTATTTTCATTATATTTAAAGATGGATCATTGAATTTAAAAAGAGAGATTAGAAGATTTTTCTCAATGAGCAGCTGCACCATTTATGTGTAGGATAAGGACAAATTTATATGTAAGGGTGTTAGCTCACTTGTGAAAGGAAAATTGTAATCCAAAGAAATTGGTTGAAACTATAAGTAAGAAATGAAAAACAAAAAAGAAAATAGACAAAAGCTATTTCCTCTTCAGTGCATAGAATAAGAATTTTCCTTACTGCGTTTAGGGCAAAAATTTTAAATTTTAGGGAATTTTAAATTTTAGGGAAAAAATTTTAAATTATATTATAGTGCCAGTAATACTGTGGTATCATTTTTGGACCTATCATTCAGACTTCAGAGATAAAGTAATAGACTATTTTAAACATAGACATGATGAGTTCTTTCTTTCTAAAGATTTATTTATTTATTTGTTTATAGAAATAGAGAGAACATGTGTGTGAGCAGGGGGAGGGGGAGAGTGAGAAAAGTGCAGAGCGGACAGGGGGCTCAGTCCCACAACCCTGAGACCATGACCTGAGCCAAAACTGAGAGTCAGATACTCAACCAACTGAACCACCCAGGCACTCCATGATGATTTGTCTTAAAAACTAAAAATTGTTTGTTACAGTTTTTCAAACTAGAGATGCAAAAGATGCAGGAGCATCTCACAGAATAAATTACTATATTGAATAGGCTGGAAAAATACACACAATAGCTTAGGGAAGAATAAAACCTTGCACAGTTGACTTTGCTGAATGTCTGCTGGCTGAAAAGTCAGTTAAAGAAGTTGTGGCACTGCCACTTTCCAACAATACTGTAATTTGTGTTAAAGCATTTGCTGCAAGCATGAAGATTCAATTAATAACCTGTCTGAAGAATTCTACTTTTAGCTTATAAATGAACATTGGACTTATTGTTTTGCTTGTATTTATCTGTACTAGATAAATATCATACTATATGTTAACTAGCTAGAATTTAAATAAAAACCTGAAACATAAAAAGAAAAAAACAATGAGTGAGTTGCTAGCTGAATTAACAACTTTTTTTCATGGAACACCGTTTTTACTTGAAAGAATAACAAACTGGTATTTTAACTTAAGTATTTGGAAGGCTTTTTCTTAAGAAGGAATGCAGTGAATCACTTCTAGGGAAACAATCTCTGAATGTATCTTTTGTAAATAACAAAATTTTAGTGTTCTAGTGAAAATCAGAATTTTAGAAACTTGTATCCACCACAGTAAACTTAGTAATTCCTAAAACTTAAAGAATTTTCAGCTAAAATCACTGGTGATATTAACAAATATTATTCAAAAATATGTGTATAATGAAATGTGTCAAATTTAGAAAATCTCCATAACTCATTGAATCAATTTTTCAGAATGACCAATGATACATAGTGTTATAAAATCATGCAAGATACAGCAGTAGGTTTTTATGTAACAGAGTTAAAATGTACACTGATATGATTTAAGATTCCCCATTGCAAACTAAGCCTTAAGAAACTGCTACTTGGGGGTGCCTGGGTGGCTCAGTCGGTTAAAGCCTCTGCCTTCGGCTTGGGTCATGATCCCAGGGTCCTGGGATCCGGCCCCACTTCGGGCTCTCTGCTTGGTGGGGAGCCTGCTTCCTTCTCTCTCTCTGCCTGCCTCTCTGCTACTTGTGATCTCTGTCTGTCAAATAAATAAATAAAAATCTTAAAAAAAAAAAACAACCTGCTACTTGGCAATTTTGATGTAGTACAGAAGAAGAATATCCATGGTTATCTAAAAAGGTAATTAAAATACTCCCTCTTTCCCAACTATATATCTGTGTGAGGTTGGATCTATTTCATATACTTGAAACAAAGCAATACACTGCGACAGATGAAATGCGGTACAGATATGAGACTCCAATTTTCTTCTGTTGAGCAAGACATAAAAGAGATTTACAAAATATAAAACAATGCCACCATTCTCACTAATTTGTTTTGGAAAATATAGTTATTTCATAAAACATTTTTAAAAGGTTTATTTGTTTATTTGAGAGCAAGAGAACGTGAATGGGAGGAGGGGCAGAGGGAGAAGGAGAGATAATCTCAAAGGGACTCAGCAAAGACTACAGAGCTGACATGGAGCTTGGTTATGACCTGAGTGGAAAACAAGAGTCAGTTCAACCCACTGCATCACCCAGGCACCTCTTTTCATATAATATTTATTTATGCTAACATAAATTGTTCATTCTTATTTAAATTTAATGAATAAATATTTTAAAACTTGGTTTTAATTTGAATGTAGTAAAAGTTGATAGATGTAAATCACCTACATAAAAGCCTCTGGGGGTACATTTTTAAGGGGGTAAAGAAGTCCTGAGACTAAAACAATATGTGAGAAACACTGCTTTAGGATTTTGGCTAGACCAGGTTAATCTGGTCCCACTAATTTCAGGAAATGGATTTATTTTTGATCAATTCCTAATCTGTTTTCTCCCAAACCTGTTAATTCAATTCAACTAGAATTTTTTGACACCTGTCAAGTTCTGGTCACGGTAAGTGATGGTACAAAGCCAAAAGTTTGAATTCAAATTTTAAGGAGCTATGCAAAGGGATGATGGTCCTTGGATCCCAAAAGAGACTAGTTGATGGATTTCAGGTTTTTAAGGGGCAGCATGTATAGGTACACATTCAGGCAGTTTGCTATATTTGGTGTTTGGATGAGGAGAACTTTCTTTTTGGATGGTTTCTAGTTTAATGGTAAGAGTAAGGACATGGGAGGGTATGAGTGTTCATAGAAAGAGGAGGTATGAGGTAGTCTTGCTTATTTCTTATTTTACAAATCATTCAAATATTATAATAATATAGATGGGCATTTAAAGATATCGGCATCATAAATGAAAGGGGGGATAATCTGTAATGTGTAAAATAGGTTAGGGTTAATACATCAAATGTAGAAAGACCTCTTATAAATTGTTAAGGAAATGACAAACAATCTAATAGAAAAATAGGCAACAGATACAACCTGGCAGTTCATTGTTAGGGAAATCCATATACATATCAGTATGAAAAGAAACTGAATGAAATAGGGAGGTGGAGTTTAAATAATGTATTGTTTTTCTACATCAGCTTGGCAAAAATTAAAAAAAATGTAATGGGCAGAATTCAGAGAAAGGAACCTACTGATATATTGGCACTATGAGTGTGAAGTAATGTACCACTTTTGGAAAACAACTAGGCAATACAGAAATAGGGGAAATAACCCTATATAACTTAGACACAGTAATCCCACATTTGGGAATCTATCCTTAGAAAGAAATCCCTAGTATGTAGCAATACATGTACAAAAATGTTTATTATTACTTTTTTTTCCTTTTATTGAAATACAAACATACTCTATTTACATTCCTTTTCCTTTGGTGTATACATTTCAGTGGGTTTTGGTATATTCATAAAGTTGTGCAACCATTACCACTATCTAATTCCAGAACATACTTACCACCCAAAAAGAAACCCTGTACCTATTAGTAGTCATTCACAATTTCCTCCTTCCCCCAGGCCCTGGCAATGACTAATCTACCTTTTGTTTTTATGATTTGTTTATACTGGACATTTCATGTAAATGAAATAAAACATTATGTGCTCTTTCATGTCTGCTTCTTTTACTTCTATAATCTTTTCATGGTTCATCCACGTTGTAGTATGTATCCATAACTTGATATCTATTCCATTGTATGAATATACCACCCTGGTTTATCAATCAGTTGATAGACATTTTGGGTTTTTCCTATTTTGGGCTATTATAAATAATGCTACTATGAACATTTGTGTATAAGTTTTTGTGTGGACACGTGTTTTCAATTCTCTTTGGTAGATACCTAGGAGTGGAGTTACTGAATTATATGGTAATACTATATTTAAGATTTTGAGGAACTTTGCAAACTGTTTCCAAAGCTCTACACTATTTTACATTTCCACTAACAATGTATCAAGTTCTAGTCTCTCTACATCTCACAAATGCTTATTATTTTGATTCTAGCCATCACAACAAGTGGTTTTGATATGCAATTGCACTTGACTAGTGATATCAAGCATCTTTCTATAAACTTACTTGATTTTGTATATCTTTGGAGAAATGTATATCGAAACACTTTGCTTGATTTTAAAATTGGAGTTATTTGTGTTTTTTATTGTTGAATTGTAAGACTTCTTAATATATTCTAGACACAAGTCCCTTATCAGATACATGATTTATGGATGTTTTCTTCCATTCTTGTGTTAACTTCCACTTTTAAAATTACGTCCTTTGAAATACAAAAGTTTAAAAATTTCTTTTCAGAAAGATGACAATGGTTTTTATGACTTGTTTGAAACATTGCTGGTTCTCCGATGTTTGCTCTTCCAGATTTTTAAAAAATTTTAATTCCAGTGTAGTTAATGTAAAGTGTTATATTAGTTGTTATATTAGTTTCAGGTGTACAGTATAGTTATTCAACAGTTTCATATATTACTCAGTGCTCATCAAAATAAGTGTACTCTTAATTCCCTTCACCTACTTCACCTATCCCCTCACCCACCATCCCTCTCATAACCATCTGTTTGTTCTCTGTAGTTAAAAGTCTGTGTTTTGTCTCTTTTTTCCCTTTGTTGTTTTGTTTCTTAAATTCCACATATGAGTGAAATCATATGGCATTTGCCTTTCTCTGGCTTATTTTGCTTAGTAGTATACTCTCTAGAATCAGCCATGTTGTTGCAAATGGCAAGGTTTCATTCCCTTTTTTATGACTGAATATTATTCCATTACACACATGTACCACATCTTCTTTATCTGTTCATCTGTTGATGAAACTTGGGCTGCTTCCATAGATTGTCAATTGCAAATAATGGTGTAATAAATATAGAGGTGCATATATCCCTTCAAATGAGAGATATGAATATCCTTTAGTATTCTTTAGTAAATGGCCAATAGTGTGATTGCTGGATCTTAGGGCAGTTCTATTCTTAATTTTTTGAGGGACTTCCATACTGTCTTCCACAGTGGCTTGAATCACTTTGCATTTCCACCAAGAGTGCATGAGAGTTCCATTTACTCCACATCATCACCAACATTTTCTGTTTCTTGTGTTTTTGATTTTAGCCATTCTGGCAGGTGTGAGGTGATAGCTCATTGTGTTATTGGTTTTTGTTTCCCTGAGGGTGACTGATTTTGAACATTTTTGCATGTCTGTTGGCCATCTGTATGTCTTCTTTGGAGAAATGCCTGTTCATGTCTTCTGCCCATTTTTTCATTGGGTTATTTGTTTTTTTTGGTATTGAGTTTTGTAAGTTCTCTAGGTATTTTGGATACTAACCCTTTATTGGGTATATCATTTCCAAGTGTCTTCTCCCATTAAGTAGGTTGCCTTTTATTTTTTTTGATAGTTTCCTTTGTCATGCAGAAGCTTTTTATTTTGATGTAGTCTCAATAGTTTATTTTTGCTTTTGTTTCCCTTGCCTCAGGAGACATATCTAGAAAAATATTGCTAAAGCCAATGTCAGAAAAATGTTGTCTGTGCTCTCTTCTAGGATTTTTAAGGTTGAAATATAACTTGAAATCTGGAATTGTGATGGCCTCGAAAACATCCTTTTTCAAGATTATTTTGATTCTTTGGGGTCTTCTGTGGTTCCATACACATTTTAGGATTGTTTGTTCTAGCTGCGTGAAAAATCCTGCTTGTGTTTTCATAGGGATTGCATTAAAGCTGTAGAATGCTTTGGGTAATTTAGACATTTTATCAATATTTTTTCTTCCAACCAATGATCATAGAATGTCTTTTTATTTCTTTGTGTTGTCTTCAGTTTTTTTTTTTTTTGAATCAATGTTTTATAGTTCTCAAGTCTTTCACCTCCTTGGTTAAGATTATTCCTAGATATTTTATTATTTTGGGTGTAATTGTAAATGGGGTTGTTTTCTTAATTTCTATTTCTGTTTCTTAATTATGAGTGTATAGAAATGAAACAGGTTTCTGTGCATTGATTTTGAATCCTGATATTTTACTGGATTCATTTATCAGTTCTAGTAGCTTTTTGGTGGAGTCTTTCAGGTTTTCTATAAATGATATGTCATCTGCAAATAGTGAACATTTTACTTCTTCCTTACCAACCCTGATGCTTTTTATTTCTTTTTGTTATCTGATTGCTGTGGCTAGGACTTCCAGTACTATGTTGAATAAAAGCCATGAGAATGGACATCCCTGTCTTGTTCTGACCTTAGGGGAAAAGCTCCCAGTTTTTCCCCATTGAGTATGATGTTTGGGTTTTTCAAATATGGCCTTTATTATTATGTTGAGGTATGTTCTCTCCAAATCTACTTCATTGAGGGTTTATTTTTTCTTATCGTGAATGGATGCTGTACTTTGCCAAATGTTTTTTCTGCATTTATTGAAATGATCATATGGTTTTCATCTTTTCTTTTATTGATGTGATGTATCATGTTGGTTGATTTGTGAACATTGGACCACACTTGCATCCCAGCACTAAATCCCACTCAATTGCAGTGAATGAAATTTTTAATGTATTTTTGGATTCAGTTTGCCAATATTTTGTTGAGAATTTTTGCATCTGTATTTAGCAGAGATATTGGCCTGTAGTTCTCTTTCTTTGAGGTGTCTTTATCTGGTTTTGGTATCAGGGTAATTATGTTCCCATAGAGTGAATTCGGAAGTTTTCTTCTATTTTTTTGGATTGGTTAAGAAGAATAGGCATTAACTCTACTTTAAATGTTTGGTAGAATTCACCTATGAAGTAATCTGGTCCTGGACTTTTTTTGTTGTTGTTGGGTGTTTTTTGATTACTAATCCAATTTCATTACCACTTACTAGTCTGTTCAAGTTTTCTATTTCTTCCTGCTTCAGTTTTGGTAGGTTATGTTTCTAGGAATTTATCCATTTCTTGTAGGTTTTCTAATTTGTTGGCATATAATTTTTCATAATAATCTCTTATTATTGATTTCTGTGGCATCAGTTATTTATCCTCTTGCACTTGGGTTTTTCTTTGAGTTCTCTCTCTCTCTCTTTTGATGAGTCTGGCTAGAGGATTATCAATTTGGTTGATCTTTATAACAAACTAGCTCCTGGTTTCATTTATCTGTTCTATTTTTTTTTCAGTTTTTATATCATTTATTTCTGTTCTGATATTTATTATTTCTTTCCTTTTTTTTTTAAAGATTTTATTTATTTATTTGACAGAGAGAAATCACAAGCAGGCAGAGAGGCAGGCAGAGAGAGAGGAGGAAGCAGGCACCCTGCTGAGCAGAAAGCCCGATGCGGGGCTTGAACCCAGGACCTGGGATCATGACCTGAGCCGAAGGCAGTGGCCTAACCCACTGAGCCACCCAGGCGCCCCTATTTCTTTCCTTTTATTGTTTTGGTTTTTGTTTGTTCTTTCTCTAGCTCCTTGAGGTATAAGGTTAGGTTATTTACTTGAAAATTTTCTTGCTTCTTTAGGTAGCATTATTGGTATAAAATTCCCTCTGAGAATTGCTTTTGCTACATTCCAGATTTTGTACTGTTCTATTTTCAATTTTGTGTTTCTCCATGTCATTTTTAATAATCTTTTTTTTTTAAAGATGTTATTTATTTATTTGACAGAGAGAGATCACAAGTAGATGGAGAGGCAGGCAGAGAGAGAGAGAGGGAAGCAGGCCTCCTGCCGAGCAGAGAGCCCGATGTGGGACTCGATCCCAGGACCCCGAGATCACGACCTGAGCCGAAGGCAGCGGCTCAACCCACTGAGCCACCCAGGCGCCCCACTCCATGTCATTTTTAATTTCTTGGATTTCTTGGTTGACCCATCATTGTTTTGTAGCAAGTTATTCAGCCTCCATGCATCTGTGCTCTTTGCAGATATTTTAAGATTTTATTTATTTATTTTACAGAGACAGACA
Source organism: Enhydra lutris kenyoni (assembly GCF_002288905.1). Taxonomy (NCBI): domain Eukaryota; kingdom Metazoa; phylum Chordata; class Mammalia; order Carnivora; family Mustelidae; genus Enhydra; species Enhydra lutris. The sequence goes on along the minus strand of NW_019154132.1, from coordinate 1,517,889 downwards.
CAGTACTAGAAGGAACACAAGCAGGGGGAGCAGGAGAGGGAGAAGCAGGCTTCCCAAAAAGCAAGGAGCCTGACATGAGGCTTGATTCCAGGACCCTGGGATTGTAACCTGAGGTGAAGGCAGATGCTTAACGACTGAGCCACCCAGGTGCCCCTGCAGATATTTTCTTGTATTGATTTCTAGTTTCATAGCATTGTGGTCAGAAAAGATGCATGATATGATGTTGATCTTTTTTAATATGTTGAGATTTGTTTTGTTGCCTAATATGTGATCTATTTTAGAGAATGTTCCATGTGCACTTGTAAAGATTGTTCATTCTACTGTTTTAGGATTGAATGTGTGAATATATCTGTTAAATCTATCTGGTCTAGTGTGTCATTCAAAGTCACTGTTCTCTTGTTGATTTTCTGATTAGATAATATATACATTGATGTAAGTGAGGTGTTAAGTTCCCCTACTATTATTGTATTATTATCAATTAATTTCTCTTTATTTGTTAAATACCATTTTATGTATTTGGTTAGTCCTATGTAAATAAATATTTATAATTGTTATATCTCTATGATGGGTTGTCCCTTTATTATATAATGTTTTTCTTTGTATCTTGTTATAGTCTTTGTTTTAAAGTCTATTTGTCCAATATAAATATTGCTGCCCAGTCTTTCTTTTGATATACATTTGCATGATAAATGGTTCCCCATCCTCTCACTTTTAATCTGCAGGTGTCTTTAAGTCTAAAATGAATCTCTTGTAAGCAGTATATAGATGGGTCTTGGTTTTCTATCTACACTGTTACCCTATGTCTTGGTATTTAGTCCATTTACATTCAAGATAATTATTGGAAAATATGTATTTGTCATCATTTTGTTACTTTTTTTTTGTAGTTCCTTGCTGATTCTTCTTCCCTGATCTCTTTCATGGTTTGCTAGCTCTCTTTAGTGTTATATTTGGATTCCTCTCCCTTATTTTCTTCATGTCTATTACTTATTTTTTATTTATGGCCACCTTTAGGTTTGTATATAACATCTGCATATAGCAGTCTCTATTAAGTTGATCATTGCTTAAGTTTGTGACCTTTCTTTACTCCTCTCTCCCCCATGTTTTTGGTACATGGTGTCATGCTGTATATCCTTTTGTGAGTCTCTCAACTGATTTTTTTCAGATATTTTTATTTTTACTGTTTTTGTGCCTTCTACTTTCTAACTCTTATTTATGATGTTTTCTTTCCACTCACAGATTCCTTTTTACTATTTCTTATAGGGCTGGTAATGATCATGAATTGCTTTAACTTTTATTTGTCTGAGAAACTCATTATCTCTTCTTCTATTCTGAATGATAGCCTTGCTGTAGAGAGCATCCTTGGCTGCAGATTTTCACCTTTCAGTATTTTGAATATACCATGCCTCTCTCTCTGGACTGCAAAGTTTCTGCTAAAAAAAAAATCACCTGATAGCCTTCTTGCATTTCTCTGTATGTACTGTGTTGTTTTTTTTTTTTCTCTTGCTGCTTTGAGATTTTTTTCTTTATCACTACTTTTTAGCATTTAGTTACTGTGTGTCTTGGTGTGGACCTCCTTGGTTTGATTTTTTTGGGGGGATCTCCATGCCTCCTGGATCTGGATATCTGCTTTCTTCCCCAGATTAGGTAAAATTTCAGCTATTATTTCTTCAAATAAGTTTTCTGCTGCCTTTTCTCTCTCTTCTCCTTCAGGTATCCCTATAATGTGAATGTTATTCTACTTAATGGAGTCACTGATTCCCTGAGTGTTTTTCTCAATTTGCCTAACTTTTTTCTCTCATTCACTCACCTCGATTGTTTTCCATTATTCTCCTTCCAGGTCATTAATTTGTTCCTCTGCTTTCTCCAGTCTACCATTTATTCCATCAAGTATATTTTTAATTTCAATTTTTATGTTCTTCACCTTTAATTGGTTCTTTTTTAAATCTTTTTGTTAAAGGTCTCACTGATGTCCTCCACTCTTTTCTCAAGTCCAATGAATGTCTTTTTGGTCATTACTTTAGATTTTCTGTCAGACATATTACTTACATCCATTTCACTTAGGTCTCTTGCTGTAGTTTTCTCCTGTTCTTTTATTTGGAACATATTCCTCTGTCTCCTCACTTTACCTAACTATCTGTTTGTTTCTCTGTGTTAATTAGCAGCTAAGTCTCTGCTCTTGAAAGTAGTAGCCTTAAAAAAGAGAGAGAGAGAGAGAAAGAAAGTAATAGCCTTATGAAAAAGAGATCCTATAGTGCCATGTTGTGTCCCACATTTACAGAAACTGGTGCATCTGTGGTGTCTCCTATGTGTGTTGCATGTCCTGCTGTTGTGTTCTGACTGCTTTTTCTTTTAGTCCAGTCATCTGCAGAGATTTCCTTTGTCCCTTGTGGGCAATGTTTTGTCTGGTCAGGGTGGGGTGTGCAGTTTTAACAAGAGGTGCTCTGATCTGCTTGTGAAATGAGATCTGCCACTACCGCTGTCAGGACTGGGAGACCTGGGTGGGTTATGCAATTTGAACAAAGTGTGCCTGGGCTTTTGCAGGGCCTGTAGTCCTGAACACTGCCACTGGGACCATGGCCCAAAAAACCATATAGGTCAGGAGACATAGTATTGGCAATATTTTCACCAGTCCTTTGGGGGAGGGGATTCACAGCATAGGGTCTGAACCAACTGTGACTGGGAAAGGTGGATTCACTGAAGCTGGGGTTGGGGGCAAGGTGTAGTGTAAGGAAGTTAGGTAGCAAGTTCCAGTACTGTGCTGTTTTCCCCAGCTGGCCTTGTGTTTATGCTGAGTAGTGGGGAGGGAGAAGGTGTCTGCCAGCTCCTTTTTTCCTAGAGAAGTTCTTCAGTGAACCCTGCCCTTCCGGGATGCACTCTGAAATGTATAAATAATTCTCCCTCCTATGTGCCCTAGGTATTTTTCAAACTGCTGTTTCTATGCTGTATCTCTGTGGTCTTTTGGTCGTGCTGTCTCTTTAAGGGTGGGAACTCATCTTCCTAACACCCTGTGGGTTCTCTCAGAGCCCAGCCTTCTGAATTTTAAAATGCAGTCTCTAAGTCTGGATGGTTGTAAGAACTCAGGAAATTTGGTCCCTCTAGTTTTCGAAGCCAAATGTTTTGGGGATTTGTCTTCCTTGTGTAGGCTCCCTGGTGTGGTAATCTTGTTTCTCACTCTTCTGTTTGAGGCTCTCTTCCATCCACATACAGCCATGACCATTTGTCTCAACCCTGTGCCTTTCTGACCCTGTTTGATGTGGCCTCTTCTCTAACTTAAGTTATGGAATTTGTTCTGCCAGTCATTTGGGTGTTTCCTGGGTTATTTACACTGATGTTTTATCTAGTTCTATCTGTAGGACAAGGTGAACATAGGATCCTCTCTTACTCTGCTTTCTTGGCCAAAAGTTTTTAATTTTGATGAAGTCCAATTTATCTGTTTTTACTTTTATACCTTGTGCTTTTGGTTTTGTATCTAAGAATGTTTTGCTTTATCAAAGGTCACAAAGATTTATCCTGTTTTCTTCTAAGGGTTTGATAGTTTTAGCTATTACGTTTAGGTCTATAATCCACAGGAAAGATTTTTTTGTTTTGTTTTGTTTTTTGTATATTGTAAGGAAGGGGTCTCACTTGATTCTTTTGTATGTGGATATCAGTTGTTCCACATACAAGATTCCACATAAGATTCCACATAAGATTACTTTCCCCATTGAATTGTCTATACACATTTGCAAAAATCAACTGCTCATAAATATGTGTGTTTATTTTTGGACTCCCAACTCTATTACAGTGGTCTGTATGTCCAGCTTTATGTCAATACCACACTGTTTTGATTACTGAAACTTTGTAAAATGTTTGAAACTGGGAAGTGTGTATGTATCCTCCAACTTTGTTCTGCTTTCCCAAGAATCTTTGGCTATGCTGGCCATTGCATTTCCTTATGAATTTTAATTTCTGAATAAAAGCCAGCTGGAACTTTGATAATTGTGTTGAATCTGTAGACTAATTGGGAGAGTATTGCCCTCTGAATATTAACTCCTTCATTCCATGAACATGGGTTATCATTTTTGTTTATTTGGGCTTTAAAAAATTTGTTTAATTATGTTTTATATTCAGTTTACAAGACTTGAAATTATTTTGTTTCATTTATTTCTACATATTTTATTATTTTTGATGCTTTTGTGAGTAGGATGGTTTTCTGATTTTATTTTTAGGTTGTTTATGGCTAGTGTTTAGAAATACAAATGATTTTTGGATGTTGATCTTGTATCCTGCAACTTTGTTGAACTTGTTTACTAGTTCTAAAAGTGTGTGTGTGTGAATTATGTGTGTGTGTTTCTATATACAAGATCATGTCAAGTGTAAATATACATAGATTTCTTTTTTGTCTTTTTTTAGTCTGCCTTGTTATTCTTTTTATTTCTTGCCCAATTATTCTGGCTAGAACTCCAGTACAATGTTGAATAGAAATAGTGATAGTAGATATCCTTGTCTTGTTCCTAATCATAGCAAGAAAGTATTCATTCTTTTATCATTAACTGTGATGTTATCTGTAGGTTTTTCATAAATTCGTTTATCTAGGGGAAAAGGTTTCTTATTTTTCCCATGCTTATAATGGGAGAAGGTATTCAGTTTTGTCAATTGCTTTTCCTGAATCTCTTGAGATGATCATATGACTTTTGTCCTTTTTCTATTGGTATAGTTTATTACATTAATTGATTTTCAGTTAAGCCAACCTTGCATTCCTGGAGTAAATCCTACTTGGTTATAGTGTATAATTCTTTTTATATGTTGCTGGATTCAAGTTGCTTGTATTTTGTTCAGGATTGTTTTATTTATGTTCACAAAGCATATATAACTACAGATTTCTTTTTTCTTTTTCTTATCTTTTTTTTAAAAAGATTTTATTTATTTATTTGACAGTAAGAGAGAGAGATCACAAGTAGGCAGAGAGGCAGGCAGAGAGAAAGGGGGAAGCAGGCTCCCTGCTGAGCAGAGAGCCAGATGCAGGCTTCAATCCCAGGACCCTGAGACCTGACCTGAGCTGAAGGCAGAGGCTTAACCCACTGAGCCATCCAGGCACCCTAACTACAGATTTCTTATGTTGTCTTTTGTTCTGGTGTCAGGCTCATACTGGCCTCATATATTGAGTTGGGAAGTGTTTCATCCTTTTCCATTCTTTGGAATGGAAAAATCCAAACTCTTCCATTCTTCATTGGAAGAGTTTGTGAAAAATTTGTATTAATTTGTATTAATAAAATTTGTATTAATTATTCTTTTTTTTTTTTTGTGGTGAATTTTTCCGCCTTGTCATTTTGTCCAGATAAGAGTAGATGAAGGAGCAAGTGAAATACTAAAAGGGTGGCAACAACCCCAGGAAAATATGCTTTAGCCAAATCAGAAGAGATCCCAAATCATGAGGGGGAGAAAGGGGAAAAAAAGAAGTTCAGAAAGAAGAAAAAGAAAAAAAAGAAAAAAAAAAAGAAAAAAAAAAGGAAGAAAAAAAAAAAAAGGAAGAAACAATTAAAAAAAGAAAACCAATAAAGAAAAATATATAAAAAGGAAAAAAAAATATATATATTAGATAAACTAGTTAAAAAACGTTAAAAAAGAAAAGGGTAAAAGTTAAAAAAAAATTTATCAGAAGAAGAAAAATAAATTGAAAAAGAAAAAAAATTAAATTAACTGCAAGGCTAAAGAATCATGGGGAGAAAGCCATGAGTTCCGTGTTTTGCTTTCTCCTCCTTTGGAATTACGCTGCTCTCCTTGGTATTGAAACTGTCCTCCTTGGTAGGTGAACTTGATCCTGGCTGGGCTTCTTGTTGATCTTCTCGGGGAGGGGCCTGTTGTAGTGATTCTCAAATGTCTTTGCCCCGGGCGGAGTTGCACCGCCCTTACCAGGGGCCGGTCTGAGTAATCCGCTCGGGTTTGCTTTCGGGAGCTTTTGTTCCCTGAGCGCTTTCCGTAGAGTTCCGGAGGGCGGGAATGAAGATGGCGGCCTCCCAGTCTCCGGCCCGGAGGAGCCGAGAGCCCGGGGCCCCACTCCTCAGTGCGCCCTCAGAGAACAGCGCCGATCTACTCCCGTCACCCTGCCTCCGGCCGCGCTCCGAGCTGACCGAGCCTGCGACCGGTTCAAGGTAACCCCGAGCTGAGAGTCACTCCTCGGCTCTGTCTCTGTAGCCGGCTTCCCCGTTCTAATACCTGTAAGCTCTGCGACACTCAGACGCCCCCGATCCTTCTGTGACCCTGCGGGACCTGAGGCCACGCTGACCCTGCGTGGGCTTCACCCCGGTTAAGCCTCTGGAGCGATGTCCCTCAGCGGAACAGACCTTTAAAAGTCCCGATTTTGTGCTCCGTTGCTCCGCCGCTTGCCGGGAGCCGGCCCCTCCCCCCGCGGTCTATCTTCCCGTCGCTTTGGATTCACTTCTCCGCCCGTCCTACCTTTCCGAAAGTGGTTGATTTTCTGTTTCTAGAGTTGCTGTTCTTCTTCTCTTCGATCTCCCATTGGATTTGTAGGTGTTTGCAATCTTTAGATAAGCTATCTAGCTGATCTCCCGCTACCTGAAGTAGTCTCAGCCTGCTACTTCTCCGCCATCTTGACGGTCAGTCCTGTATTAATTATTCTTTAAATGCTTGGTAAAATTTACCAGTGACACCACCTTGTACTGGGCCCTTCTTTGTAGGAAGTTTTCTTGTTACTAATATTATCTCTTTATTTGTTATAATTCTATTAAGAATTTTTGTTTCTTCTTAGGTCAGCTTTGGTAGTTTGTGTCTTTCTACAAATTTTCTCATTTCATCTAGGTCATCTGAATTGTTGCCTTTATAATTACTTATAGTATTTCCTTATAATTCTTATTTCCTTATAAGAAAATAAGATAGATAATAATATCTACTGTTGTATTCCTAATTTTAGCAATTGAATCTTCTTTCTTTTTTTCTTGGTTATTTTAGCTAAAGTTATATCAGTTTTGTTAATTTTTTAAAGAAACAACTTTTGTCATTGGTTTTGTTTACTGTTTTTCTATTTTTTCCCACTAATTTGTACTTTTATCTTCATTATTTCTTCCTTCCTTATGTTTTCTTTTGCTTTTCTTTTTCTAGTTTCTTAAGATGGAAGGTTAGATTATTGATTTGAGAATTGAAAAAAATATAGGTATTTCCATCTATGAATTTACCACTGAACACTGATTTTAGGGCATCCCACTAGTTTTGGTATGTTTCATTTTTGTGTTCATTTATCTCAAAGTATTTTCTAATTTTCTTTCTGATTTTTTTCTTTGACTCATGATGTTTATTTTAGGAATGTGTTTTTTAACTTCCCAATATTTATAAATCTTCTAAACTTCCTTTTGTTATTTAAAAGTTTATTTATTTATTTAAAGGATTTTTATTTATTTATTTTATATAGAGAGAGTGAGTGAGTAAGGGTTTAGGGAGAGAGAGAATCCCAAGCAGACTCTATGCTGAGCGTGGAGCCTGATGCAGAGCTTGTTCCCACAACCCTGAGATCATGACCTGAGCTGAAACCAAGAGTTGGATCCTTAATTGACTGAGCCACCCGGATGTCCCTAAAATTTATTTATTTATTTTTAAATTTACATAAAATGAACAATGTTATAAACAGTGTTATAGTAGTTTACAGGTATACAATATAATGACAACCATTTTCTACATTACTCAGGGCTCCTTTCAAAAAAATTTTTAAATTTTTAATTAACATATAATGTATTTGTTTCAGGGGTATAGGTCTGTGATTAATCAGTCTTACACAATTCACAGCACTCACCATAGCATATAGTCTCCCCAGTGTCCATCACCCAGCCACTACATCCCTCCCGCCCCCACCCCTCCACTAACCCTCAGTTTGTTTCCTGAGATTAAAAGTCTCTTATGGTTTGTCTTCTTCTCTGGTTTCATCTTGTTTCATTTTTTCTCCTCCCTTCCCCTATGATCCTCTGTCTTGTTTCTCAAGTTCCTCATATCAGTGAGATCATATGATAATTGTCTTTCTCTGATTGACTTATATTGCTTAGCATAATTATCTCCAGTTCCATCCAGGTTTTTGCGAATGGCAAGATTTTTTTTTTTTTTTTTTTTTTTTTTTTTTTTTTTTGGGTGGCTGCATATATTTTTTTTATCCACTCATCTGTTGATGGACATCTACTCTCTTTCTATAGTTTGGCTATTGTGGACATTGCGCTATAAACATTGGGGTGCAAATGACCCTTCAGATCACTACATTTGTATCTTTATAGTAAATTCCCAGTAGTGCAATTGCTATGTCATTGGGTGGTTCTATTTTCAACTTTTTGAGGACCCTCCGTACTGTTTTCCAGAGTGGCTGCACCAGCTTGCATTAGATGCCTTTTATTTCTTTTTGTGGTCTGATTGCTGAGGCTAGGATTTCTGGCACTATGTTGAATAGCAGTGGTAATAGTGGGCATCCCTGCCATGTTCCTGTCCTTAGGGAAAAAGCTCTCAGTTTTTCCCCATTAAGGATGATATTCGCTGTGGATTTTTCATAGATGGGTTTTATGATATTGAGGTATGTACCCTCTATCTCTATACAGTGAAGAGTTTTAATCAAGAAAGTTCACTGTACTTTGTCAAATGCTCTTTCTGCATCTATTGAGAGTATCATATGGTTCTTGTCTCTTTTGTTAATGTGATCTATCACGTTGTTTGATTTGCAGATGTTGAACAAACCTAGCAACCCAGGAATAAATCCCACTTGGTTGTAGTGAATAATCCTTTTAATGTACTGCTAGATCCTATTGGCTAGTATTTTTGTGCGAATTTTTGCATCCACGTTCATCAGGGGTATTAGTCTGTAATTCTCCTTTTTAGTGGGGTCTTTGTCTGGTTTTGGGAATCAAGGTACTGCTGGCCTCATAAAATGAGTTTGGAAGTTTTCCTTCCTTTTCTATTTTTTTGAAACAGCTTCAAAAGAATAGGTATTAATTCTTCCTTAAATGCTTGGTAGAATTCTCCTTGAAAGCCTTCTGGCCGTGGACTCTTGTTTGTTGGGATAATTTTGATTACTGCTTCAGTTTATTTGTTGGTTGTGAGTCTGTTCATGTTTTCTATTTCTTTCTGTTTCAGCTTTCATGTTTCTACATTTCTAGGAATGCATCCATTTCTCCCAGAACACTCAATTTGTTGGCATATATTTGCTCATGATATGTTCTTATAATTGTTTGTATTTCTTTGGTGTTGGTTGCAATCTCTCCTCTTTCAGTCATGATCTTATTTATTTGATCATTTCGTGCTCTCTCTCTCTTTTTTTTTTTTTTTTTTTTTGGTTAAGTCTGGCCAGGGTGTTATCAATCTTAATTTTTCAATGAAAAAGCTCCTATTTTCTTTGATCTGTTCCACTGTTGTTTTGATTTCAATTTCAGTGATCTCTGCTCCAATCTTTATTAATTCTCTTCTCCTGCTGGGTTTAGGCTTTATTTTCTGTTCTATCTCTAGCTCCTTTAGATGTAAGGTTAGATTGTATATCTGAGATTTGTTTCTTGAGAATGGCTTGTATTGCTATATAGTTTCCTCTTAGGACTACTTTTGCTGCATTTCAGATGTTTTGAATAGTGTTTTCATTTCATTTGTTTCCATGAATTTTTAAAATTCTTTAATTTCCTGGTTTACCCATTCATTTTTTTTCCCCCTTGTAGGATGCTCTTTAGCTTCCATGTATTTGGATTATTCCCAAATTTACTCTCATGACTGAGTTCCAGTTTCAAAGCATTGTGGTCTGAAAATATGCAGGGAATGATCCCAATCCTTCGGTTCTGGTTGAGACCTGATTTATGAGCAGTATGTGATTTATTCTGGAGAATGTTCCATGTGTACTTGAGAAGAATGTGCATTCGTTGCTTTTGGATGGAATGCTCTGAATATATTTGTGAAGTCCATCTGGTCCGGTGTTTCCTTCAAAACCCTTGCTTCCTTGATGCTCTTCTGCTTATATGATCTGTCCATTTCAGTGAGTGAGACGTTAATGTTCCCTTTAATATTACTGTCTTATTATCAATGTGTTTCTTTAATTTTGTTACTAATTTGTTTCTATATTTGGCTGCTGCCATGTTAGGGGCATAAATATTTAAAATTTTTAAATCTTCTTATAGAATTTCAGTGATATAGTGTCCTTCCTCATCTCTTTTTATAGCCTTTCACTTAATATCTAATTTGTTTGATGTGTTTGATGTAAAGATAGTCACCCCAGCTTTCTTTTGATGTCCATTAGCATGGTAAGTGGTTTTCCATCCCCTCACTTTAAATCTGGAGGTGTCTTTGTGTCTAAAATGAGCCTCTTGGGATGCCTGGGTGTAAGTGTCTGCCTTCAGGTCAGGTCATGAGCCTAGGATTTTGAGATCAAGTCCCACATCAGACTCCCTGTTCAGCAGGGAGTCTGCTTTTCCCTCTGTCTGCCAATCCCCCTGCTTGTACACTCTCTCTCTCTTGCTCTCACTTTCTCTCTCTGGCAAATAAATAAATAAAATCTTTTTAAAAAATAAAATAAAACTCTCTTGTAGACAGTGTATCAGTGGGTCTTGTTTTTTTTTTTTTTTTTTTTTTTAATCCAATCTGTTACCCTGTGTCTTTTGACTGGGGCATTTAGCACATTTACATTCAGAGTAATTATTGAAAAATATGAATTTAGTGCCATTGTATTAACTGTAAAATCATTATTTCTGTATATTATCTCTTCCTTTCTGGTCTCTGTTACTTTGGGCTCTCTCTTTGCTTAAAGGATCCCTTTTAAAACTTCCTGTAGGTTTGGTTTGTTGATCACAAATTCTTTTTGTTTTTGTTTGTCCTGGAAGTTATATTTTTTCTCCTATTTTGAATGACATCCTAGGTAGATAAAGTATTCTTAGCTACATATTTTTCTCATTAACATCCTAAATATATCGTGCCAGTACTTTCTAGCCTGCTAGGTCTCTATGGTATGTCTTCTGCCAGTCTAATGTTTCTTCCCTTATAGGTTATGGACCTCTTCTCTTGCGTTGCTTTCAGGGTTTTCTCTGTCTCTGAGATTTGCAAGTTTCACTATTATATGTCGGTGTGTTGACCTATTTTTATTGTTTTTGAAGGGTGTTCTCTGTGTGTCCTGGACTTGGATGTCTGTTTCATTCCCCAGGTTGAGGAAATTCTCCACTATAATTTGCTCCAATATACCTTCTGCCCCCCCCACCCCTGGGGCCTTTCCTCTTTTTATGGGATCCGAGTTATTCTAATATTGTTTTGACATGGTGTCACTTATCTTTTGAATTCTTACCTCATGATCCAATAGTTGCTTATCTCTTTTTCTCAGCTTCTTTATTTCCACCATTTTGTCTTCTGTATCACTGTATCACTAGGTCTCTCTTCTATTTCATATATCTTAGCACTTAGAGCCTCTCTTCTACCTCATATATCTTAGAAGTTAGAGTCTTCAATAAAATAGATGTCATATATATAAGGCCTTTTTGATTTTGACTTGATTAGCTTTTAGTTATTTTATTTCTCCAGAAAATTATTCTCTAATGTCTTCTATGCTTTTTTCAAGCCCAACTATTATCTTTATAACTGTTATTCTGAATTCTAGTTCTGACGTCTTACTTATATCTGCACTGGTTGGGTTTCTGGCAATCAATACTGCCTCTTGTCCTTTTAAACAATTTTTTTTTTTGAGGTGAGTTTTTCTGTCTTATCATTCTGTCCAGAGAAGAAAAGATGAACAAGAGAACAAAATACTAGAATGGCAACAATAATCTTAGAGAAATATACACTAAAGAAATTACAAGTGACCCAAAACAGGAGAAAAAAAGTTTTTTAAAGGGATAAAATAATCAGATAGGTGAACAGAATAGAGCAATACATTGGGTCCTGTGTTTGTTTTGGTCTGTTTGTTAGAAAACTAGATCCCAAAATTGTAAGGAAGGAAAAACTTATATACTTACTAAGATAAAATTAAATAAAATGAAAGGATAGAATATAACTGTAAAAATGAAAATTAAAAGCCGAGAGAGAGAGAGAGAAAAAAGAATATAAACAGACAGGTGAACAGAACAGAGCAATAGACTATGTTCCAAGTGTATTTTGATTGATTTGTTAGAAGAAACTACATCTCAAAATTGTAATGAAAGAATAGAATTAAATACATTGAAAGAATAGAATGTAATTATAAAGATGAAAATTTAAAAAGACTTTAGCAAAAAACAAACAAACAAACAAACAAAGCAAAAAACCCCACAGAAACAAAAGGAGAAGAAGAGGAAAAAGAAGGAGGAAGAGGAGGAGGAGGAGAGAATAAAAGAGAATATAATGACAAAGGTGAAGAGAACCGAGCCATACACTAGATTCTGAGTTTATTTTTATCTGTTAGAAGAAACTGCATCCCAAAATTATAAAGAAAGAAAAACTTGTATATATACAAAAATAAAATTAATACAATGAAAGGATAGAATGTGTAACTGTAAAAATGAAAATTAAAAAGGATTTTAAAAAGAGATTTGAGGGGCGCCTGGGTGGCTCAGGGGGTTAAAGCCTCTGCCTTCGGCTCAGGTCATGATCCCAGGGTCCTGGGATAGAGCCTCGCATCGGGCTCTCTGCTCAGCAGATAGCCTGCTTCCCTCTTTCTCTGCCTGCCTCCCTCTTTCTCTGCCTGCCTCTCTGCCTACTTGTGATCTCTGTCTGTCAAATAAATAAATAAAATCTTAAAAAAAGAGAGATTTGATAAAATAAGAAATTGGTTAAAAAAGATGAAATAAAAATTAAAATTGAAAGACTAAAGAATCTTGGGAAAAAAACCATGACTTCTCCATGTTATATTCTTCTACTGGAATTTTGCAGTTCTCAATGATCAGTAAACTTGGTCTTGTCTGGACATTCTTATTGATTATCTGGGGGAGGGGCCTTTTGCATTGGTTCTCAAGTGTCTTTGCCCTCAGTTGAATCACATCCCCCTTGCCAGGGGACCAGGCTAAGTAATCCACTCAAGTTTGTTCTATGTGTCTTTTTTTCCATGAAGGCTTTCCACACAGCTTTAGAATTAAAATGGTAGCTTCCCAATTTCCAGCCCTGGAGCCAAGAACTTGGCATCCCATTCCTCAGTGAAAACTCAGGGAAAAGCAGTCAATCACTTCTTTCTCTCTGCTCTTTGTCTGCACTCTGTGCTTACTCAGCCTGTGGCTGAGCATTTCTATCTCATTCACATGGCTCTGTTTCAAGTCTCCAAACCCTGAAGACTCTTGTGGTGTGCACCTGTGCCACTCCTCCCAGGGGAAGAAGTGGAGACTTTGGGTGGTTCTGCTGCTTGCTGGGCCGTTACTCAGAGAGTGGTCACCTGACTGTGCAGTTGTTCACAGTATATGGCAACCCTGAGCTAAGAGCCCACTCCTGGACTTGGTGATTGCAGCTGGCTTCCTTCTCCAATGCCCGGGAACTCTGCTACACTCAGGCACCTCCAGTGTTCCTGTGACCCCAAGGATTCTGAGACCACACTGTCCCACCTAGGATTCTTCTCTGCTTCACCACCTGAGCACCTTCCAGTTAGGGACATCCCTTCCTGGAGCAGACTTTTGAAAGTTCTGATTTTGTGCTCTGCTGCTATATCACTTTCTGGTAGCTGGCTTAAGAAGCCTCCCTCTCCCTGTGGTTTGTCTTCCCATATATCCCCTCAGATTCACTTCTCTGCACCTCCTACCTTGCAGAAAGACATGGGGTATGTCACTTTTCTATTTGTGGACTTGCAGCTATTCTTCTCTTGGATCTCTGCTTGGTTGTCAGGTGTTCAAAATGATTTGATAGCTATCTACGTGAATTCCTGGGGCCAGATGAAACTAAGGTCTCCTACTCCTCTGTCATCTTGGATTGTACTTATCTGGTTTTTAGAAGATGACTTTTATTTATTTATTTATTTAAAAGATTTTATTTGTTTATTTGACAGACAGAAATCACAAGTAGGCAGAGAGGCAGACAGCGGAGGGGGCAAGCTCCCTGCTGAGCAGAGAGCCCGATGTGGGGCTTGATCCCAGGACCCTGGGATCATTACCTGAGTTGAAGCAAGAGGCTTTAACCCGCTGAGCCATCCAGGCACCCCTTATTTTTTTAAAGATTTATTTATTTATTTGAGAGAGAGATAGACTATGAATGAGAGAGAGAGAGAGAGCACAAGCAAGGGCAGGCCAAGGGAGAGGGAGAAGCTGGCTTCCCACTGAGCAGAGAGCCTGATGCAGGGCTTGATCCCAGGACCCTGAGATTATGACTGAGCCAAAGGCAACCACTTAACCATTTGGGTCACCCAGGCTCCCTGGAAGATATTTTATATAATCTAATGTGGCAACTCTGTAAATCAAAGTCTTATTCTTATCACTTTAGGGAGGGCTTTTTTAAAAAATTAATTCTATAAAATCTGTATTCTTTGTCATACGTGAGTCAGTCATGTAACTGAGCTCAGTTAGCTCAGTGGTTAGCTCATGATCGAGCAGCAATTTTGTTAAATGTTTGGAACCATTAAATCTTCCAGTTTTTGCCAAGAAGCTTTTGTGTGTATTGGGGTATGTCTTCAATGCTCAGCAGGAGAAATGTCATCTCTGCCTTAGCCATTACTTGTTGTTTGCACAAAGCCTCTCAGTTAGTCAAAAGTGAGACATTAGGACCTTGTCCAGTCTTTCACACTACACATGCATGTGGCCCACTAGAGTCCCAAGAATGTGCCACAGCTTTTCAAAGTGTCTGCCTTCGGCTCAGGTCAATGATCCCTGGATCCTGGGATAGGTCCTGTATTGGGCTCTTCCTTCAGTAGGGAGCCTGCTTCTCACTCTGCCTGCTGTTCCTCCTGCCTGCACTCTCTTTCTCTCTGACAAATAAGTAAAATCTTAAAAAAAAAAAAAGAATACAAATTTATCCATGGTTTACTATAAAAATGTATTGATGTGGATATAAAAATAGAAAAAAGAGAAATGTAAATGTAAAATCCTTTAGGACTTGTAGAATAATGCATAGTGATGTCCTCATAAATATTTCTGAAGATAATATTAACTTCAGAAAAGTGTAACACATGCTTATCACAATCTCTGAAAAAAATGCAAAACTAATTAAAAGATAATAAGGTATCCCCTATACTCTTTTTCCTTATAGACCCCAAATCTCACTGCAGTCAATCTGGACATCTCAGTATTATCCTTACACACCTGCCCCTATGCTCAAAAGAAAATACAGACACATACATAGGGGCTTTTGATTGTTATGCTTTTAAAAAATGGGAGCTAGATGGATAGATAGATGATAGATATATACATACCAACATACATATACACACATATACATACACACAAGAGTACATGAACTCATTCTCCCCATCTTTTCTAATTTAAAATGTTATGGACACTCCTCCAGTTCAAAAGACAAAACTCTAACTCATTCTTTTAAGTGGTTTCACAATATACATGAAATGGATGTTCCATGATATATTAAACTCTCTTGTTGATAAAGCATCATGTTGTCAGATTGTTTTAAGGTTTTTGCTGTTAAATACAATGTAGACATCACTGTGCATAAGAGAGTAATGATTTCCAAAAATCTTCTTCTCTATTAAAAAAACAAAACCACTGGGAAAAATGATCATCATCAGCTTTCTCTGGCATCTGGAAATTAGCCACGCCTTGCAATTATCCAGGATATTTTACTGAGGTAAAAGAGCCGAATCGCCATAAGAAAGGAGAGCTTTGTAACATTTTAAACAACCCTATTCCCATCTCTTCCTCCCTTCACAGTTCAAAAAATTAAGCATTGCACTGGGTCTCCATATTTGTTGGGTCTATATTTTAGAGTCAAGGAGATGAAAAGTTCCGTTGATGCCAAAATACTGTGTTTATGGTAAAGCAAAGATGGCTGAAAGTTGGCAGGGCCCCCTGCAGTCACAGTTACCCGCTAACCACTTTTATATTCAGAATGTAATGAAAGGAAAGGGAGAGTTTTTCAGGAAAGGTTGGCTCTGTCTTGTGGGATTCCTGCAGGACATTCTTTCTTCCTGTGCACTCAGTTCTCATGTGACCACTCTAAAACCTGTAGTAATGCAACCTCTAAGGAATGCACGCTACTCTTAAAAAGAGGTTGCAGGAGAAGCCTAAATCCTCTACTGCCCTACTTCCACTTTGGGGCCCTGCATGTGCTGGATGACATCACTTTCAAGGAAAAATTCTAGGGAGAAGAGCCCACCTGAGGGCTTCTGTTGCACCTGGCTGGTATTCTTTAAGTCCTGGAACAGTCTCTGCTTTCCTCCCACTTCCTAGATGGCTAATACAGCAATGATACTTCCCCATTACATCAGCATCTCTATGGCCTCATTACTTAATAGGTGTGTATGCAGCATGATACATACCATAGTTCTCATTGTCTGCCAGTTGTCTGCCAACCACCACTGCAGCATCTGTGATCAGCGCTGTTATTTAAGGGTTATGTTCCATGTTGTTATTCATTGCTTCTCTTGCCACATTTTTAAATCTTTCTTGCCTCCAAGGTTACACATCCCCTTTCTTTTGGTTACAGGAAATGTATAATTTAAATAGTGCTATATTCAGAACCATGATGCTGTCATTATGTTACCTTCCTTGCAAACATGGTTGTGATGTTCTGAGGAGGCAGGGAAATGTGGCCTGGAGACGTGGGATGACTGCAGCACTGCTGCTGGCAGGATGTGAGCAAAGACCGCATTCCAACTCTGCTCTGCTCTGGAGGAATTCACAGAAAGTGTCAGCTCTATGAGGTCTGCAATATAAACGTGAGTATGCCAGAATGTCAACTCAGGCCCATGTTTAACCTGGAGGACCATGAACATGCCAGAGCTGCTGAGTATTGATCTGAGGAATTTGCAGGTCACTGGAGTCATGGCCAGATTAGAAATGTCTGGGGGCAGAGTCTATGACATTTGCACCCACTGCAGTCCCAGCTGAGTGGCCTCGTTAGTTGTTTCACGTGATGTTTTCTTTCAGGACAGTGATCCCATTTCATAAAGTGTCAACAGGCAACTCAATTACACATTCCTTTTGAGCAGAGTGGCCCTTAGGATTTTAAGGATTCATGGGCTGGGAAACCATATACTGTGGTTTTCTAGGTTAGTCTCAATTTTGAATACTTTCCCTTTTTTCCCTCTATGTATATGTGTACTTGTTGAAATACGTCTTATGTGACACTTGGAAAAAATGGTTCTTTCCATGGGTGGGATTTTTCTGGGCACTGTTCTCCCAAATATCTTACCCAGTCTACCAGTTTGATAATGTTGGGTTGTGTATTTGCATATACACATGTGGTGGGCCATTAGAAGGAGATAGTCAGAATTTTAACATATATTTTACCTGACTTTGAGGTTATGTGATTTCTGTTTTCTTTTTTACAGTTTTTTCACCTTCTTAGTTTACTTGGAACATTAAATACACTTATGATTAGGGGAGAAAACAATACATTTTAAATAAGTTTCTTCTGAGAGGAATCACACATTCAAAAATACCAGCCACTTTACACTTTTGTGTGAATGAACCAATCATATTTTATTCAGGGAACAGGTTTTGATATGGGACAAGGAAGAACTCTTTTCAATTCTCAGACTTTGAATGGGTAGAGATGCAAGAGTGACTCATGGTGTTAACTTTTAGGAGCAACCAAGACCCCAAGAAAGAGAACATAGGGCTCAGAAGAAAAATAACCAACAACCCAGAGGTGTCTTGTGGCTCAGTTGGTTGGGCGACTAACTCTTGATTTCAGCTCAGGTCATGATAGCAGGGTCCTGGGATCCAGCCCCACGTGAGGCTCACTGCCCAGTGGAGAGTCAGCTTCTCTCCTTCTCCCTCTTCCCCTGTCCTTCCCCTGCTAGCATGCCTTCTCTCTCTCTAAAATAAATAAATTTTAAATCTCAAAGCCAAAAAGAAGAAAAAAACCCAAAGATTTACCAAGGGCCCATCTAATTTATAAAGATATGAAACTTTACCCTTTTATAAGATTCAAATTCAGAAAAAATTGGCAGACATGTAGGAAACACATACTTATTCAGAAAGCTCTAGCAATGATTATTATTGTGATTTTGAAAGTTTACCACAAAGCCCTTCTCTCCTAGTGTTTTTAATACTTTATTATTTTTGTTATGTCATTAAAAAAAAGATAGTTGAACATGGTTTTGAATTTTCTTGAGATTCTTCTTTTATTTTTCTGTGTTCAAAATTGTTATCCATGCTGATGGATTTTGAAGTCACTCATCTTAATCAATGGTTTTCAAAATGGAACTTTGGATCGGTATCATCTGCATCACCTTGAAAATGTTTAGAATTCAAGTTTTGGGATCCACTGTAGACCTACTGAATTAGAATATTTAGAGTGGGGCCCAGATGTTTGTTTCACAAACACTTCAGGAAATTCTGATGTAAGTCAAAGTCCAGAACTATTGGTCTAGAGGTCAAAAGTAATAAAGTGTAGATAATAGATAAATAATAGATCAATAATAGGTAACTATGAACTATTCTGAACTTGTGATATACATACACACATATATATGTACACACATATACATATATATCTCCATGTATGGGTATATGCAAACATATACACATATACATATACAGAACATATATCTATATAGAAAAAATAGAAACAAGAAAAAATAAGGATGGGAGGTTAACATTGGTATTTCATAAACCATTGGACATGATGATTAAGCCCATTTTTTTTTTTTTAATTTTCTTTGGATAAGGTTTCTTTCCTTCCTTCCTTCCTTCCTTCCTTCTTTCCCTTCTTCCTTCTTTCTTTCTATTAGTTTAAGGGGTAGAATTTAGTGATTTTTCAGTTGCATATAACACCCAGCGCTCATTACCTCAAGTGCCCTCCTTCATGCCCACCACCCAGTTACGCCATCCCCACACGTA
This sequence comes from Enhydra lutris kenyoni, assembly GCF_002288905.1. Lineage (NCBI taxonomy): Eukaryota > Metazoa > Chordata > Mammalia > Carnivora > Mustelidae > Enhydra > Enhydra lutris. Next base: position 1,498,996 of record NW_019154132.1, on the reverse strand, counting down.
CCTCTCCTCCAGCAACCCTCAATTTGTTTCGTAGAGTTCACCATCTCTTATGGTTTGCCTCCTTCTCTATTTTCATCTTATTTTATTTTTCCTTCCCTTCCCCCCCGTTCACCTGTTTTGTTTCTTAAATTCCACATATGAGTGAAATCATATGGTATTTGTCTTTCTCTGACTGACTTATTTCATTCAGCGTAATACCCTTTAGCTCCATCCACATCATTGCAAATGGCAAGATTCCATTTTTTGGATGGCTGAATAATATTCCTGTGCGTGGGGGTGGTGGTGTATAAAACATCTTCTTTAACCATTCATCTTAAGCCCACATTCTTGGAAAAAACAGAGCAGAAATACATGAAAAATAATGAGTAAATTTGTCTAGAAAAGTCCTAGAATTCTAGTAGGGCTCCATTAAAGAAACAACTCAAGGCAAAAGAAGATAACCATTCAAAATAATCTCCATTAGTAACAATAATTTAAAAATAACCATTATAAGCCTGTGGCTTCACAAACAGTTCTATATGGTGCTGATGATGTGTTGTCAGGTTTCACTTCCTGCCCTGAGAATTTTAAAAGTCATTAAGGGCACTGGTGGGGGGCGGCTAGTTGAGTTGGGGTCTGGCAGGGACAGAAGTGGTTAGAGGAAAACAAGAGCATGCATATGACAGCGTGTCTACTCAATCTGTTTCATCTGTGGGTGTGCCATGTTATTCAGAAGCCATCAGGGGGTGTTAACTGCAGCCTTCATTGTCCACATGAGGTTCTCACTTTGGAGCTTTCTGTGGTTCAGAGATGAATCCATGCTACCACTTACATTACTTTTTTCCAACATGGAAAGGTGACAGCATTTGCTGAAATCATTAAAGTCTCTGTCCTTTAAGGAGCAACTTGGTTTCAAGTGAGTGTTGGTAATTAGCAATTACTCACTCATTGGTGACAAGTGGTTAAAAGAATTCTTTACAAACATACATTTGCATAATACAAGTCTCTCCAGAGTTAGAATGTGCTGCTAGTTAGTACAAAGTGTTGGGGGCTGAAAAGCAGACCTCCAGATGTGCTTTCCTGCAGTCTATCTTAGTTATTCAGAAAGTCTGAGGGATTCATATCCTCAATTCCTCTGGATCTTATCTACTTATTTGTACTTTCAGGTAAATAGCTATACTGGTGAGGCCAGTAAATTCATGAAATCATTCAATGATCTGTGCCAGGTGTTGTGCAATTTGCTAGGGATACTGCAGTGAACAAGACAGTAGCTTGCATGCAGTCTAGCTGTCTTTGTGGTTTCACAGTAATAAGCTGAACTCCATGCCTATCCTGAAATGCTGTCAGAGGGGGTATGGTGTCATGGTTTAATACACAGTCTTTGGATTCGTAGAGCAAACCTGGTGCAAAATCTATTCCTAATGCATCAAAGCCTCAGAAAAATAATTTAACCTTCTTACATCCAGCTTCCTTATGTGTAAAATGGAGATAATAGCAGTGTGAAGACGTAGGCCTATTAGATATTAAAGGAAACGATATATGTAAGAACTCAGCACTGTGTGTAATGCATAGTAAATGTTCAATAAATATCAAGTAGTAGTATGATTGGACACAACTGTGGGGGACAGGATAGAGATGAATTTGCAAAAATCCACCACTGTTATTAAAAAGAACAATAGAAACGATACCATCAATAGACATTTTTTTTATCTTATGTGCCAAAGACTACAATTTGGGTTCCTATGGATAGATGACTTCCCTGTACGTTAAGAAAAAGTTTACTTATAGTGATGGATATATACACTAAGAGAATTAAACCTAAATGTAGGGGCTCTGTTTAAAAATTGACAAATATATATGAGAAAATCTCAGCTATCTGGTTCTGAACTACCTGCTTCTGTTTGAAAGGGTTGTGGAAGTTGTTGGTTCGCCTTTTTTCTCTTAAGATGAAAAGTTGAGAAATGTTTATGGTATAAAAAATGCTTAGTTTCCTCTCTGGTTCAATTCCCTTCCTCTTCTCCTTAAGTAACTATATGTCAGTTTTGGTATTTTCTTCCAGGAATAATATGTACATAAGCAAACTCATTCCAAATATTGGCTTATCTTTTTATTATTAAAAATATTTTTATTTATCATAAGATACATAACATAAAAATTACCATCTTAACTTTAAGTACACAAGTTAATAGCATTAAGTATTTTCATATTGTTGTATACCCAATATCTAGAATTTTTTCATCTTCCAAAATCAAAACTCTGTACCCATTAAATAACACTTCCCTAACACCCTGTCCTGCACCCCAGCCCTTAGCAATCATCATTCTACTTTCTGTTTCTATGGATCTGGCTACCTTACATACTTCATGTAAGTACACTCATACAGTACTTATCCTTTTGTGTCTGTGTTAGCTCACTCAGCATAATGTCTTCAAGATAGATCCATGTTGTAGCATGTGTCAGAGTTTCCCTTCTTTTTGAAGCTGAATCATATTTCATTGTATGCATATAGCACATTTTGCTTATTCTTCCATTTGTTGATTGACACTTGGGTTTCTACCACCATATGACAATTGTAAATAATGCTGCTATGAATACAGTTGTAAGGATATTTCTTTGAGGCCTTCCTTTCAATTCTTTAGGGTATACATATAGAAGTGGAATTTCTTGACTGTATCGTAATTTTATTTTTTTGAGGACTCATTACTTTAAATAGACTTAATTTTTGAGCAGTTTTAGGTTTACAAAACAATTAACTGGAAAGTACAGAGTTCCCAATCATCCCCTCCCTCCCCCAGTTTTCCCCTCAATTAACATTTTGCATTAGTTTTCCCTTTTACTAAAATTTGTTACAGCTGATGAGCTAATATTGATACATCACTGCTAAGTAAAATCGATAGTTTCCAATTACACTATGATCTCACTTCCTTAAAATCCCTGGTGCTCTATTTAAACCTCCCTCCCTCCCTCCTCATAAACCCCAGGAACCACTGATATTTTTAGTGTCTCCACAGTTTTGCCTTTTGCAGAATGTCATGCAGTTGGAATCATACAAAAACAACTTTCAGGTTTTTTTCACTCAGAGATATGCATTTAAATTTTCTCTATGCCTTTTTGTGGATTGATAGCTCATTTCTTTTTATCACTGAGTAATATTCCATTGTCTGGATGTACCACAGTTTGTTTATCCATTTGTCTGTTAAAGGATATCTTGATGTTGGCAATTTTGACAATTATAAATTAAGCTGCTCTAAACATTCATGGAAAGGCTTTTGGGTGGATATAAATTTTCAACTCTGGGTAAATATCAACTCCTTTGGGTAACTGTTAAAGAACATGTGGATATAAATTTTCAACCTCTTTGGGTAAATTCCAAGGAGCTGGATCATATGGTAAGAGTATATTTAGTTTTGTAAGAAACTGCTAAAGTATCATCAAAAGTGGCTGTAAACACTTAAAGAAGAGTTAATATCTATTCTTCTCAAACTATTAAAAAATTAGAAATGGAAAGAAAACTTCCAAATTCATTCCATGAGCCCAGCATTACCCTGATTCCAAAACCAAAGAGTCAACTAAAAAAGAGAAGTACAGGCCAACATTCCTGATGAACATGGATACAAAAATTCTCCACAAAATACTAGAAAACTAAATCCCACAGTACATCAAAAGAATCATTCACCATGATCACGTGGGATTTATTCCTGGTCTACAAGAGTGGTTCAGTATTCACAAATTAATTATGATACACTTCATTAATAAAAGAAAGGATAAGAACCATATGATCCTTTCAATAGATGCAGAAAAGGCATTTGACAAAGTTCAACAACCAGTCATGATAAAAACCCTCAACAAAGTGGGTTAGAAGGAACATACCTCAACATCATGAAGACCACACATGAAAAACCCAAATCTAGTATCATCTTCAATGGGGAAAAACAGACTTTCCTCTACAGTCAGGAACAAGACAGGGATGCCCACTCTCACCACTGTATTAACCATTTTGCATTCTAATGAGCAATAATGAGAGTTCCTGTTGCTTCACATCTGTGCCAACATTTGGTATTGTCAATGTTCGGGATTTTAGCCGTTCTACTAGGTGTGTAGTGCTATTTCATTGTTTTAGTTAGTAATTCCCTAATGACATAGTGTTGAACATAATTTCATATGCTTATTTGGCTTCTCTATATCTTTGGTGAGTGTCCATTCAGTATCTCACTCATTTTAAAAATTAGGTATTTGTTTTCTTACCATTGAGATTTAAGAGTTCTTTGTCTATTTTGGATACCAGTTGTTTCTCAGATAATTCTTCGCAAAGATTTTCTCCCCCTCTATGGCTTTTCTTTTCATTCTCCATTAATGGTGTCATTTGCAGAGCAGAAGGTTTTAATGTTAATGAGGTCCATCTTACCAATTCTCTCTTTCATGGATCATACTTCTGTTGTATATAAGAAGTCAGTGCAAATCCCAAGGTCATCTGGATTTTTCTCCTGTTATCTTCTAGGAGTTTTAAAGTTTAGTGTTTTACATTTAGGTCTATGATCAATTTGGAGTTAATTATTGTGAAACGGGTAAGGTCTGGGTTTAGATTTATTTTATTTATTTATTTTTGTGTGCTCAGAAATATAATTTATATTAGATTTATTTAATTTATTTATGTTCAGTTGTTCTTGTACTGCTTTTTGAAAAGATTATTCTTTGACCATTAAATTACCTTTGCTCCTTTGTCAAACTTAATAAACTTATATTTGTGTGAGTCTATTTCTGGGTTCTCCATTCTGCTCTATTGCTCTATCTTTTCATCAATACTGCACTGTCTTGATTACTGTAGCTTTATAGAAAGTCTTGAAGTTGAGGACTGTCAGTCCCATGACTTTGTTCTTTTCTTTGAATATTGTGTTTGTTATTCTGAGCCTTTTGCCTTTCCAAATAACCTTTAGAATCAATTTGTTGATAGCCACAAAATAACTTGCTGAGATATTGGTTGGGATTGCATTGAATCTATAGATCAAGTGGGGAAGAAATGACATTTTAACAATATTGAGTCTACTTATCCCAGCACATGAAACTTCTCTCCATTTAGATCTTCTTTGATTTCTTTATAAGGGTTTTATAATCTTCCTTATGTAAATCTTGTATATATTTGTTAGATTTACATATAACTATTTCATTCTTTTTTGGTGCTAATATATATGGTATTGCATTTTAATTTAAAATTTCAATCATTTATCGTTGGTTAATAGGAAAACAATTGACTTTTGTGTATTAATCTTATATTCTGTAACCTTGTAAATTGTTCATTAGTTGCAGGATTTGTTGTTGTTGTTGTTGATTCTTGGGCTTTTTCTACACAGACAGTTATGTCATCTGCAAAAAAATCAGATTTTCTCCCCTATTAGTATACTTTACTTTTAATTTCCTTTTCCTATTTTATTATATAGCTGGGATTTCCAGTACAGTGTTCAAAAGGAGTGATGAGAGATGACATCCTTGTCTTGTTCCTGATCTTAGCAGGAAAACAGTTTCTCACCAACAAGTTTTTCAGTAGTTTTTTGGTAGATGTTCTTTATGAAGTTGAGATGATTTCCCTGTATTCCTAGTTTCCTGTTTTTTTTTTTTTAATCATGAATGAGTGTTAGATTTTGTCAAATGCTTTTTCTAAACACCTACTGAATGATCATATGATTTTAGACTTCCAGTTGTTTTTCTGTTATTGATTTCTAATTTAATTTCATTATGGTCTTAGAGCATACTTTGTATATAATTTCTATTCTTTTATCTTGTCATAGTGTGTTTTATAGCTCAGAATGTGGTCTATCCTGGGGAATGGATCATGTGAGTCTGAAAAGAATATATATTCTGCTTTTGATGGCTAAAGTAGTTTATCCATGTCAATTAGGTCCTCTATAATTGATGGTGGTATTCAATTCAACTATGCTAATGATTTTCTGTCTGCTGAATCTGTCAATTACTGATAAAAGAGTGGTGAGGTCTCCAACTATGATAGTGGATTTGTCTGTTTTCTCCCTGAAGTTCTATCTGTTTTTACTTCATGTATTTTGACACTGTTTTTAGGCACATACACAGTAGGGATTGTTATGTGTTCTTATAGAATTGACACCTTATTATTCTATAATGCCCCTTTTATCTCTGATGATTTTTCATGCTCTGAAGTCTGGTTTTTTTTTTATTAATATAGCTACCCCAGCTGTTTTTTATTAGTTTTAGTGTGGTATGTCTTTCCCCATCCCTTCACTTTTAATCTGTCTGTGTCTTTATATTTAAAATGGGTTTCTTATAGCCAACATAAAGTTGGGCCTTGTGTTTTTAGCCCTCTTGACAATCTCTCTCTTGTATTTGGTCTCTCTCTTGTATTTAGATTATTTACATGTATTGTTATTATTGATATAAAACTCTTTTATTACCTACTTTTTCATGAATATTGTCCACTTTTTCCATATGAATTCTTAGTATATTAATTGTAGTTGTTTTAAATTCTTGGTCTGATGATTTCAACATCTCAACATAGCTAGGTCTGATTTGGATGCTTGTTCTGTCTTTTTGAACTTTTTTTTTTTTTTTTTTTTTGGTCTTTCAATATGCCTTCTAAGTTTTTGTTAAAAATGGACACAATGTACTATGAAAAAGAAACTGGTACAACCTCCAATGTCCGTTTTTGGTCCTGGGATTCTGCTTCAATAAGCTCTGAGTCTCTGTAGCTGCCTGTCTGTCTCCAGTCGGGGGGCAGCAATTTGCCCTGGGACCTCAATTTTCTGGTGGATCTAAAAAAGCTATCAATTTTCAGTTTGTTACTTTTTTGCTCCTTATTGTGAAAATGGGGGTGTTGACTTAAGGTCTTCACATACTGGAGTAAAAACTGGAAGCCCTTCACCTATTACTGCAGTTTTGGCAAGATGAATAAACAGAATTTGTTGCTAACAGATACTTTTATGATCTAAAATGTTACTTGGAGCGTTGTCTTGAATTCATTTGTCATTGGCTGGTACAAGGTCTTCTCAGAGGAACAGAGGCCAGTGACACTATGAAGCAATACACAGAAATGCATGGTTTACAGATAATAATGACGTGGAGCATGTTAACAGATTGCAAAGTAATAATTAGTTCCTACAACGTGAAGCATTTGATCCTGGAGATAAGAGCTCCGGTGGACTGCTTCTGGCTTTTGAAGAAGGAGGAAAGAGAGGGAATTATTTTTATTATAGAAACAGCAAATACAATTTTTTTGAAAGTATGCATTCAGATTTGAGCAGTCTATGGATGAGAAAGGCTTGACTACTGCAGAGTAAAAAATAGGACAATCTCTTTTTTAGTATGGCACATATATTAGATAATGTATACAATTATATGTGTTAATAAAGTAGAAAAGTGTATTTATTTACTTATAATTTAAACTTAATTTTTTGACAAGGTAATGTGAAAAGTTCAAAAGGAACAAAGGCCTGTGGTAAAATATCTCTTTGCCACTTCTGTTTCTGGTCACCAAGTCCTTGAAGTCAGCCAGGCTACTTGTGTGCATTTTTTTTTTAAGGCCATTCTCCACGTATAACAACATACACCTGTATGCATATCATGTGCTAATATCCCCCACATTTATGTAAATGGTAGGATACTGACACTGCTTTGTTTTTTCTGCTTAGGAATTAATCTTTGGAGGTATGGAAGTGAGGAAGGAGGCTAAGTGGTGCTGGGAGGCATCTGGTGTGTGCAGCTGCAGCGATGTAGAGTACAAAGTAGGAACTTCGGGGGGTGAATGTATCATCAATCTAATCATAATTTTCAGAAAGAAAAGAGACATTACATAGTAAATATGTACAGTAATTGTAATTTCAAAACATTAACCTTTTTATGGGAAAAAAAAAGTGATTCCTGTGATGGAAGACATGCAGTAAGCCACAAAGATGAGCTTGAAAACCCTCAGTTGGGGTTTGGCACCAAATCTATGCACTGCTCATAGATCCACACACCTCCTGATTGGACATTTTGCCTGGGCCTTCTGAAGTTTTGTAAAATGTTGATTTGACAACTCCTTCATAGAATGAGCACTGCTCTTTACATGGCTAAGTCTAACAGATCTTAGTTATTTCTGAAATGAGTCAGAAAGATTTTTATATTTTTTCTTGGAATGATGTGTCTTCTAGAGTGGGGACTTTGTGATCAGGTAGACCACAGACTCTGTAGGATGCTGCCAAATTACTGGGACTTCAAAAACTACTAATGACACTGTGAACAATGTGGACCTTATCCCTCTGGCCACTGACGGCAAAGCATCAACGAAATCCCACCCAAACTCTATATTCACAATGTTGGCATATGTGCTTTGTTTCTGGCTCTAAAATACTGGCAGGTAAGGAGAATCACAAACTATGCACGTAGCAGAGAATGAAGATGGGATGAGACTGGCCACATGACTGGAAGAAGAGTAAGTCAGCTCAGACATCATGGGCTCTAGGAGGATGAGAGAAGCCACATAAGTGCACAGCTCCAGGAGATGTGGGTCCCCAATCTGATGCCAATACTGCCCAGTGCCCTCATCAGTTTCCTAATTCTGGCAGGTGAAGATATCATGCTGTGGCTCAGTACCTTGGAAGTTAGAAAGAAACCTTAGTCATTTTCTGATTAATCTTGCCTGTTGTAAATCTTTGTAGGAGAATGCGCAGCTGAAGCTAGAGTTGTATCAGCTGGGATAAATACTTAGATGTGACAACTGAAAATTAGCACTAGCCATCAGGATTTGGCTGTAGCAGGCATCCTGACCTGAGCAGTGTGGCCAAACAAGGGCAAATTACTTGGATCCACAGATGTTGCTGCAGGAGGCAGTTGGGCCAAGCAAAATGTTTTAACATTAGTGTCAGCTCAGCCATGAACACTTTGGAGCTAATTAAGGAGCAGGACCCTGCAAAATCCAGTATCCCTCTGGGTATCGGGAGAGCCTTTTGAATACAGACCCAAGGCTGTTGGAATGCTAAGGGCTCCCTGGTCTCTAGAACAAGAAGGACTGCAAGAAGGGAGGCTGGCGGGGAAGGGGTTGCCGGGTCCTCCTCAGGGTGTGGACGAAATGAGACAGGCTAGGTTAAATTTGTTCTCCACAACAGCACTCTTCAGAAGTTAATGTGTGAAGAAACCATTTGGGAATCTTATGAAATTACAGGTTTTGTTTCAGGGGGTCTGGGATCAAGTCTGCTACTCTGCATTTCTTTTCCTTTCTTTTCTTTCTCCTCATTCCCTCCCTCCCTCACTGCCTCTCTCTCTCTCTTTTCTTTTCACTTTTATTTTTCTTTTACTCTGCATTTCTAACAAGCTCCCAGATGATAGTCAAGCTAATGGTCAGAGATCACCCTGAGTAGTAAGGCTTTTTATTAACTCTAAACAGAAACTGGCATTTATTTTCTTTTTCCTTTAAATCTCTCTCTCCCCACTGCCCCACTTACCTGCTTGCCTTAGAGACTGTTCCAAATCAGTGCATTCAGCATGTTTTCGCTGTTACTTAAAGACTGTTTTGTATTCCATGGCATGGCTTTTCCTAATTTATGTAATGAGCTCCCTGTTGGTGGATTGTTAGGTGGTTTCTCATCTCTGTTCTTACAAGCTGGACAGCAGGGAATAACCTTGTTCACATGTACATTGTATGGATGTATGAGAAGACGCAAGTTCAAATGAAAGAACGCATGTGGGTACACTTATATACTGAAAAGTAGGATTCTCTTAATTAGTGATGATATCAGAGATCACACTTTTTTGAGAGGCTGGTTTTATTTTGGACTCAGATTGAGCTGGCAGTCATCTGAGACCCTGTCATTTTTGCACGTGTTATTATTTAGCCACATTATCTTTCCCATCCTGATCTTGTGCAATTGTTTTTCTGAAATCCAAGTGTGGGATTGATTTACAGAGGCTGTTAAATTTCATTTGCTAGCTTTAGACCATCATTCTCACCTGTCAAGGTGATTTTGGTTGTTGACTTTGGCATCTACTATTCTCCTCAACTCTCCTGGGTTTATGTTATCTTCACATTTAGTAAGCATGTTATCTTCATTCATTTATTTTTTCACCCAGTGACTGTTTATTGAGTACCCTATAATATGCCAGGCACTGACTCTTCCAAGCTCTGGGGATACAGTGGTGACCAAAACAGAAAGAAATCTCTGTTTTCCTGGAGCTTTCATTCATGTAGGGAAAACAGGCACTAAACAAAGATAAATTAGTTATGTATATGGTGTGGTAATGACAAGAGCCAAGGGGAAATATAAAGCAGAGTGAGAAACAGGAAGAGAGGAGGAGGAGATTTTGTAATTTTAGATTACAGGGTTAGGGTTAGGGTTCAGAAAAGGTGACATTTCAGTAGAGATCTGAATTAATGAATTAGATCTAATTCATTAGAAAATAAGGTGAAAAATAATTCTTTGATCTGTCACGAGGAACCTCCCTATAAGTTGATGTTAATCCCATTAACTCATTCCTTTGGGGTACAACTGACTAATCCATTGAAACTCTCTGTAACTTAAGTATCTAGCCTGCATTTCTCTACAATGCTTTTAAGGACATTTTGAGACATACTAAACCTGGGTATTTAGCATCCATGGCATTTCCCTGATCTAGGCTAGCCAAACTCATATATAAGGAAAAGGAGTTTAATGTGAAGGACTGTTTTTCTCTTGTCAACTTGGAGTGACTCTTAGTCATTAGCAAGCCCCATGAGTGAGTGGTGATAGCTGCAGGAGGAGGAGACAGAGTGACTTATGGGACATTTTCTATCCTTATGGAGCTCAACCATAAAGCGCAGGTGAAAAGATTCCATTCTCTTGGCAATATTGTGGGAAATTTAACTTTTTCCTCAGTAAACTTTGCCAAATGTAATTCTGAATGACAAACCACTTCTTTGGCTCCATCATTTCAGTCCAAACCCCAAGTGTGCCTCTTTAATACCATCTCTCCAGGTTCTTTGGGCACTATTGTTGGGGGGGAGGGTTGAGGCTTTCTGAAGGCCTGGGCTCCTCTCCAGGTGCACTGCTGTTATCTTCAAACTTACCTGCAGGCTGCACTGTTGCCACGATTATCTTTTAGCCGGTACACAGGGCTGTGCACGAACAAGTTGGGTGGAGGTTTTAGGTAGACCCTGAATTCTTACAGGAAACAAAGAAAGCACGTGAGGTTAGCTATGTATTCCAACAATAAGGGTAAAGCCAAGTTCCTTCATTTGGGCCCCAAAATGTGAGTAAGCTCACTTCTTGGCTTCTCTGGCCTCCATTCCTTCATTTGTACATCAGTGGACTAGACTAGATTATTTCTAATTAATTCTCTACCCCCCAAATTCAAGTTCTCTATATTCATTTATTTTTAAAATTTATTTGATTTTTTAAAAGATTTTATTTATTTGAGAGAGAGTGAGAGAGAGAGCACAAGCTGGGGGAGAGGCAGAGGAAGAGAGAGAAGCAGGCTGAGCAGGGAGTCCTATCTCAGGACCCTAGGATCATGACCTGAGCCAAAGGCAAATGCTTAACCAAGTGAGCCACCCAGGCACCCCTCTATATTCATTTAATTAGAAGTAACCAGGGCATCAATACTTTGGAATCCAAATTTCACAAAGATTTAGTCCATTGAAAAATAACATGTGCAGCACAAGAAGACAGTGATTTTGCTGACCAAGAGAAGCCTGGAATAGGACTAGAAATCAAGGATGTTCAGAGGCCTGACAGGAGGCACAGTCCCAATTGGTAAGCCAAGGCTGGTGGGGTCAGAATGGAACATTTTGATTTGGTGGGAGATTAAACACAGTGGCTACAACGATGAGAAACACAACAGCAGGAGTCTGTGATCTGCAACAAACTGACCCACCTTCTTCTCCCCACACCCCCCACTTTACTTCCTAATCCCCCTGACACTCTTCTAAGAGAGAATGTGCAAGAAATGTCTCCTTTCCGGAAAGCAAATTCATACAGTATTAGAGAGCCCCAGTGTCAGAATGGCCCTTTGTTCTGCTTCTTAATGACTAATTATGATGCTATGAAAAAGCTTATGCAACCCGGGCAGAGTGGGGCCCTCATGCCAAAGCTGCTGGAAGTGTGTAATCTTCAGAAAGCCATGACTGCGGCCTGCAGTTGCGTAATAAGTAATTACCGAAGCCAGCAGAGGCTTGCTTCTTATTACAGGCCCCAGGCTTTTACCCCCAGTAGCTTTACATGCTCGTTAATATTTAAACTGTCGAGTACTAAAAGAATATTTTGTAAGCTTTGGTCATGGTTGCAGAGTTCAGTGTGGGGCTAGGAACCGAGGACAGGCAGGGTAGGAGCAGGGTGCTGAGGAGGTCCCATTTGCTTTTCTAGAGAATTTTGTCCTCCTTCAAATGGCCCTGTGGTAGGTCTAAATGTTTCTCCTTTCCTATAGAAAAGTAAAAAAGAAAAAAAAAAAAAAAAAAGGAAAAACAGCTGTCCTGAAATCAGTTTTAGAAAACCAATTCTTTAAAAAACAAATCCTCCGCAATAAAATATTATCTTTTAAAATAAGCCTCAAATATTATTTTAATTTTTAAAAGTGAGTGAGAAAAAATTATTGTAGCTTCTGGTCAGCTACCAGAATCATAAAAGGAAGAAGCAAAGATATTTTATCTGGTAAAACCTCACATGCTCTCGCGACAAAGACTGACGGTCTAATCTGCCCCAGACGCCAAAGCTCTCCCTTGGAATTCTGATGGGCTCTGTGGCCTTTAGAAAGAGAGCCTCTTGACCCCCACATGTCTGTCTCCTCTCTGCAAAGTCAGGGCAAGTTCTCTGTCCGTCTGTGTACTTTTGTGGCGCCTATCACTGTGGGATCTAGGCACAGAGACAAAAACATCAGGCAAAATACAAATTTGTGTATTATGGGAGGAAATGCCGTCTGGCTTCCTGGAGTCACCCTTGGCTAACATTCAGTAAGGACTTTATCCCAAGGTGGTTTGCAAAAACCAAGAAAAAGTGTGGACAAATCCAGCAGTCTGGTACTTCTTCCTTATTTTCATTTATAAAAGAGGTAACAAGGTAGTGTTTGTGAAGTATGGGAAAATGCTGAAGTTTTAAAATGTGCTAATACCTGTCTCCATCAAAACAAGTACATAGGGCTCATCCACTCAGAATCAGATAGTGTTTATTGTCTCTCTCTTGTCTGTTCCCCTCCCTCCTTCCTTCTTTTAGGCCTTCCCTTTGTCCTCTTTCTTTCTCTCCTTTCCCTTTTGTTTTCTTTCGATTTTAGTAAACTTCATTTGTTTAAATTGTAAAGTATATAAGGTAATATCAGTTACCCAGAGGTAACATTACAATTAAAGCATTTCTCAAAATCTTTCCTAACATTTCCTCTGTATATAAGCATTCATACATCCAGACAAACTGTATACTTAAAGATCTTTAACACGAAGAGGTCCAGACAGCGTATTGTTCCACAGCTTTACCCAACAGACACCATAACAGACAGCCACCCATTTGCTTCATGACTTCTTAAGAGTCCGTTGTGTGGTTGTGTCCTAATTAATTTAACCAGTTCCTTAAACTGGTATTAAAAGGCCTTTTTCCAGTTTGGGGGGATTATAAGCAAATTTGTGGCAAACATGCTAACACACACACACTTTTTGGCACAGTTGAAATAGCAGATCCTTAGGATAAAGTTCTAACAATGGAATGGCTGGGTCACAGGGTTTGTGCGTTTTATATTTTAAAAAATATTGCCAGATTGCCCTGCAAAAAGATTGCACCAAGTTACAATCCCATTAGCACTGTACGAACAACCTAATTCCTCAAAACTTCGCCAACTCTATTCTCTATCAGACTTTTACATGTTTGCTAATAGGCAACAAATGGTAAGTCCTTATTGTTTTAGTTTGTGTTTTAATTATGAAAGATTGAACATTTTTTACATTTTATGGATTATTTGCATTTCTTTTTTGTGGAAACTATTTGATCTTGACCACTGTGCATTTGGGTTTTTAGAAATTTTTAAAACTGGTTTACAAAAGCTCTTATTTATCATTAGCCTTTATTTATCAGTGAGGTCACAAGTACGTTTCCTATTTGTCTGTTTTTAAATGAACAGAAGTTTGCAGTATCTGTGAAGTCAAATTTACCCGCCTTTTCTTGGATAGCATTTAGGGTTTGCACCAGTCTTCAGTGAGCCCTGTCTACATCAGGAAGACTTCAAGCAGGTCTGTGCTTTCTTCTAGTGCTCTATAGGTTTTGCTTTTAGTAAATCTTTGCGATTTCACACATTTATTTTGGTGTATGGAGTGAAGTAGGGATTCAGTTTGAAGAATTTCTATTGGCTCTGTGCAGTTTTGCAAACCAACCTATTAGCAATAGTGACATGCTGCTTAGTGAGGCTTGGAAATGAAAGGACTCAGACAGGCTTTTTGTGGATCCAGGCAGGAACCTGCCTTGTTCTCTTTACTTCTTGGATCAAAGATGTGGCCCTTTCTCAGCCAGGAGAATACTTAGCTATACTTTGAAGGAGCCCTCAAACAGTAAAGAAGATGGCAAAAGAAGATTAGGAGAAAAATGGAAAATTGAGAGGTTCTGGTGGGAAGTGAGAAACACAAATTTAAGATGAAGTTAGGGGTACCTGGGTGGCTTAGTCAGTTAAGTGTCTGACTTTGGCTCAGGTCATGATCCCAGGGTCCTGGGATCTAGACCCACGTTGGGTTCTGTGCTCAGTGAGGAGTCTGCTTCTCTCTCTCTTTCTCCCTCAGCTCTTCCTCCTGCTCACGCTCCCTCTCTGTCAAATAAAAAAATAAAATATTTTAAAAAAAGACGAGGTTAATTGCTTATGTGCATAAACCATAGAGCTAATAGAGCCTATTTTTACTTTAACAGTATGAGAGATGAAGACAGAGAATCGCTGGGCTAAAACACAATTGAGCAGATGAATCCTGTTTTTCTTTTATTCATTTAGCTCTGCTCAAAAAGGAAAGAAGGAATATAGAACTTTTATGTTACTTGCATTGTAATGACATTTCTACACGAATTTTCTTGGTTTAACAGATAAAATTCTTAGGAGAAGGTCAAGAAATCTCATTTACTCTATTACCAGGTTTTCAGTGTTCCTTTTTTCCTAAATATATTTTTTCTTTAAAGACCAAATTAGTAATTGCACAATCAGTAACGCCACAGGTTTGTGTTTCTTGGCATGAAGGATACAATATGCATGTTGGCAAAGACCAACATGACTTTGATTTGCAACATAAATAATATAATCCTGTAAATCAAATTCCAGATAACTTAATTAAAAGATACTGAAGAACTCTCTCCTCCCCAAGTGTCTGTCTCATATAAACTGTGTAATTTGTATAATAATTATAAGTTGATTGATGAGGATTTAATTTCATCATTAAAGGCTAAGGTATACTACCACTACTATTAATACTGATTATCATTTGTGCCATATACTGTACTGTAGTCAACAAATTTTTGTGTGTGTATGTACTCTAATTTAATCCTAATGCCTCCTATGAGCCCCACAAGACCAATTCCATTACGTCCACTCTACAAATGAAGAAACAGAGGCTCAGAAGCTCAGATTGACTAAGTAGAATATAAGATCATACTACTATTGAGTACAGAGTTGAGACCTAACCCAGAACTATCTGGCCCCAAACTCCATGCTCTTCCACAATTTCATAGTATCTCTTTCTGCAAAGACAGGTGCAGACACAATGAGAGGCAGAAAAATTTCCAGTGAAAGTTTAATTCCGTATCAGCTTAAGGAATCAAGATCCACCATACCCTTTCTTCCCTTCATCAGTTCTGCCATCTTCTTGTTGCTGTAGAACACTTACCTCTAAGGTCCCTAAGAGCCCCCAGCCCTGCCCCCACTCTGATATTCCAACTATCCCCAAGAGAGCTCCCATGGAGCCCTGGGCGGGACAGGGAGCTTCTCCCAGGATGCCCACTGTTAGCTTCAGGCTGAAGTGAGGGCTTGCACAAGGATCAGGGGTTAGGGTAGGGGTGAAATAGGTCTGGCAGGAGCCCTTAGACCTCCATCCATCGACCAGGTGTGTGTGATTAGCTCCTGTTGACCCATCATGTCTAAATTGTGACTGCCCTCCTATCTACCCTCATTAATTCTTTTCAAGCATCTGCAACCTCTCCTCTCTCCTCTTTTCCAGCAACACTTAAGACTGTTCAAGCTTTTTTCCCTTTTTTTCTTTGAAAGTAAGAATAATCTTCTCTGGACTCTTTTTCCAGATTTCCCCTAATCTGTCTTCTCCCAAGTCAATGTTCTTTAGAGGAGCTATTCCAGTCATTGCTCCTGGCCCACCCACTGTTGCTTTGCAGTGCTGCTGCTCCCACAGTCACTGCTGCTCTTGCTGGGAAGTCAAACCACATTATCCTTGATTTCCCTGCTCTATTTGGCCGTAATGGACATCTTCTGTCTTGATAACACATGATTTTTCCTGGTTCTCATGATTCCACACTCTGCTGGTTCCCTCCCTTTCAGTTTCCTTTACTCACCTCTTAAATGTAAACATCGCATATTTGGCTTTCATGTCTTCTTCTTTTGCTCAGGAACACTTCACTGTGAGTCAGAAGCTGTGTTCTCCCCCACTCTCTCCTGCCACATATATATGCATTTTGATATAGGCTTAATTTGGTATTTTTAAAAATTTATTTATTTATTTTAGAGAGAGAGAAAGAGAGTGAATGGGGTGAGGAGCAGAGGGAGAGAGAGAGGGACTCTCAAGAAGACTGCCTGCTGAGCATGGAGACCAGCCTGGGGCTCCATCCCAGGACTCTGAGATCATGACCTGAGCTGCAATCAAGAGCTCACCACTTAACCGGAAGAACCACCAAAGACACCCCCCTTAATTTGGTATTTCTGTGTATTTCTTTCAACCATTTCCCAAAGAAGTCTGTTACACCCCCAAATGAAGAACCCTAGCTCAGCTTCCTTGATGACATCATCTATTTCCATGATTGTACAACAATCATGCTGATGTTTCCCAACCTGCATCTCCAGCCCAGATCTTTCTTGGACTTCAGACATGTATATTTAACCACTTACATGCTTGCTTCACTTAGATGTCCTGTAGGCAACTCGAACTCACAATCTTCAAAGTCTAACTCCACACTGCATTCAGGGCCACGGCTAGCTCATTATGCTCATTTGCCATTGAGCAAATTATAAAAGAATGCTTTCCCCAAAACATTTTATTTTCATTGAGTAACAATTATAATTGACATACAAAATTGTTGTGACAAAAATATTGAAATACGAAAATATTGTAATATACAAAATTACCATAGTGTGAGTGGAACCTGCCTTTATTTGTGAATTGTCTTAAGTACTGAACAACTGCACACTCATAGTCCTCTTCCACTCCCACGTGTAAGCAGGATTAACTCCTTCTTGATGCTGTTGCTGCATGGGTGGCCTCACACCTGCACAGTGTCCTCTCCATTACCCAGTCAGTCTCCCCATTACCTTCAGCATGCTGACCGAGGTCTATTGTGATCTGGCTTATATTTTCCTCCCTTTCTAGTTTCCTTTTTTTACACACTGCAGGTTCTGCAGCTTATGTGTGCAGACAATTTAATTTTCCCTGGATATGCCATGCAGTCTCTTGGCTCTCTACCCTTGTATATGCTGTTCCCTCCACCTGAAAACCTTCCCTTCTACTCTCTGGTCCTTTACCTGATCCTTACTAATGGTTCAGATTTCAGTGGAAGTATCCACAACTTCTAGAAAGCCCTCTTTAAATTCCCCGAGGTGTGGGAATGATGCATCCCTCCTATAGCCACATGGCATTGAAGACCTGCCTCTAGCATACAACTACCCTAGGTGCTGCACTTGCCTACTCAGTGAGGCCTGGAGGCCAGAGGTTGTATTTTGCCCTTGCTTCTCAATCAGTGCTAGGTGCCTGGCACATAAGAAGCTGCTCAGAAAGGTTGGAATTGAACAAGTTCCATGGAAGAACTTCATGTTACCTTGAGATTTCCTATTCTTTTTTTTTTTTAATTTTATTTATTTATTTGACAGACAGAGATCACAAGTAGGCAGAGAGGCAGGCAGAGAGAGAGGGGGAAGCAGGCTCCCTGCTGAGCAGAGAGCCCAATGTGGGGCTTGATCCCAGGACCCTGAGATCTGGACTCAAGCCGAAGGCAGTGGCCTAACCCACTGAGCCACCCAGGCGCCCCGAGATTTCCTATTCTTATAATTCAGTTGGAAACTCCTTATTTTATTGAAGGCATACAATAGACAAAAAGGCATAGATATAAAAGAAAGGTAAGGAAAAGTAAGGCATCCATTATTAAAAATAGCTTTGACCTGGGCCTGGGGCTCTAAAAATGCCAAAATGAGGTAGGTCTGCTCTTCTAAGACCCTGGGTTGAAAGGATTGTGTCATTGATTGAGGCATTGAAAAGTTTCTCTCACCTCTCTCTCTCTCTGTCCCAGGATCAATTTCGGGTATAAACTCCCACTGGTGGAAATGTAACATTATGCTATTAGGGTCCTGGCTCATCAACTGTTCATTCCTATTCTTAAGTAATAACAGTTATCTCTAAGTAGTGCTTACTATATGTCAGGCTCTGTTCTAAGCCCTGTACATATAATAACTGCTAAACTTTACAAGAACCTTGTGAGATAATCACTATTATTTTCATTATTATGTCCATTTTATGAGTGAGGAAACAGACACAGAGAGGTTAAGTAACTTGCCCAGGGTTACAACAATAATGCATGTAGAGCTGGGATTCAAACCTAGGCAGTCTGGCTTTCGAGTCCATGCTTTTAATTACTATACTACATTGCTTCTTAACCCTGAAGTTAACTCCTGAATTTTAAAAGTCAGCCCTAGACACAAGAGCTGCTTTGGGTTGAGGATTCCATCATGGGGGTCATGTGACCAAGAGACCCAGTCCCCAGGAGATAGCAAATCATGAGGTTAAGGCCAGTGCTCTATACCTGGGTCCCATGACTTAGGAATCCCCATTCCAGGCTCAGAGGTATGCTAGAACAGTCTTCTGCTAGTTTGGAGCATAATAGCCAATTGTTAACTACTCAGGAATGTTGCATCTGGTGCTAGACTGCCGATGGCTTGAAATAAGCCATGGTAGGAGTATTTACACCACGGAAATTGGCAAACATTGCAAATCAGAGATCACATCCCCAAACAGAGTCCTTCTGGAGAATCCCACTCCTGACTGTAGGAGCCTGATGTGGACACATAAGATGGTGGGTTGATTTATTTGTCTGTTGTTGTTGTTTATCCTCTCAGCCTAATGCACAACAGCCCAGAAATGCCAAGAAGTCAACACTCCCCTGTCTCAACAAACTCCAGAACCTCTTCACCAATGGCTTCCTGTCCCTCTGGTCATTAGTAGGATCTTTTTGTGGCAGGTATTTTATACAGCTCCCAGTATTTCCTCATAGCCTTAAAGCTCTAGTCACTGCTAGCTTGATAACTCACCCTTTATTTGCTGCCTTCAGTTCCCTGTCTCAAGCCCTTGTCCCCCCCCCCCCCCGCCCCGATATTTCTTGCACTTACTAAATAAACTTTTACTCCAGTTTTTCTCTGGGAGTGCATCTGGGGGCACCTCATCTAATACGGGCTGAGTGACCGCCCCTGGTGCTTGGCATGCAAAGGCAGGGGGACCTGGCCAAGGAGCTGGGCTGCCTCAGGCCTTCCTGTCTCCTGCTCTGTATTTCAGAGACTCCATTCCATGGCCTTTCTGGCCCTACTGTGTGATTTCATGGTGTGTGCCCTGTCTGCCCACCACACTCCTGCAGGTGCGGGTGCATTGCTGACTGCCTAACCCACTGGTTGTTTCTCCACTGAAGATTTTGCAGTGTCTAAAAGACTTTCCCTCAATGAAAGAAGAGAGTGACATGAACTTACTATTGTCATTCTGATGCTAGCTGAGAGGTTCCCCCCCACCTCCCCAAGCCCAAAGTATTTATTGCCTTGGTCTCCATCCCTCCAGGTGGGCAACAGGAACTTTCTGGATGAAGTCACCAGTTCGCTTAGATGTGACAGTAACCGATATCTCTAGCAGAACATTTCAGGGAAGCAGTCTGTTTGAACTGGTTTGTTCCCTGGGTCTGGCAGGGAATAGAGATTTTGAGCTGATATGTTTGATTACAGTGATCCCATTTATCCTTTAGATTGCTTTTGACTTAGAGTTAAAGCCTGCCTTTGGCTACTGGGAGTGCTCAGCACTAACAGCACATGTTCATTCTCCAAAAGGGCAAAGAGAGCTGAAGTTGGATTGAGGAACAAGAACCTCAGAGCCGTGGCTGACCCAAGAGCCAGGCTGGGTCTGGAGGGGAGGGGAGGGCAGGTTATGGCTCCTTCCCAAGTCTCTATAATCCTGTCCTGTCCTGTATCACTCCCATTTCCCTGAAGCCTGAGTTCTAAATATAGATTGTGTATTTTGTTAGGCCCTTCGGTTTGCTTTCTAACTTCAGTAAAAAGATGTAAGTGGGAGAAAAAATGATCTGTCAAAGGAATTTAAAAGCAAATTTATTCAAGTACACAATGTGGTATTATTACATCCTAGAACAAAGGAAGAGTGACCACAAAGAGGAAAGGCTGATTGTGGCCAATGGGCAGCAGAACTTAACAACAAATTCACTGTATGAATTGAACTTACTGCTACTTACCAGAAGTGTTTCATTTATACCCAGTACCTCTCCTAGTGAAGCACAGAGGATAAAAGTTAAGAGGCACCTGGGTGCCTCAGCCAGTTACGTGTCTGTGTTCGGCTCAGATCATAATCTTGGGGTCCTGGATTGGGCCCTGCACTGGGCTTCCTGCTCAGTGTGGAGTCTGCTTCTCCCTCTCCCTCTGACCCTTGTCTCCACTTGTGCCCTTTCTGTCTTGAATAAATAAATAAAATCTTTTAAAAAAAGATGATAAAAGTTAAGGTTGGCACCAGGAATTTTTCTGAAGACTCTGACATTTGTGTTTTCTACAGATGGATGTATTTTGTATATAGAACAGGAGTACTCTGAGGCCAGAAAGCTGGTCTACTTGGGCCTTGCAATTAGTAAAGGTGTGAGAAAGGGCAAGTTGTGTCTATAATGGAACAGTGATCGCATCCATCTTCCCCTCCCCTTTCCCCATTTCTTTTTCTTTTAGTGGTTCTTATGCCCCATTTTTATTATATAACTCAATGGACCTAAATAGTAATACTTCAGACAGCAAAAAAGTCAGGGGGATGGTAGTGAGCTTGTGGGAAAAGTGTAGGGAGAGAGATCTTACCTGGCAGAGCATTTTGACTCCCTCCATAAATCACTCTGTGTGAGCAACCAGCCGTTGGCCCTAGATAAGGACTAGGCCTTGATTTAGTTGAATCAACTATGACTAAAAGATCCACTAGTTTTGATTTCCTGTGACTCATTAAGAAAGCCCAATTGGGCAAACTTTGTTTCAAAGGCCAAACCTGTGAACTCAAGCACTTTGACTCTGCCCATGGGCACAGAAGTAACTTGGGCCACCAGGCATCTCTTTATAGTCACAAGTCATTCCGAGGATACAAATTGGAAAATATGGGCTCAGATTTATCTTCACTGTATCCAAATTGGCCCATATCTTTTACTAACTTCAAACCTCTAAGTTCAAAAAGCACTTACAAGGCAGACACTAGAGTTGTGCACAGGAGTGGAGAAGGGTCAAGTCACAGCTCTTACCTTTCTTGAATTAAGCAAAGGCACTGCATGGACCAAAGGTTTTGCTTCAGCACAAATCCCAAATGAGCCACATCATTTTGCACCTCACAATGATGAAGTCTTTTATTGCATATATAAAATATCCCCACAGGCTATTACTCAAAAGGGTTCAGCTAATAAATATGAGAACTAATAATTATCTTGTTTCAGATTGCTGACTTGTGTAACTGCTGTGAGGGGTCAAAAGTGTCCAGTTTGCTCAACATTTCCTCAACGTTCTGACACTTGTGATTACAGAATTGGGGTGTAGGTAGGGGTCAGAGAGCAAAGGGAATAAATTATGCTTGTGGGATCTCTTTCATTTAGTATTGGTAGATGTATTTGATAGGTTTGGGCAGAGTCACATAGTCCTGGTAGTTCCCTTTTGGGTCTTTTGATGACCTCTCTTTTCAGGGGTATTAGGCATTGATCCAGGTATTAGAGTTGGCAGCATCCCCCAGGAGTTGCTTGGTGAATTAATCCAGGCTTCAGGGAGAAAGTAGGACTTCTTTTCCACTTGGGTTGATGGCTCATAGCCAGCCCCTTGGCCTTTCTCAGCTAACAGGCCAGGTGAAGAAAACAATTTGTCTGAATGTGGGAAGAATACATATAGGGTAAGTCCTGGCATGATGTCTCTTTTCAATGGTGGTCCTTGAGATCATTCCCATGTTGAAGTGGAGTGGGCACCAATGCTGCCTTGCCCACAGTGGGAAGGGGACAGCTGAGGGCCATGTAGGACTTAAGAGGCACTGGAAAGTTTACCTGTCCTCAGAAAATATTCTCCTAACTAGTTCTAGTTAGCTGAAATTTATAAATAAGTCTTTATTTCTTTTAACTTAAGCTGTTATTGGGAAATGTCACTAGTTTGGGTCATATAATAAGTCTTAGCATTTACTCTCTGTGCATTTATTTGATAAGTCAGGGTGATTGAAGTAGAATGTACATACAGCAACATGGATTTTTTAGGTATACAGCATTGAGCTTTGACCAACATCTATAATCATGAAGCCACTTTCATGATGATGATGTAGATTACTTCTATCACCTCAGTATTCCCACGTGTTCCTTTAAGTTCCCCAATCCCAGCACCTGGTAAATACTGATCTGATTTCTGTCTCTTTTACAGAGTGTCATATATGTAATTGGAATTGTATGGATGTAAACTTTTGGGACTGGTTCCTTCCACTCAGCTTGATGTTTAGAGGGTCCCCTTGTAGCTGAACTTAGTCTCATGCCTTTGTCATCCTGAGTAGCTATCCAAACCTTTGCTGGTTGTTCCCCAGAGAGGAGAGAGTTGCCTGTCACTGACTGTCACCGATGTGACACCCATGCGACATTT
Source organism: Enhydra lutris kenyoni (assembly GCF_002288905.1). Taxonomy (NCBI): domain Eukaryota; kingdom Metazoa; phylum Chordata; class Mammalia; order Carnivora; family Mustelidae; genus Enhydra; species Enhydra lutris. The sequence continues at coordinate 1,476,001 of NW_019154132.1, read as the reverse complement.
CCCCCCAGTTTCTGTGTCACCCATATCTTCCCACAGCACTGTGTGTCCAAGGAGGGCCAGGAAGAGGAGAAGAGTTCCCAAATGAAATGGGCAAGAGTACAAAGGCCATCTTGGATGTCTTTAACTGTGCCTGCCTTGACTGCATAGAACCATGAGAATGACAGATAACTTGACTAATGTGGGAAAAGCAGGACTTGGTTGGAAGAATTCTTCTAGAAAGGAGAAGAGCCAGGGCACCTCCAGGGGTTCCTTAGCAGGAAAGAATGGACCATCTCACTGGGGGCAGCAGGGACAAATTCACCCAGTTCATGCTCCAGGTCCAGAGTCCTAGAGAAGAGAAGGCCTGCCTAGCCTGCCTTAAGCTGGAGAGCATAACACACAGAATAACACACTGTGGGGATAGTGGCTCACCAAAACAAAATCAGGGTGCTGGGACCAAGGGCAGGTTGTTGCCCCTGTTGACTACCCCAGAAAAATACCAGTTCCTCCAAATGAGTGTGGGTCTATCTGTAAGAATCGTGTAACTCTAGTCATTCATGCTTTCCCTGAGCCTGAGAATACCTGGAATATGCCTTATTAAGTAATAATAATTATTAGCATTTAGTTTCATATTTCTAGGGCTTTTCTCTAGTTTCCAGATTTGCCTTCTTTTCGTGTCCCCACATTTATTTTATGTTGGTGTTTAACATTAGTATTTCCATGTTCTATTTGTACACACTTAAACACAGGTACGTTTTTGTGTTAGTTGAATTTTTAGGTTGCATTGACTTTGCTACCCTGAGAATCGCCTTTGGCATCTTTGGACTTTGTTCTTAAATAAACAAATGAAGGGCTGATCTGATCCTCTCATCCCAGGATTTGAGCACTGGCCTGGGGGGCCATCAAAGCCAGGAAAACAGCCCTAGATGCCTAGCTTATAATGAAACCTCTTGAGAATAGCCCAAACTCTCTCATCCTTGCTTTCCAGACTGAAATAAGCATGCTGGTGTTTTATACCTAATTCTGAAATCTGGGATTTTGTGCAAAAATTATGTTGTTGAGAATGCACTGGGGGAAAAATGTTATCGGAAATACATGTTATGATCCATTAGAATGACAAGTTGTATATGTGCTCTGTACCCTGATCGTCTCCAATATGTTTTGCAATGTCTATAGTATTTCAATTATGTTGAATAATGCTAACATGAAACTTGTCTCTGAAATATATATTTGATCCCAGTTGAGGGGAAGAGTTTAAGGGAAAGAAAAAGCATCCATTTGCACTGACATCTCTGACATTATATACAAGTTTTCATGGCTGGGAACCATGGTATATTCTACCTCAATCTCCTTGTCCTACCGAATCTTAGAGGGATGACCCATTTTCCCAAGGTCACACAGCTGTAAGAGACAGAGCCAGAATTTAGACTTGGGTCTTCTTTGAGTTTGCATTCTGAGTTCTTTTTTGAATTGACCACTTTTGTGATTTTGAGCATTACCAGACATGTAACTACAGTGAGCACAGCCAGCCAAAGGTTGGGAAACTTTTCTACCTTTTCCCTTAATGGTTAGAAATTGGTGGTCAGAAACAACAAATACATGTCAAGGATGTTGAATATGTATATTATTTTGGGCTTCAAACAGATGTGATAAAAAAGCTCAGTTATGGCAAGTCTTCTAAGTTAAACTTTTCCTGAAAAGAGCTGCAAAGAGGGTCCAGGAGTGGTAAGGGAAATGTGGTATTATGTTAATGTTTATGTTTGGCTGTAGTTCACCAAAAATGAAGGTCAATACAGTTCTCTCTTCCAGTCTGTGTGTAAGTTGGCAAATGACAGGAACAACATTTGCTTCTAATCACCCATCCATCTTAATAATGCCGAACAGATACAGTGCAGAAACTATTGCACAACAACCAGCATTTCATGACACTGGAATCTTTGCCAATTTGAAAGAGGACCTCAGATCTTGGGAGAGTTACATTTTTATGTTTTTGATCATGATCTTCTTAGAAGATACTTATTAGGGCCATTTGTTGACAACATTAAGAATTAACAAATTATGTTGTTAAAGCATAACAAAAGTTTAATGGTTTCATTAGAGAACCATAAAGTCTGTTACTTAAGAGAGAAATATTGTGGTATTTGAAAGCAGGAAATATTTACTGAAGGACACTTAGGGTCTAATTTCTGGAACCAAGGCAAAGCTCAGCTTATCTTGATCTAAAGAGTTAAAAAAAAATAGTAAAATAGAGGAACAATATCCTTGTATGCTTGATCACCAACAAAGTCCCTTAATACCTCAGAAAGTTGTCAGTTATGTGTTGGATTGAGTTGGCATTTTTTAAAACTAAAAATGGAAGGCAGATAATTTTAAGAGGTTCTAGTTTCTTTCTCATGTGGGAAAGGGGCCATTTTTGTTATTTTGTTACTTTTCCTGGTGTGGAAAAGTAGGAGAGGTGTGCATCGTGGAGGGCCCATCTGTTAGTGCTCGTCACCAGAGAGCAGGTTCTGCATTCTCTAGAGCTCCTTCTTTCTCAGCACAGAATTGTGCTTGCTACCTTCAGTAGGAGCAAGCACTTGGCACTCTGCAGAAGTGAGAGAAAGCAGTTGCCAAATTCCACTGTGGTAGCCATCTATCTAATCTATCTATACATTAAAGCTATAGGGTCTAACACACTTCACATCTAGGTCTCTCAGGTGAGGCGTGGACATATTCTTCCAGGAAAGGACAAATTATGATGGTGGTAGTGGTGGGTAGCAAGGTCTTAGTAATAAAAGAAACCATCTACCAGTTTGAGAAATCTGTCTACCGTTGTAATAAAAGTGCTTTGAGACAATTATCTGAATAGTTCAACTCAGTTCAGGCCAAGGTATGTTTTGGTCTGAATTATCCAGATAATTGTGTTTCAGTGGAAAGAATTCTGAACTGGGAGTTGGATCTTGGTTTCCACCAGGGTCTGCCAGAAAGCATGCTTAAGCTACTCTGAGCCTGTTTTCACATCTATAAAATTAGGGATCTACCTAAGGGAGTCAATGAATTTAACTTAGTATTTTGTACGTGATCACACATCCCCTGGGGGCAGATAAAGGCCCAGTTTGTGAAATTGGGCCACAATGGAACCAGAGTGGGCATAGGTAATTCTCCTTAAGGATGCTTCCAGCTCAGCAAGCTGCTCATGGAGGAACCCTTGCCCATTAGCTGAGGGTGAGGCTTTCTCTGACTTCTTTTTTCCTTTTTCCTTTTTTCTCTTTTTCTTTTTGAGAATTCCTATGGGATCAAGAAGCTGACTTAACAATTCTACAAGGAACTTTAGTTAGGCGGCCTAATTCGTAAGCTAAGGGGCTTGGAGTGAGCCATCGCCCTTGATGACTGAAGTTATTCACTGCCCAGGCTCACACACAGGCAAAGAGATGGGTGGAATGTGGGCCTCCGGGCACAGGACCACGGCACCCCCGCCACCCAGCCCCATGCCTCCTGTATTCAGGAGAGTCCTCTTCTAGAATAGAAAGCGGGTTTTAGATTTATCAGGATGTTGCGTATCGCTTCTCAGAGAATTTTTCAGCTCCTCAAAGCGGCGGACTTGATCCGTGGCTGTGGGGAAGGCAGACGGGGGTAGGTCCCGCACTTGTAGGAGAAGTCCCCGCTGGACTGGGCTTTGCGGTTGTGCACTTCTCTCCCCGCGTTTGTCCACGTCGGTCTGGAAGGGGTTCTTCTGAGCCGTGGAGGGGTGAGTAGAAAAGGGACCGCAAAAATGCCAACGCAGGGGCAGAAGAGGGGATCTTTGAAAACTGACCCATGGAGCCCTCCGCCCACATCTCTGGCTCCCCGCAGGCCTGACAGGTATCAAAGGGCGTTTCCCAAACCAAACAGACTCCCACCCCGACCTTAGGGTCGATGCGCTTGGCGGCCTGGTGTTTGCACAGGTGGGCCGGGGCCCCGCGGCCCGCAAGGGTCGAACGGGGGTGGGGGGTGGGGGAAGGGCGGGCCGTGGGAGAGGGTGGACTTGGCGCAAGCACGATTGAACTTAGTCACTGAGGGCCGGGGTCTCCTCCGCGAGATGCGGTTCCCGTGGAACTGGGGTGTAGCTTGAACTGAAAGCGTCCTCGCAACTTTCCACTTTCATTTCGAAAACCAGAGCTTGTGCGGTTCCCTTTCCTTGGGCCCTCCTCTGGCCCAGCTGGGAGAGGCTGAGAAGTGGGAAGGAGAGGCAGAGAGGCGGCGACTGAGCCAGCCACAGGTCCCTCCATCCCTCCACATCCTGTCCCCTCCCCCCACTGGCTTGCTCGTGGGAGTAGGAGGTTGGTGGTGGTCATGGGAGGTCGTACAGGCACGCAAAGTTCAAGGGCCTCTGACCATTCTCTAGAAAACCTTATGGTACCTGGGCACCAGAAGCCGGGGAGGGGACCCCAGTCGCGGGACTCCGGAGCCTTCATTAGGAAGGAGGGATTTTTTCCGAGAGAATAGCGGTGATTTTTTTTTTTTTTTAATTACCTTTCCCTTTGCCTCTTTTACATTGCCCTGTGTTCTTTAACATAAATAAACTGCGATTTAAAATCTCCATTTGCAAACTTGACGTCATGTATTAGTGTAGAAATGAAAATTGTGGCTTTCCAAAACTGATTTAACCACCACCTCCAGAGGCAAGGTGCTGTCTATTTTTAAATCAGTTTTGGAAAGCCTCTGGAGGCAAGGTACACAGTTGGAGAGAAATGGTCTGCTGGAGTTCAGAAGCACCTCAAGTGTCTGACTCCTTGCTTGCCTTTAATATGAGTGTGTTTTCAAGAGAAAAAGCAAAGGATTGAGTATATGAGTCCTGATATTTTCAGGCCAGTGAACTTTCCCCATCCTTTACTCCCAGTCCATTTCAGTTTTATTTTTTGGTCTAATTATTGGCCTTGTGGGTGAAAATCTCCACTTCAGTGTCTACCTTTTGCCATAATTCAACCCTATTATTATCACTCTTCATGACTACTAAGTAGATATCACCAAAATTTGTCAAGACTTGTTACTAGACTTGCAGATGGGGTTCCCCCCCCATTTCTGCCCAAAGACAGCATCCTGAAATAAATCCCACTTTCTTTTCCCCACCTCACAATATGTAAACCCTAAATCATCCTCTTGTCTAAAATTAGATCTACAGAAGAACTGCAAGAACAAGAATGGGGCCTAAATTTCTAGATTCTGAATTTCTTGTTCTTTGCATTAGTCTTTAGAATATCGCAATCCATAAACTGTTAGAGCCCCACTGCCTCTGAATTTACGGAACAACAGGTGTTCACACTGTTTTCTGGTACTTGCTCTGATCAAAACCTTCCCTTTTTACTGTGAGATACTGTCTTTGCCCCATCTGAGGTGGTGTTTTCTCTTCAGATCACAACTGAAATAGGCCTGGCATCCCCACCTCTACAAATTCTATCCTCATACGAGTGAAAAAACAAACAAACAAAAAAAAACTACTGATTCGTTCATAAACAGATTAACTTTCGCATTCCTAAAAAGGTAGATCATTTCATTTTGACAAAAATCACTGGCTTTTAAGTTGCTTTTAAAACTGCCCTAAAGAAATCTTTGGTGTATTAAGATAGTCTTATGCCAAGATTTTTTCCAGCTTTTTGAGCTCCAAGTCAGATCCAACTTACTTAAAAATGCCTGCTTGACTATAAAAGCTTGCTAATAGCTCAATTTGTCTGCTAAAGCATTTTCTTGTAGGAAAGGGGCACACACCTTATCATTTGTTCTGGTAACTCTTAAGTGAGTTTTCATAGAGGTCATTGGTTCGAAGTTTAAGAAATCATGTTGACAGAAGTCCCATCCTGGAGATTTGTAGGATAATTGTTTAGGTGAGGAAACCTGCACTCCGACTTTACCTTTATTGAATTATTCAAGAAATTGTTTGACTCCATTGGAAGTTTTTTGAGAGTCAAACCTGAACCCATTTTCTTGGCAAGGGCAGGGTGGGGGGAATGTAAAAAATTCTGCATCTGCACCCACCACCACAAAGTGTTAAAGTCAGTTGTGAATTTTATTAAAAATAAGCACTATGCCTGGGTTTCATAAAATTTATACATGAATATGTACAGACACAAATAAAATAATATTAAAAATAAAAAAATCACACTTGCTTTCAGGTGGCAGTGGTCCTGGCACCCCACATACATAATGCTAACATTCCCTTTAAAGAAATTGCTTGGCCCAAGGAGACCACAGGTAGAGATCACCGAACCACTAATAAAGCTGTAGCCCGTTGCCTGCAACATTTTCAATTCAGGTCTCAAAAATATATAAATAATTTAATTACAAAACCCAACTTTTTTTTTTTTTTAAATCTTTTGGCACAGTGAAGCATTGGTCAATAGCAGAGAAATGACTGCAGATTCTCTGACACCTCTCTCACACTCAGTCATGCCTGTAAATGCCACATACTTACATGGAGCAGGGGCCATTAAGCCCCATACAGTAGTCATATCATTTATCCTATGGAATGGTTCCCTGATTTTTTTTTTAAAGGGACAAATCGATAGAAGGTGCGACAAAAATAGGAAAAAGGGGGAGTAAGAAGATAGGAAAAGTCTTTGTGAAGTGAGGGAAGGACAGGCTTGGTCAAGCTTTAAGGCACGTTTGATGGAGATTTTTCTATTAACGTCTCTCTCTCTCTCTCTCTCTCTCTTTTTTTTTTTTTTTGGTCTGTCTAGAAAAATGTAAAGCCCCGGACTGCATTTCCGGCCTCCCCGAAGGCGCCCACCTTTGGGGGGCTCCGCGGCTCTGTTCAGGCCAGGAGCGTCTCCACTGGGTAAGGCAGGTGGGTGCCGGGGCCACAGACCGAGGACGCCTGCAGGGCCCCGGGCAGCCGCAGGGGGCAGTACAGGTGCACGCCGCCGCCGGCCACCGGGCCTCGAAAAGGCTTGGCTGGGGCCGAGGAGGAGAGGGGCGCGAGCAGGAGGTGAGGTGCGGCGGGTGGCACCGCGGGCTGCGCGTCGGTTCCGCGCGCGGCCAGCAACGCCGGCTCGGACGTCCCATATGCGCACAGCGGCAGCAGAGCCCCTCCAGAGGTGCCGGGGAGTAGCGCGGGATATGTGGGCAGCGGCGGGCAGGGCGAGGCGCCCCACGGCAGGCGCGCCCCGGGGACCGCTTCCCCGTCGCGGCGGCTGCGGAACGGTTTGCTGAGGATGCTGTCTATGGCGAAGGAACTGGAGAACTTGCCCGCCGGGCTGGAGCGCCCCTCCTGGCGGGCAGGCGAGCGCGCGCGGGGAGAAGCCGGGGCGGCGGGTGCGGGCGGCGGGGGTGCGGCGGGGGGGTGGGCCGCGGCCTCCTCGGGCCGAAGCCCCGGTGCGGGGGCCGCCGCCCGGTGGCTGAGGCGCTTGCGGCGGCGGCGGAAGACCCCGTCGGCGAAGGTGTACTCGCTGTTTGGGTTGAGCATCCAGTAGTTGTCCTTGCCCCAGGGCCGCGAGGGGTCGCGCAGCACCTTGACGAAGCAGTCGTTGAGCGAGAGGTTGTGGCGCACCGAGTTGCGCCAGCCCGTGTAGCTGCCGCGGAAGAAGGGGAACTTGCCCATGAGGTACTCGTTGATCTCGGCCAGCGTCAGGCGCCCGCCCGCCGAGTCGCGGATAGCCATAGCGATGAGCGCGATGTACGAGTACGGGGGCTTGGGCCGCCGAGTGTAGGGCTTGCTGCGCGCGCCCTCGCTGCCCACCGCGCTCCCCGCACCAGGCCCCACCGCGCAGGCCTCCGCGTGCCCCGCCGCCGCCGCCGCCACCGCCGGGCCCTCTTCCTCCTCGCCCGGCCCCCCGCCTGGGCTTGGCTCGCCGCCGCCCGCCAGCTCCGCGGCGCCGTCGCCTGCCGCGGGGCTGTTGGCCGCACAGTCCCCGTCCGAGCCCAAGGAGTCGTCGCCAGCTGCCGACAGCGGAGATGGCGCGTTGCTGCCGCCTGCACCCTCCAGATCACTAACCGGCTTGTCCCCGTGGGCCGCGCGGGGGTCAAACACCTCCAACTTCATGCCCGCGCACCCTGTCCCTGCCCTGGGCCGTACCCTTTCCTTCGCGTGGCCTTGGGAAGCTGGTGCGGGGGGCCGGAATGGAGATCTCGAGGCCAGGGGTCTTCGCCTTTCTTTCCTGGGAGCTCTCCCTCTTCTTGCGAGAGACAGTCACTTTTCCGTTGAAGAGGCTTCTTCCGCTGAAATTTTTTTTGGAGGAGTTGTGCTTATTGGGTGAACTAAGAGGGGCGGAGAGGGAGGAGTTGGGTGGGTACTGTCTTCAGTTCAAGGATGAGAGACTTCGGGGTGAATGCGTACAGGGGCGCGGTTCCACCCTCTGATGCCCAAGTGTGCCGGGTTTGGGACTTCTTGCTGGAAGAAGAAGCGTGAGCATCTGCTATCCATTCAAGAGACCAGGAGGTGTTCTTCACTGGAGGTCCCAGGTTCCGGGGCAGGAATCTTTGGAGCACGGAGATGGTGCCAACCGGTGTTCGTGCCACCCTTGGGATAGGGTCTGGAGCCCTCAGCCTCGAGCGCCTGCGGAGCCGAGTCCCGGAGGCCGTGGCGCCCGTAGCCGCCTTTCCGCCCCGGCTCTCCGAAGCTGCATCTCCGCGCTGGCCGTCCGCTGTTACATTTCGTTTCCACCTTCGCCCCGGCCCAATATAACCCTGCGGCCGCTCTGAGGGGGCGGGGCCTGGGCGCCTAGGGCCGAGGGGTGGGGGAACGAGGTGGCCTAGGTGGCCGAGGCTCCCCGGAGGGCGCACACCAGGCCGAGGCCATGCGGCAGCGCGGCCGCAAAGTCAGGGCGCAGGTTGTTTGTTTTGGGTCGGCCTGGCCCCGCCCTCCGCCTCCTGCCAATGGGAAGCCTGCGCGCGGCTGGGGGTGTGCGCGTGTCTGTGAGTGTGCCTGCATGCCGGGCCCCGCCCGCCCCGCTTCTCCCTCAGGTGTGAGCGCCCGACCGCCTGGGAGGGGTCCCTGCGTCTTGCAGCTCAAGGAGGCGATTTGGGCAGTGGCGGGGGGCTATCCTCGGGGGCACCTGGAAGGGCTGGGTGCAGGGCGGCAGGGACTTTGCTCAGGCCTACGATTCTCCCAAAGAGCACGCAGTGTAGTGAAAACTGCTTCTTCCGAAAGCAAATCCCTGTAGTTACTGACGAAGAGCTGAACAGCAACGACCGCGCAGGACACTTTGCAGGGACCGCTTATGGGAGCCATATGCTGTGCACCTTTCTATGATTTTTTTTGGCGGTCTTTTTTTTTTTTTTTTCTCTTTTCTTTCTCCCTCCTTCCCATCTTTCTTCTTTTCTTCTCTGTTTTTCTTTTCCTTTCTTTTTTCTTTCCTTCTTTTTCTTTCTTTTCTTTCATACTGTATACTGGACTTGAAATTGTGATTCTCTTTCTTTCTTTCTTTCTTTCTTTCTTTCTTTCTTTCTTTCTTTCTTTCTTTCTTTCTTTCTTTCTTTCTTCCCTTTCAGGACCTTGACTCTTGCTCGCTTAAATAGCTTCTGACTTTCACTTTTCTTTCGTTTTCCTTTACCTTTTCTTTACCTGGCTGGTGGCTCTTCGGTAAGACCAGCATTGTTCCCCTCTTTCCCTGGGGCTGCTGTGTATGGCACAGGGAGCCAGGCTCTGCCTGAGTGTGTACCCCTGCAGAACCCTGCAGACGCGGGCGAAGCGGGGGACGTGCTCTTCTGGGTTCCGACTAATCAAGGGGAATGAAAGGGAGGGTGTGTTTACGACCATTTCTTCCCAATTTCCCCTTGAGGGTTTTTGTTGTGGTTTTGGACCGTCGAGAAAGGGGGGGACCTTTTTCTGCCGCAGGACGGTTGGGCCTACTACGTGTCAATGCCCCAGGGATGGGGCGCCCCGGACCCCCCCCCCCCGGAAGGGTGCACTTCTAACCTGCTGCCCTTCCACGCTGAGGTTTCCTCCTTTTTCCTGCCTTTGTTGGACATAGCGACGGAGCTGCGAGTACGTGGAAGCTCACCTTTGATGTTTATTTTATTACTTTCCACCATTTGTGTAGAAAACGTACACAATCCTCTCTTATCTTTATTCAGGCAGTTTTGAAGGCATTTAGAATGGGGCAGGCAAAATGACAGACCCATCGGCGGTTCTGTTATTTTTGTGTTTGGAGAAATGATTATTTGGAGATAAGACTGACATTTATTGCGTGTTTGAGTTGGGAGTGGGGTGGGGAATGGATTCTTTTCCAGAGATGAGCCTCTCTTTAAGGAATCTGCTCACTCTAGCCCTGGGAGTTTATGGCCCCTTGCACCTGAGTGGGGGGGGTGGGCTAAGGCAAGATAGCAGCCAGGTAAAGAGGCAGTGATTTGTCTAGTGACAAAAGACAGGCACAATGAATGTCATCCTCATTTGAACTCTGGAGGTGGGCAGGGCAAAAGGAAGAAAGCTTATTTTTTGAGTGAGATAAGCCTGGGCAAGTTGGTTGAGGTGGGCGTCCAGTTTGGCTGCAGAGTCTAAGGGAGGCCCTCGAGACACTCCAGTGCCAAGGTGCCCAGCCATCACACAGTTCTATCTTAGATACAGCATAGGTGTGTTGTACCCTAGGATTGGAGTCACACAGCTAATACCAAACTTGTGACCCTGATGCAGCCCAGACACCTCCAGATTAGCAGCAACACTCACCTCAACACTCACCTCTACGGGCTGTCCTCCCTGGAGCCCCGTGACTTCCTCCACCCTGGTGCTCTGCATTCCCCTATATTCCCCCCTTCTCCCTCCCCAGATTCCCCCAGCCCAGGTACAGGAGTCAAGGAGGCTCTCATGTTAGTCTGGGAAGATTATGGACTAATGGACTGTTGATAGGGATATTGTTCAGAGAGCATAGAAGAAAATTGGGCAATATACTGTGCCCTGCTGCCACGTACACACATGGCCAGTGAGGCCGCAGTTTGGATCTTCTTTGCCTGTAAAAAGAGGCCCATCCAAATGGACTCCTAAATTTTCTCTCATCTCTTGAACGGATAGTTTGCTGGCACTCATTTTTTTCTTGGGTTGAACGCACAGGAAGTGCATTTTCGCCTCTAGGGAGTTTGCAAGGCAAGGTGGTGTGTGAACATGCAGTCCCCTGCATGTGGACTATAGTGGCAGTGGCACTCTTTGTCTTAGCCTGCTAGTTCCAGAATGTGCACATCTGCTCTGGTGAGAAGAGGGAGGGGGTTGTGGATCTCCTGGGCAGGCAACCTGGAGATGGGGCTTTGATCAAAGGAGTGTTGGCTGCCCCTGGGGAAGGCAGACTGCCCCCATCAGTGCCCATTTATCTATTTTTTTACCCAGTGCCTTCCCTCTTGCTCATCCTCAGCAGGAGCAGACCCTCTCCTTACCCCATCTCAGGTGGGAAAGGGAACTGCCAGTTCTCCTTTGGGATGGGTCTTTCCCTTGCCTCAGTGCTGGGATGCTGGTGGGTGGCTGTCTACAGGTTTGGAGCCTAAAAAGGTTTGAAGGAAAGGATGGAGGTGGGAGAATTCTCAGCAAGAAAATCTTTTCTATTTTCAGAGTGACCATTGGTGATGGACCTTGGAAAGAAGGCCCTGGTAAGAATAGCAGGAGGTGGGCTAACTTAAGGAGGTAAAAAGATCCTCAAGAACTAGAGTGGAAGCCCCACTAGGGCAGGAGTTTTGTCTTTTTCCCTCACTGCTGTGTGCCCAGTCCTTGCCTCCAGAATGTCACATTGTGCCATTTGCTGAGGACAGGCTGCATTTGTCTTTAATTAAGATCAGAAATAAAACTGCTGTTTCCCTTTGTGGTTGATTTTGGTATGTTATCTTTAACTGCTGTTTACAGCCAAGGAAATCACTCACTTTGTCCAGATTTAAGAAAGACAAGATTGGATGGAGAAAGGATCCATTCTGTGCATCTCTATCCACAACATCCTCAAGCCCAGGCACTGTAAAAAAATTCACGTTCAATGTTTTGTTAGTTCATAAGTTCTTCAGAAATGGTTGGAGATTTCTGCTCCCTAATTCTTAATCCATTGGGGGACTATTGATGGATCAATAATAAATACAGTGGGTAGAGCCTGACTAAACACTTGCAGTTATGAAAGCCCTATTAACTCGTTGTTGTTTTTTTTCCCCCTTGCCTTTTTCTTTCCATGGAGAGAAATGAATAAGCTATGGCCAAAGATGAGTTCACATTTCCATGATCTTGTGGCCTCCCTGAAGTGATTTTAGGCAAAGGAGGATAATGCATGTATCTGTAGACACCAAGAATTAAATTAACTGTGGAAGCTATCTGCACATTTAATGATTTGATAGTGCTTCAAACCCCAGTTCTAAAATCTAATGTGGGTGGGAAATAATTTAATTCCTAAAGTGCTTAAAGTAATTTGGGAGACTGGAAGTTGATTCTGAGTGGAAATACCAAAGATTTGTTCCTGAATTGAAAGAACATACCTGGTGCGCCTGGGTGCCTCAGTCATTGACTGTCTGCCTGCTGGGCTGGAAGCCTGCTTCTCCCTCTCCCACTCCCCCTGCTTGTGTTCCCTATCTTGCTGTGTCTCTTTCTCTGTCAAATAAATAAGTAAAATCTTAAAAAAAAAAAAATGAAAGAGCATACAGACTTTGCACAGTGGGAACATGGGATCACCTTGATAACATTCCCTGTGGGTAACCTGGAAACAGCTTTGAGTTTCTTGCTAACCTCCTCTGGTAACTGCTGTCCGCCTCCGGGTATAAAGAAAAGGTGAACTTAAAAGCACTTTCCTGTGGGAACCTGGACCTGTGGATGAGTCTACATTATAATGCCCTTAAGAACCTAAGAGCCCCAGGCACAGAGGACAGGCTAATAATGTTCAGAGTCCCAAGGGAAAATGTGTGGCACTGGACCTATGTGAATTCTCTCTTGAGGAACAGAGAGGGTCCTGACTCATAGTTTTAGAAGTCAGGTGGCCGTGAAAGTTCCGTGACTCTTCCTTTCTCCTAGTGAAAACATATAGGAAACAATACTTTGTGCCCTGTTATAACCCATACCTCCATTGTTTGGCTGATTGTTTGGTAGATTCTGAAAACTTGGGAAGAATCCTGCAGAGATTCAGGGTGGACGTGTAGGAATGGATAAAACCACGTAATTTTATGTATCTTTGTAATAGACATGGGCTTATGTGTCTGTTTGCCACCTGTGTTATGGCACTCTGCATTTGGTACTCTGGCCCAGCACATAGACATGGTTTAATCAAAGAAGTCCAATATTTTGCTAGGCATTACTGAACAGGTACATACCTAAGGGCTATCCTTGAAGTTTTTTTCCTGAGAGTCCAAGGTTCACAACCAGCAAGAAACCCCTTGGGCTTCCATTGACCTGAGGTGTTATTGGGCTACTTGAGTGTAACCTCCAGTTAGTGGGTCCTGGGGAGTGGGGAATGGCAGGCAGATCTAGTAATGGTGGAGAAGAGAGAAAGTAGGTAAAGGCAAATTGAGGAAAGGTAAAGGGGAAAGAGAGAAGATGTGAAGTTATAAAGGAGATCAGCCACAGTATGATAGGGGTTAGAGATCACTGAAAAAGCTGTCTCTGCAATTCAGAGACAAAATTCTGCACAATGCATGAAATATTATCAGAGAATGAAAGAAAACCCTTGGGATGATTTATAACAATAAGTTGACAGCATTGATACTGTGGCCATGGAGTCTGTCCCTTCAGAGCTGACCAAGTCTGAGGAATCCTTGTTTAGTTCTAGTCCAGTTTCCCTAATACCTGAAGTTCTTCAAATTTTAAGTTTTCAAAGCTGAAAAAGAAAACCTGAACTTTCTTTTACAATGAATTATCTGTCCTCTCTTTTTAAATTTGAGGCTGCCATTTTCCATAACAAATTAAAAATCAGACCCTCTCCTCAGGTTTGTTGAGAGAAGACTGTCTGTCTTTCCAAAAGGGAATCTGAATAGGGTGCCTCTGACTCTTATACCTCTGGGTACTGCCCCATTGTCACACTGTTATACAGGTCCTAGTGAGAAGGGGACAGGTGGCAAATGAGATCCAGTTAGTATCCTCGGATCTACAAATGAGGTTGTACAACCAAACAAAACAAAACGGGTCTTTGAAGGGTCCTGCTCAGCTCTTCCCATCAGGCTAGGGAGGGGTCTTGTGTCATTCTTGCCTTGGCCAGCAGTCCCCAGATTCTGGACCCACAGTCTAGGTTTGTGCATGTGGGGTAGAGGTGGAGTGAACTCCATTTAACTCGAGAGAAGGTGTTGTCACTCTTTGAATAGGTTTGAAATTTGGAAATGGGTGATCTGGGGTTTGTGTCTCTGTTCTACCAGACAAGTTATTGGTCCTCACTTTTTTTTTTTTTAATCTAGAAAAATAACTCTTGTCCAAATTTTAACAGCTCAACTCCCTAGATTACATTTTTTGTCTTATTCTCCTCATTCTTGGGGAGATCATCTTGCAAAGATAGACAGTCTATCTTTATAGGCCCAGTTGGGTAAATTCCTTGGCCATTATCTACTAAGCAAAGTTTCCAGGTGGAAACTGGAAAAGCGAAAAGCAGTCCCTGGGTGGATGGGAAACGTCCTTGGACTATTTAGGCCAGGAGTGAAGCTAATGCCTTAGTCAATGTTCCAGAAAAAAAGAGAAAAGTCAAATCCCCTGTTTTTCTTCCAGAACATTGAGGACAATTGTGTTGTTCAGAGAGGGTAAAACCCATCTTAGCAAATCACACGGGAAAGATTGTGATTGAGCTGCAAAGAGAATATCTGTCTGATTAAGGGTCTCTCTATTATCTACCAACGTTTTACCATGGAAGATTTCAAGCATATACAAAAGTAAAGATGAAAGTATAATGAAGTCTCATGTAACTATTATCCCAATCAATATTTACTAATTTATAGCCACTTTTATTTCATTTGTATCTTCACTGTCTTCACTTCCCACCCTTCACTAGGTTTTTCTGGATCAAGTCCAGGATACCATATTACTTCTTCTTTAATTACTTTAATATCTCTAAGAGATATGGACTTCTTTTTTAAAAAATAAAAATATAACCATAGTATCATTACCACACCTCAAAATATTGCCAATATTTTCATAATATTATCAAATATCTAGTCAGTATTTAAATTTCCTTAGTAGTCTCAGAAAAGATATTTGCAAATGATATATCCAATAAGGGGTTAATATGAAAAATATGTAAAGAACTTAGACAACTTAACATCAAAAAACCCCAAATAATCTTATTTTAAAAGTGGACAAAAGATCTGAATAGACATTTTTCTGAAGAAGACATACAAATGGACAATGAACACATGAAAACATGCACAATATCACTAATCATCAGAGAAAAGCAAATCAAAACGATAATGAGATAGCACCTTATACCTGTCAAAATGGCTAGAATAAAAAAAAAACAAGAAATAATAAGTGATGGCAAGGACATGGAGAAAAAGGAACTGTTGTTCACTCTTGGTGAGAATTCAAATTAGTGCAGCCACTGTGGAAACCAGTATGGATATTCCTCAAAAAACTAAAAATACAACTACCATGTGATTCAGTAATTCCACTACTGGATGGCCACCCAAAGGAAATGAAAACATTAATTTGAAAAGATGTATGTGCCCTATGTTTATTGCAAAATTATCTATAGCGAAGATATGGAAGCAACCCAATGTCCATCCATAGTCCATCCATAGATGAATGAATGAAGAAGAATGAATGGAATATTACTCAGCCATAAAAATGGTTGTGATTTTGCCATTTGCAACAACCTTGGATAGACCTGGATGCTATGATGCTAAGTGAACTATCGTCAGAGAAAGAAAAATACCATATGCTTTCACTCATACGTGGAATTTAAGAAACAAAACAAATGAATAGACAAGGAGAAAAAGAACAAAAAAACTCCTAAAAAAAGACTCCTAAATACAGAGAATAAACTGTTGGTTACCAGAGGGGAGGTGGGTGGGGGATGGGTGACATAGGTGAAAGGGATTAAGAGTGTACTTATCATGAGGAGCACTGAGTAATGTATGGAATTGTTGAATCACTGTATTGTGCACCTAAAACTAATATAACACTGCATGTTAGTTATACCTCAATAAAAATATTTGAAAATTTCCTCAATAGTGTCATTTTTAATGAACAATTAGTTTGATTGATCTAGAATCTAAAGATGCTCCCATTATGTTTAGTTGATAAGTCTTCTAATTCTCTTGAATTTATAGATCTTCCTTCCCCGTTTTTAATTTGTCATTGAAGTTGCGTTGTTAAATAAGTCAGATTGTTTGTCTTGTAGGTTTTTCCTACAGTTTGGATTTTTTGATTATGTAGTATTAGTTAACATGTTCTTCTGTCCCCTGTATTTTTGGTGAATTGACAAATTGACAGGCTTGAGCATATTTAGCTTTTATTTTGATTTTTCAAGAATACTGATGATGTGGATTTTTTTTATGGAGGCTTATAATGACTGGTTGTTGCTCTTTTTGCAAATTAAGGTATCTGTGATTTTGAGTCTAAGCTTAATTCATCTAAACTTCCCATTAGCGTATTGCCTCATGGTCTTTGCAGCCATTAATGACAATTGTTTATTGCCATCAGAGGTTGCAAGATAGTGGCATTATTATTCCATCCCTTCTTTCTTTATAAGTTGGAATACTTATGTAAAGAAAAGGTTTTTCTCAACAACTATTTGTTACTTGGAAATACATTTTGTGCAGCAGTAGGCTAAATGCTTAATTATGTTTATTTACCTGTTTTCAAATAATTTGATGGTTCTCCTAGAATCCTGCAAAGGATACACACACACACATACTCCCTATAAAGTGTATAAAAGTATACAGCTTTTTAAGCATGTATGGTGTGTTTAAATCCATTTATAGTCTTCTAAATTTCTAATATGACAAGATATTCCTCACTTTACATATCCTGCCTCATATGTGGGATTATTTATTTATTCAAATAATTCTTTGTTAGTAGAAATAGTATTGAGACCAATATTTAAGTTCTAGAGGTGTCTGTCAGTCATTGCTTCTAGGATTTTACAGTGGACAGTGCTAAAAAGAAAAAATAATTCTTAAAGAGATTACATGGTATTTCCAGTTCACTATAGGATGATAAGGTTTTTACTGAAGTTTTTCATTTGCTATCTGTATCTCTTTTCACTTGTGTTGAATATCACATCGATATGGTTTCCTGTTTGTTTTGTATATGGGTGTGCATCTCTGTTCTTGTATCAAAATATCAATTCCAATATTTGCTAACAATGTGATAACTGAAAAACAGTTTGAGTTTTACTTGCCTTTTTTTTTTTTTTTTTTGCCTTTACCGGGATACAATTCACTAGCTACACAAATTACCAAGTTTTACAATAGCTTCAGGTAATTGTAAGTGTACTCTTCAACTTGGTATTTGGTTAGCATTATTTGATGCATCTTGCCTTTTATTTCCTTCATTGTTTTTAGTTTGTTTCATAAGTATATAATTTTTACCTGGTTTTAAAGTCAAAACTATAATGGGAGGCATAGTCAGGGAAATCTAATTTTTTTTTCTTTTCCTTCTTTTTTTTTTTTTAAGATTTTATTTATTTGACAGAGACAGAATATAAGCAGGGGGAGTGGCAGGCAGAGGGAGATGGTGAAGCAGGCTCCCTGCATAGGCTTAATCCCAGGACCCTGAGATTGAGATCATGACCTGAGCTGAAATGAAGAGCCAGACACTTCACTGAGTGAGCCACTCAGACTTCCCAATTTAATCACCTTTTTAAAGATGTTATCTACAACTACATTCACATTCTGAGGTACTGTGGGTTAGGACTTCAACATATAACTTTTGGTGAGACAACTCAACCCATATTACACTTCTATTTAAAATATCTAAGCTAGGGATGCCAGAGTGGCTCAGTTACTTAAGTGTCTGCCTTCAGCTCAGGTCATGATCCTGAAGTCCCCCATCAGGCTCCCTGCCCAGCGGGAGTCTGCTTCTCCTTCTGAACCTCTCCTCTTCTCGTGCTCTCTCTCTCTCTCTCACTCTCTCTCACAAATAAATAAAATCTTAAAAAACTAAAATATCTAAGCCAACACATGAATATTCAGATTTTCCTCCATGTAGATAGTGTTAACATATTATATAGTTAGTTCTCTCTTCTTTATGTTTTATTTTTATTTTATTTATTTTTTACTTTTTTAAAGATTTTATTTATTTATTTGACAGAGAGAGAGAGAGAGAGAGAGAGAGATCACAAGTAGGCAGATGCAGGCAGAGAAAGAGAGAGGGGGAAGCAGGCTCCCTGCTGAGCAGAGAGCCCGATGCAGGGCTTGATCCCAGGACCCTGAGATCATGACCCAAGCCAAAGGCAGAGGCTTAACCCCCTGAGCCACCCAGGCGCCCCTCTTCTTTATTTATTTTTATTTTTTTATTTTAAGATTTTATTTATTTGACAGAGAGAGAGAAAGAGATCACAAGTAGGCAGAGAGGCAGGCAGAGAGAGAGAGAGGGAAGCAGGCTCCCTGCCGAGCAGAGAGCCCAATGCGAGGCTCGATCCTAGGACCCTGGGATCATGATCTGAGCTGAAGGCAGAGGCTTAACCCACTGAGCCACCCAGGTACCCCTCTTTTTTTTTTTTTCTTCATGTTTTTAATAAAATATTCTGGAGCTTCCTCCATAGCAATAAATAGAATTGTTCCTATTTGGAAGATAATATTTAATGGTTCACTGAGCTCAAGAATTTTCTGACATTGAAGGAAATATATTGACTATCACTCAATTTTAAGACTTCAAAGATGGTATGAAAGATACTTGAGGCATAAAAATGTATGACAATATACAGTTGGAATGGTCTTGATGTCCTTGTATGTACTTCAGACTCCATGTATGCCCTTGGAATGACCTTTCTTGTTCCTGGTCTATTTTTCCATATAACATAGTGGCAAGGACATATGTAAAGTCAGCATGGCCCAGAGACATGGAGTGCATATGTTAGGTACAACAGTACTCTGACATTATCAGAAGACAGAGATGCTACCAGGCCATGTGACATCAGAACACTATGAACTTGGCCAGTGAAAATGGAAGCTATGTAATTGGTGGTATGTGTTGCATAGTACAAATGGAGTCCTTATAAAATGATGTGATCAATTGTTTATTACAACATTCTGTGGTTTTAGATGGTCTGACCATAAATGTCAACCCAGAATAGTCTCAGTTTCTGGTTGTCTTCATGTCATTATTAATAGGGACTTCCCTCTTTAAAAGTGTTCCAATTTTGGACAATAAATTCTATGGGCCCCCTAGTTTTAGAGGTCCAAAAAATAATAATAAAGCAATGATCTCCATGTTAAAAGTATAAACCTAGGCATTTCTAGGCATGGCTCGAAATCTGAGTTCTACATTATTTCCTATTAGTTCTTGGCAGATGGTGGTGCTAAGCCAGAATCAGCCTCTTCCAAGGATTCCATTATTCTTTTAATAAATGATTCCATGAGCCTTGAATTTTTTCCCAAATCTAGTTGCGAAAGAACTTGTCCTGATCTTTCTGAGCTCTGACTAGTATACTCAAGAAGTTGTCAGCTGCTTTCTAATTAACTCAGCCTCTCAAGATGGAGGCTGTGTTGTTACTTAACGAAAACTTTCTGCTGGTCTGTTGGTGTATTCTGACCACCTGGAAAGGGTTGACAGAGTATGTAAGGTTACATCATGAAATGTGCAGAGTTTAAACACTGGTTATAATGTTCAGAAACCATCCTGGTAATGCACACAATTAATCAGCATATTTGCTTGCAAAAATAAAAACAGTTTCTCTTGCATAGTAGTGATAACCATTTACTCCGTCCCTTTTGAGCTTAGTGCAATTCTTATAATTACTTTACCAAGTTCTTCCCAAGTTATAGAAATGAGGTATCTATCCATATTCCTACTATTTTTATGTACAGATAGAATTGTACCTCAAGTTCATATTTTTAATTTTCAAGATCTTTTACATGTTAGTTTTTTTACATACTGTCTTCACCATTCACTTAAAGTCTATGGGGCCAGCTTTGTTGTCAGGCCAGACTATAATCAAGTTATTCTCTGTTGAACTAATAGTGCCTCATGAGGAAACTATTATAACCAATATCGTTTTTTTTTTTTTGAGATTATTTATTTATTTATTTGACAGAGAGAGAGAGAGAGAGAGATCACAAGTAGGCAGAGAGGCAGGCAGAGAGAGAGGGAAGCAGGCTCCCTGCCAAGCAGAGAGCCCGATGCGAGGCTTGATCCCAGGACCCTGAGATCATGACCTGAGCTGAAGGCAGAGGCTTTAACCCACTAAGCCACCCAGGCGCCCCATAACCAATATAGTTTTACCATTTTTAATTCCCTATCAGGAAGTTTGGATTATTTCTCTTTCCCTTCTCTTTTCATTTAAGGTCTACATCTGTGAACTAGAATATTATCCAAATCATAATTAATGATATCAGCCTAGTGCTGGTGATACTATATTAATAGAGAAGAGTGTACAAGATATGATGGGCAACTGGACTTAATGAAGAACACTCATGTCTTTGAGACTGTTAAAAAAATGCATTTCAAAGTTTCCATAAGGTTCCATTTAATTCCCTAATCTTGGCTAAATTAAATGAAGTATTGATAGTGCATCAATAATTGGGAATATTTTGAGAATATTATTTTACATTTTTTTATGCCCTGTATCTCAAAATAGTTGCCCAGTTTATGATTTCTAAATGAGTAATTCATGACATCATTCATATGTTTAAAGTACTTGTGAAACTTTTTATTATGAAAAGTTCCAAATAATAAATAGTTCCAAATAAAATAAAATAAATTAAATTAAATAAAAATAAAAATAAATAAAAGTTCCAAATAATAAATTATAATAAATTTTATTATTTTTATTTTTTTCAAATAGTTCTTTTTTTAAAAAGTAGAGAAAATAGTGCAATGAATCCCATATATTCAATATCCAAATTTAACAAATATCAATTGATGGCCAATATTGTTTTATCTTCACATTTCCCTGCCACTTACACTTTTAAAAGACAAATCTCAGGCAATATATAATTTCATCTGTAAATATTTCACTATATACTTCTAAAGATAAGAAAGCTTTTAAAAAACATAACCACAATACCATTATCATATCTACAAACATTTTTCAGCATGTTTTTTTAAAATTTTTACTTATTTTATTATTTTATTTTATTTTTTTTAAAAGATTTTATTTATTTATTTGACAGGCAGAGATCACAAGTAGGCAGAGAGGCAGGCAGAGAGAGAGAGAGAGAGAGAGAGGAGGAAGCAGACCCCCTGCTGAGCAGAGAGCCCGATGTGGGGCTCGATCCTAGGACCCTGGGATCATGACCTGAGCCAAAGGCAGAGGCTTAACCCACTGAGCCACCCAGGCGCCCCTTTTTCAGTATGTTTTAAAGATATTTTGTTTATTTATTTGATAGACAGTGAGCACAAGTGGAGGGAGGGGCAGAGGGAGAGGGAGAAGCAGACTCCCCGCTGAGGCGGGAGCCCAAAGTGGGGCTCAAACCCAGGACCCTGAGATCATGATCTGACCCAAAGGTAGATGCTTAACCACCTGAGCCACCCATATGCCCCATCATATCTACCAAATTAACAGTAAGTCTTTTATATCATTAAGTACTCAGTAGGTGTTCAAATTTTTGATTGTTTAAAAAATGTCATATTGCTTTAAAATGAATTTCATTGAGCTGTGTTTTACATATAATAAAATTTACTTATTTTAAGAGCACAGTTAAATCAGTCTTCACATGTATAAACTCCTATAGCTATCCTCATAATGAAGATCCAGAACATCTTTATCACCACGAAAAGTTGCCTTTTTGCCCCCTTGCAGTCAGTTCCTCCTGCCCTCCCCATTTGCAGCCTCAAGCAACAGCGAATCTACTTTCTGTACATTCATATGAATTTTATGAGTATATGTCTCTCTGTTTTTTTTTTTTTTTTTTTCTGACCACTTAAAACATTTCCAGCTGGTCTCCAGCAATTTAATTATGCTATTGCTTACTATAGTTTGTGTTTCTCTACCTTTGCGTCCTTGAGCATCTTAAATCTTTGGATTTGTTGTTTGCATCACAGATGAGAAATTTTCAGTAATTTCTTCAAATATGTATGTATATATATATAGTTGTCATCTACTCCCTATCTTCTTCTTGGACTCCAGTTACATGTATATTTGACTGCTTGATACTGTCACACAGGTCCCTGAGTTTCTTTGTGTGTGTGTGTGTGTTTTTTTTCTTTTCTATTACTTGGATATTTTCTGTTGTAATGTTTTCACGTTCACTGATTTTTTTTTAAATTATGTTCAGTTAGCCGCTGTATAGTACATCATTAGTTTTTGATGTAGTGTTCAATGATTCATTAGTTGCATATAATTCCCAGTGCTCATCACCATATGTGCCCTCTTTAATGCCCATTTCTTTTGCAACATCTGATCTGCTGTTACGATTGTCATTGGAATTTTCCCTACAGTTATTGTGTTTTTCTTCTCTAGAATTTCCATTTGATCCTTTAAAAATATTTTATTACATTCATGTTTCCCTTAGAATTTTAAGCATATTTGTAATAGCTTGTTAAAAGTCTTTGACTGGTATTTTTAACATCTCTATCATTTATAGATCTATTTTTTGACTGATTTTTCTTCTTGTTATGGATCATAATTTGCTGACTTTTTGCATGTTTAGTAATTTTTAATTGGATGCAGGACATTGTCAGGTTTATGTTGTTGAGCATTTGGATTTTGTTGTCTTAAAGAGTTTCAAAATTGGTTTTGGCAGAAAATTAGTTTTCATGGTTCTGATTAATTCTTAGCTGACTTGTTTTTAAGCCTGTTTAGGGCAGTTCTAGAATAGTCTGTACTTTAGGGCTAAGTTAGCCCTCTTACTGAGGTGTGCTCCTTCTGGCAACTCTGCATATAGTTGCCATATTATTCTATTGGCTAGTTAGAATCTGTATACCTTCCAGTCCTATGAAACCTCTAGGAACTATTAATGATTATAGTTCTTTTTCAGTTCTTTTGTCCAGACTTGTGGATTTTTACACCATGAATGCACAGATTCATATTCAGTTAAAGACTTAAGGGGCCCTCATCCAAATTTTTGGAACTCTTCTTCAATTTTCTCTGGTACTCTTCCCCACAGATTCCAACTGACTTGGCCTCCTTGAACTCTGATCTGTTTCTCCTCAACTCATTGAGGTTGTGGAGCTCCTCTTGGCTTTTCCAGTCCCTTTGCTGTTGTTCTAAAATTGCTTTCAGGCAAAAATCCAGGATGATTGTAAAGCTCAGCTTTTTGTTTCCTTTTCTCGGGGATGACAGTCATATTGCTTGATTTCCTATGTCTGAAAAAGGTTTTTAGATAATTTGTGAAATTTTCTATTTGTTTTGAGGAGAAAAAATATTCTGAACTAGTTTCTCCTTTGCGGCCAAGAATCAGAGTCATACTTTGTTAAAACAGTTTAAATATTTGAATCAGGATTCACATAAAGTTCACACATTTTTATTGGTCAGTATGTCTTTTTACCTTTATCTAAGTCCATCTTTTAACCTTTAATTAAGTCCCTCTTTTACCTTCTTCACACCTTTTTCCTTCCATTTTCTTTTATCAATAAAAACTACAATGTATGCATATAGGGTTTCCCACATTCTGAATTTGGTTGCTGGCTGCATTCCCATAATGTCTTTTAACATGTTCTTCCATATGCACTTCCTGGTAATTGGTAATTGAATTTAGTTCAGTCAGATTCAGATTAGTTTTTTTTCCAAGACTACTTTAAAGTTGTTGGTTTGTTTTTCCATCAAGAGGCACATGTCTCTCTTTTGTAATGTTAGCAGCCATGGATGTTCAATAACAAGATCAAAGCACCTCTTTAAATTTGCTCATTTATCATAGAGACCATAGTCTCTGGCTAGGTGGAATTTCTAGACTCTGCAAATGGAACTGCTGTTTTTAGGTATGTATTTGTTTTCAAAATATCAACTACAATGACATATTTGAATTCTGATAAAAAATAGAATTTTAAAAAATATACTTTTATTTCTATTTCTTTATTTTTAAAAAAAATCTTAATTACAGTATAGTAATGTACAGTGTTCTATTAGTTTCAGATGTATAATATAGTGATTCAACAATTCTAACATTACTCAGTACTCATCATGATATCTGTACTCTTAAAATCCCCTTCACCTGTTTCACCTGTACCACCCTGTCCCCTCCCTTCCCCTCAGGTAACCATCAGTTTGTTATCTACAGTTAAGAATGTGTCTCTTGGTTTGCCTCTTTTCCTCTGTTCATTTTTTTAAAAAAGATTTTATTTATTTATTTGACAGAGAGATCACAAGTAGGCAGAGCAGCAGGCAGAGAGGGAGAGGCTCTCTGAGTAGAGAGCCTCATGTGAGGCTCCATCCCAGGACCCTGAAATCATGACCTGAGCTGAAGGCAGAAGCTTAACCCACTGAGCCACGAAGGCACCCCTTTTTTTCTCTGTTCATTTGTTTTGTTTCTTAAATTCCACATATGAGTGAAATCCTATGGTACTTGTCTCTCTGACGGACTTATTCCCTTAGCATTATACTCTATAGAACCATCTATTTTGTTGCAAAAAAAAAGGTGGAGTGTTTTTAAATTTGCTCAAGGAAACATTGACCCATTTTTACAAGTTAAAAGGAGGCCAGCATGAATTTTATAAATTCATACATGTTACTTTCAAGGTTGTGCTCTAACTAAAGCTGGGTTCAAATGACACTGCCAGGAGGAAAAGCACCTTAAGGCTTTCAATGAGAGGCAAGGATGAATTTTCATATCAGTCATAAGACAAGGATGCTTCTGTAGTGCTTAAGGGCATTAAGAAAAAACTGTTTGTAGTCTAAATTTGTTTAAATATTTCCTTTCAGGCTAGTTTATGGGGCTGACTTATTAACTATGAACCTAGGATTTTTTTCAGTTTTAAAAATTTTAATTCCAGTGTAATTAGCATGCTATTTATATTAATGTTACATTAATTTATAATTATATTAATTTCAGGTGTACAATATAGGGACTCAACAATTCTATATGTTACTCAGTGTTCATCAAGATAAGTGTATTCTTGGGGCGCCTGGGTGGCTCAGTGGGTTAAGCCGCTGCCTTCGGCTCGGGTCATGGTCTCAGGGTCCTGGGATCGAGTCCCACATCGGGCTCTCTGCTCGGCAGGGAGCCTGCTTCCCTCTCTCTCTCTCTCTCTCTCTCTCTCTCTCTCTCTCTGCCTGCCTCTCTGTCTACTTGTGATCTCTCTCTGTCAAATAAATGAATAAAATCTTTAAAAAAAAAAAAGATAAGTGTATTCTTAATCCCCTTAACATATGTCACCCATCCCCTCCACCTGGTAACCATGTTTGTGAACATAGGATTTTTTAAAGCAAAAGTGAGTGTCTGTCCTTGCTTTCATACTAGTAGATGTGAAATTATTTATTTTTACAAAGAACTTTCTATTATACTCTTTCATTTCTTCTTCCTCATGATTTTTACTATGATATTATCAGCCTAATTTTGTAAGACTTGGAAATTGGGTCACAGAAGATTCAGGGACTTGAAGAACCTCATTTAGCCAGGGTTCCCTGCCTCTAATCCCTGGTTGTTACACACTTGCACTCCATGCCCTAGAACACAGTGGGAAGGTTCTCTTTAGTCTCCCTACTCACCACACCTGTGCAGAAGAATCAATGTTGGTGGTTTACAAGTAGCTTTTGGGATAGTTACTGCAAGTCAGGCCTGCTTGTGGTGTCTTGCTTTGAACTTCATTTGTCTGCAATGTCTGAGAAACTGGAACATTTGTCTAGTGTGTTGGCTAATCTTTGTTGGTATGCTCAGTAAGTCGTGTGTGTAGGTGTACTCCCCAAAGTGGTCTGAGCCATGGAGGCAGTCTGTCTGCTTGCTTATACTAATCTGCAGCTAACCCTTGTCCTTCTGGAATGCTCCCAAGATGTTTTGTATATTTGGTAAAGTACAATATTGATTTCTCAAGCTCTATGCTGTTTATTTTTGGAGTATTGTGGTATTAGTATTTCTTCCTTCACCACACTCCAGGTACACCTTAGAGGGTAATCTCCTCCTCTCTAAGTTAAAATATTTGTTTAGTGTGGGATTTTTGGTCTCAGCTTTCTGGAAAGTATGTTTTAAAAGCTACTTCAGCCATCTCCACTCAGGTGTGGTGACAACCTCTTAGCATTGATGTGGCCTGTTGTTGGCTTATTGCCAAACAAGACCTGATACTTTTTACCTCTTTGTCTCACTCTCTTGAGGGAAGTAAAATTAAACTTTATTTTCACCATTCTTGTAGAGCTATAGCAACAACACATCCATTTGGGTAATAGTCTTATTTCAAAATTTCTGACTGGTTATCTACATAAATGATTGAGATGCTCTGGAATTTTGTATATTTCAATGCTCAGTCCATATCTTCCAGACTGCTTCCTTGAACATAGAAATGGCACTGAAACTTTTTTTTTTTTTTTTTTTTGTAAGGTCTCATGTCCTGTTTGTTGAGTTTAAAACTGTGATCACTAAAATTTTTGCAGGGAATGATTTCCCTGAGACACAGCCAGAAACAGAGGCGTGCATGTAGGTAGTTGATTTGGGAAATGATGCCAGGAAGCAGCAGAGAGGAGCAGGGAGAAGGAGGCAGGAAGGATAGATGAATTTTGGAGAAGAGAACAGCTCCCTGGGAACTCCTCAGGTGCTTTAAGAAATGTGTGTTGGAAGTGTCAATCTTTCCCCCAAAGGGTGAAAAACAGTGGGTGTTAAGCCCCTGTGCTACCCATGTTAGTGCCAAGACCCTAGCAGGCATTGGAGGTTTGGAATGAGGTGCTATTGAGCCACATTTGCTTGGAACTGGTGGCAGCAGAGACTAGAATAAGCTGTAGGATAAATCTAGAAGGAGAGGTGGCCCAAGGGGAACTTCAATGGTGTTCAAGAGTGGGGTCAGATATCTTGCTGGGGAGAGAGGGAAACAAATGTCAGCATATGCATGTTTAAATGAAAGTATCTTGAATTTGTACCAGATCTCAATTCATGTTGGTATGTGAGTAAGGATGAAAGAAAGCATCTGCATTTATAGAGCTGCTAACACCTCTTTCCCAAGAATTCCATTTGGGTTACATTTTCAGTGTGTAAATGTAGTATGTAAATGTGTGTAAATGTCAGAGCCTGGATCTGACACTGGGAAGAAGCACAGGAGCTCATGGCGAATGCACATTTAAACAGTAACATTTTGAGGGACTGTATGGTTTACCCCAGGACTGATGTCAGTTCAAGCAAATTGTGGGGCAATATTTCCTTTATCCTTTATTATTTTTCTACAGGTCATTTAAGGATTACTAGAGTTGTATGGAGGGACCTAGACAAATTAAAATGTATCCAATCAGTTGTATACAAGTGTTTAATAGCAATCAAGGCTGTGTCAAAGTGAAAGGCCCTGGGACATTCTTGTGGAATGGAAAACCAGGCTGTCATTCTCCAGAACTCTATTAACTGAGAGCTGCCTCTTGTTATCTCTAAAGTCCTACTGAGGGGATGAAGGGATGAGCTGGCACCGACAGGACAGGGCATCAGAGGACAAAATAGTAACAAGAGCAATCAGGGAAGCTACCTTTTACCAAGCCTGTTAAGCTCTCTGTTTTAATATCCAATCCTCATAACAATCCTGTGAGGTCAATATCATCATCCCTCTGTTTGCAAAGCAGAGGAAAGTGCCCAGAGCTTGTTCCACGTGCCTCAGCTAGGGAGAGGCAAAGGGGCCTTTTGGATTTAGGTCTGGCGGAGGCCAAGCATGGGCTTCTGTCTCCTTCTAGCAGTGTAATCTTGTCAAACTCCTTAATCTCTTAGCAGCTGTTTCCTCATGGGGGAAATAAAAATTGCAGTGAGGATTAAATTAAATATGATAACGTTCCTGAAACAATCAGCTCAGTCTAACTGCACAGTACAGAGTGAGGATTTCAGAGTATAAGAAGGCAACTCATGGGAGCCATATTCTGTCTGGTACTGAATCCTTAGCAGTTTCCTATACTTTTCCCCTGAAAAGATTCAGTGAGTCACTGAGCTGTGACCTAACTACATCAGAGGCCTCAGGCGAATGTAGGCCACTTCCACGATGGTTATAATTTGAACTTGGAGTTGCTCAGGCTGAGCCAAATTTCTGGTTCCAACGTTTCACATTGGCCAAGGGATGGAATGGGTGGAGAGCTTTTTTGGACACTAACCCTTGCCAGCAGGGACTTCTCACAGTTGACTCTCCTAACACATGGCTCTTTCTCCCTCTCTTGCTGCTCTTGCTTCTAATATTTCCAGATTTAAGGGCTGACTGTAGAGCCGAACCTCTTCACCAAGTAGGCTCTGAGTGTGTGAGACCTCCAGAGTGTCTGGCTTTGTTTTGAGACCATGCCATTCCGTGAAGTGTCTTGCCTTGCCTCCTATGCATTTGGCCTTTGAGAAGCTTGTATTCAGAATGTGTGACGAAAGAGAGAGATATCAGGACCTACCTATACCTCTCCCCACACATAGAATTGAGTGTCTGGAAAACCGTGACTTTTAGCAGAATCTCTTAAAAGACGCCAGGGGCCTTGCCTCAAGGTTTGGCTAGGGTGGAAAGAAAGAAATTCTGGCATCAGGCCTTTGAGTTCCTACTGGGTCAAAATGTTCTCTCAGCTGGCATGGGGATTATTGCCCTTTGGGGCATTATGTTCTACTTGGGAAGAGTGAACCCAGATGAGATGATTTGAGAATGCTCAGAAAGAATCTTAATAATAACTGGAAGGTAATATTGTACAGACCAAGTGTGAGAATCTATCTAGAAAGGATCCATCCCAGTCAGTTCAGAATCCCCAGGCAAAGACTTCCTGATTAGGTGGGTTTTTTTTTTTTTTTAATTTTAATTATTTATTTGACAGACAGAGATCACAAGTAGGCAGAGAGGCAGGCAGAGAGAGAGGGGGAAGCAGGCTCCCCGCTGAGCAGAGAGCTGGATGTGGGGCTCAATCCCAAGACCCTGAGATCATGACCCGAGCCGAAGGCAGAGGCTTTAACCCACTGAGCCACCCAGGCGCCCCGATTAGGTGGGTTTTAAAAGGGTTCGAAGAAACTTCCCTTCTACAGAAGAGAACTGTATACCAATTCTATGCCACACCCAGTGTTTTGCACTGTGGGATTATAGAACTCACCCTCAAGGAGGAAACTGCAGTCCTGGGATTTTAGGGAAGGAAGGGGCAGGACCGTGCATTTCTCTATCCTATGCAAATCAAAAACCTGCTTGCCTTTCTATTTGTTTAGCACTTGCTGTTTTTTGACTCACTCAGAGTCAGGCAGCAAACATGACCATTCACTCCTTGCAGTGGCCTACGTATATATGGACTCTAGACTTGAGTGAGGGTAGGCAAGCTGCTGAAAGTCAAAAACAGAAAGGGGGCATCATGGCCTGGCTGTCTGGCCACAGAACCCCTGCTATTTACACCCAGGTCATCTGCCTGACACATCCCCAGCTGAGATAGGATTTGGGGTCTGTTGTGCACCAGGCACCATGCTGAGCCCTTTGTGAATATTTTTGCACTCAGTCATTTAACTGCCCTATAGCCCCTACTCTTACTGGTGTAAATGTCACCTCAACAACAGATAAAAATAAAAAGCTGAAAGAGAGCCAGGTCCCTCCTGGGGCACAGTGGTTCTCTTAGTAAGCCCCATGGTCAGACAGGTCATCTGAATTATATTCCTATTTGAATGTTCAGAAGGGGCTGATAAGGATGTGGCATATGGAGCCTGTGGCAACAGGTGAAGAAGAATGCGTTATGTGTGTGTGCACACTTGTATGTGTATGTAGGTAGATACGTGTATGTGTGCATGGCTGCAGGTGCATATGTGTATGTAGGGTGCATAGGCACATGTGTGTATTATGCAGGTGTGTGTGTGCGTGTATGTGCCTATATACATATATATGAAGAATAGGAGGAAATAGGAGGAAAGATTCAGTGTTTAAACACCTGTGTGAAGATGTTATTGGAGCTCTGTTACCTGATTTCTGGTCATTTCTCTGCCTTTGACCAGCTACATAACTGTGACCAAGTCAGTTAACCTATTTGGACATTAGTTCTGCCGACTGTTAAATACAGGGTTTGGACTGGCTTATCCCAAAGGGCCTTTCAGCTTGAAAAGTCTATGTTTCCAATGTGATTGCTCTGAAGCCTTAATGATTCCTTGTTGAAAGTAGTGTTAAATGGTACAAGCTGACTGAGCTGTACCTTCTCTGGCTGATGAGTTGTCCTTGATATCTTATTACCTTGAATCACGTGGGGAATGTGTGCTTCATTGTGCCAGCTACTCTTATAGTTTTATTCTAATCCTTTATCTCAGCAACATTTGTTTTGGCTTCATTTCTGAGCTTCCTCCTTAAGAATGGTGTTTGGTTTTAGCCCTTATTATGTGGCTCTTAGGGGCTGGTTATATTGATCAACTTTCTGACAGATCAGCTCACCTGTGGAAATGAACTATGGGGACAGGCTGAAGGACTGTGGGAGTAGCACCTACTTCCTGAAGTTACTGCCTTGGGGAGGAGGGCTGTGGAGCCCAGAGCCTTTGAATTCTGGTTTCCCCAGTGAGTTGGTCAACACTAACTTAGATCTTGCTGAAATATAACATTATGTCTTCCTTCAACAGAGAACTTCTCAGTGGGCCATGAACTTTCTGTCAGGCACCCCCAGGGCCTGGCTGTGGGGGCTCTGCCTGGTGGGGTTAGGCCATCCCCAGGGGTTCTAGGCTACAGTTGGGGGGGGCGCCTACATCCTGCAGCCTCTTTCAGTCTCTCATCAGTAAACAGAGGCAACAGGAATTGTGGTACTTAGAAAGATTTTGGAGGCAATCAGGGAGCTAATGGGTGTATAAGTAAGTGCTTTGTGAAGGTGCGGAGGGCAAGGGCAGGTGGGCCTGGTGGACAGGCTTCAGGGGCAGGTGCACCTGCACGCTAGTCATTGTCTAGTTCTGTGGCTTTGGAAACTGCTCAATCCTGTGAACCTCAGATGCCTCCTGTGTAAAGAGCTTGCAGAGTAGGGCTCAACTCATGGTAGGAAACTTTCTTTCAAGTCTGAAATGCTTTACAAAGGAAGAGTATTATAATAAACATAGCCTGAGGTCAAAGGAGGGGTGTGGTTGGGAGGTTGGGAGAGATGCCTGGGAAATAAGTAAGTTATCAGTGAATGAATGAGGGGATTGCTTTGGTCCTGATAATAAATTAAGCAGATCACCTTTCTTATCTATTTTCCTGATGTCTTCAGGGATTTTTGCTGAATGAATCCTAGTATTATTTCATTCAAATGAGAACTTTGCTATCCTGTATAATCCAAGGCAAAGTTAGAGACTTTTGGGACCATGAGATCTTCTGTAATAAGTGTTGAGGCAAATGATTGTAGATGACTGACATAGGCAGTTTAGCTGTCTGCACACAGATGGGGTAGAGGGAGACGCCAACTGGAGTTAGGTTGTTAGGTTGTCAGCTGTCTTCCTGTTTTAACTCTGACAGTGTCTCATGGGACAATTTTGGAGACACATAAGCTGAAGTTCTAATTTAATAGCAGAGCAGTTGAGTCAGACCAAGCCTTTGCATTCCTCTTGTGAATCCCACAGAACCCTCTTTTTCTCTTTCACTTGAATCAGTGGAGGTGGGGGCAGAGGACCATCTGCTGAGCATTTAGGGTCCTATGAGGCACAGACCCTTAACATTTTCTTAGGTAATTTCCAAGCCGCTGTGTGACATAGTTATCATTACGCCAGGTTGGCAAATGAGGAAATGGAAGCCAAGAGAGTGAAACAACTTGCTGGGCCACACAGCATGTCCTCACCTGGTAGGGCTCCAAGATGGGGCCTCCGACCCCATGCCCTCTCTTTTGTACATGCTCCACTTTCTGGGCGATGGTCCATGGCCAAAGTGTTGTCTTTGTTTTAATAACATGTGATGAAATTGGGTAATGAAAAGAAGAGATTTAGATCTCTATAAACAATACCAAGTGATAAAAACCCTATTTCTTGGGGGTGGCCAAGTGGCAGAAGAAGTCCTGCAAGGGGAAGAAACTCAGAAAGGCATTAAAGGGGAGATTACCACTTTGTGACTTGATCTGCCTCTTTTCTCTCTTACTTCCCCTTTTCCATGGCCATGTGCTGTTGTCCAAACCCTTTACTGTTCACGATTGCACTACCACTAAAATATAACACCATCAGTTTAGCTGATCTGCATGTGCTTTTTCCCATGTCTGGGGTACTACATCAGGCTTATTACAGTCATTAATCAAGTCCTTGCACTGATTATAAACAGAAGTAAAAGTTGTAAATTGGGTGTAAGTACATTCCACAGAGAAAAAACGTTGCTAGCAAAAAATGACAACAAATCAATATTCTTTTTTTTTTTTTTAGATTTATTTATTTTAGAGAAAAAAAGAGAGTGCAAGTGGGGGGAGGGGCAGATAAAGAGGAATACAAGCAGACTCCCTGCTGAATGGGGAGCCAAACACAGAGCTTGATCCCAGGACACCGAGATCATGACCTGAGCCAAAATCATGATTCTAACACTTAACCAACTGAGCCACCCAGGTGCCCCAAAAATCAATATTGTCAATAGAAAGGAATTATTGCTAATTAATAAGGAAAAGATGAACATCCCAACTGAAAAATGGTTAAAGGCTATGAACACATTAAACTCATATAAAAAAGCATACACAGAAAAAACAGAATTAGCAGTCTTGCATAAAGTAGTAAATGGAAGTATAGTGGCCTGCTCAACAACATGGCTTTCAGGCCAGACCTACCTGGACTGAATTCTGGGTTTACTATTTACTAGCTTCATATCTTTTAGCAAATTACTAAGTCTTTGTTTCTATCTGTGAAATAGGGATAATAGTAGTACTTATCTAGAGGGGCTATCATGAGGTTTAAAAAGATAATTCTGTAAAGTGTTCAGTACAGTGCCTGATGCATAATACACTTTCAATACATGTTAACTATTATCACTACTAGTAGTATATGTGCATTGATAACAAGTAAGATTAATATTGAATGTCTCACTGAAATCAAAGAAATGCAATTCAACAAAAGTGCAATATTGTTACCTATCAGATTGGAAAAAACATGTGAGAGAATTGATGATGCCCACTGTTGGTGAGGTGTGGAGGAACGGGTTCTTTCTTGCATTGCTGGGGCAATGGGATGTGGCACATTATTTCCACAGGGCAATTTGGCAATATGCATTAACACTGAAAATGTGATAGGTTTAGAGAAGTGTCTGTTCATGTCTTCTGCCCATTTTTTGACATGATTATGTTTTTTGAGTGTTGAGTTTCACTTACTTGTGGAACATAAGGAATAACACAGAGGACACTGGGAGGAGAGAAGTGAGTTAGGGGAAATTGGAGGGGGAGATGAAGCATGAGAGATTGTGGACTCTGAGAAACAAACCGAGGGTTTTGGGGGTGTGGGATGTTGGGTGAGCCTGGTGGTGGGTATTAAGAGGGCACGTATTGTATGGAGCACTGGGTGTGGTGCATAACCAATGAATCTTGGAACACTGAAAAAATAAAATCAAATTAAAAAAAATATTCATAGCAAAAAAAAAAAAAAAAAAAAGAAAAGAAAATGCAATAGGTTTTGGCTCATATCCTAGAACTTTATCCCGGGGAGATAATTGGGCAAGTATACAGTGATGAATGTTTAAGAATGCTTATACTAGTATTGTTTTTTTTAAAAATAAGATTTTATTTATTCATTTGAGAGAGAAAGAGAGAGAGCATGAGTAGGGATGAGAGGCAGAGGGAGAAAAGGATGAGCAGACTCCCCGCTGAGCAGGGAGCCTGCTCTGGGGCTCAATCTCAGGACCCTGAGATCATGACCTGAGCCAAAGGCAGACGCCTAACAAACTGAGCCATCCAGGCACCCCTGGTATTGTTTATAAAAGCAACAACCCAGAAGCAGCCATAAGTAGGTCAGATCAACACAATGTACATTTTAAACTTATACAATGCTATATGTCAATTATATCTCAATAATAAATTCAGAAGCAACTTAAATGTCCTTTAGGGAAATTTATTAATAAATTAAGCTTCATCTCGATGATGGAATACTATATGATTACCAATAGCAGTGTTCTAGATCTTCATTTACTATTATGGATGAGGATTTCTGACATACCAGTATATAAACAAGTATGTTTCAAAAAAAAAAATCTATCTGTACAATGTTTATGTCTATCCACCTGATAGTTCAGTAAAAGAAACAGGTGTGGAAAGATGCACTTTAAAATGCTGGCATTCTTTTCTTCTTGGGAACTAATTTTATTATTTGATTTTTGTGTGAGTGTCCATTATCTTTTTAATCAGGAAAAAGAAAAGGAATGGACTTTTTGTTTTCTTTTGTCCTTTAGCAGCATACCCTAAACAGAGATCTACATGTTGATTTTGCTTGTGTAAATGAACTTGAAGTTGTGTTCCAAGAACACATCATCATAGCTCTCTTACTTTTCTTTTTTCCTTGTTTGTCATTCAGAAGTGTTTCTTCATTCCTTAGTCTATGACTCATGCAAGAAGATGTTAGAACCAATGTTTTGCAAGACCTTTCCATGAAATGGAAAGAACATCAATGTTCTCTCCAGTAACAGGCGTGCACTTAATTTTGCCTTTCTTCATTAATAATGATGAGGTTACATGGCTTTCCCACTACTCCGCAGAGGTGGAGTGAACCCGAAAGAACTAGTCAGCACTAGACCTTCAGGTGCTATCGAATACTAGCCCTAGGGCCAGTGACGTGCAACAGAACAAACACGAAATTTCCTTTGCTTGTGTTGGTTAGAATCATTGTGGTAGGATTCCTGAGGCATCACCTGCGTCACCTGGACTGGATCACCTAGCTGGACACATATTGGAGCTGGAAGGATGCCACATGTGAGGATTTGGGCATCTGTAACACTTTCTGGGTCCCCCAGTGGCTCCCAAATGATCCTATTGTCTATCTCTTCCCTTCCCCACTTGAACTTCCCACCATAAATTAGAATTTCAAAATACCTTATTTCAGTCAGCCTTTGTCTTGCAGTGTACACAGTGTTCAGTGAACCTTGTTGCATTTGAACCACACAGCTGTCCTGCCACATAGGCAGAGTAGGAGTTATCATCTTCCTTTTACAAAGGAGGAAGGGGTTCAAACAGATTGTGGAATTTGGCTGTGGACACAGCACAGCCTAGACTAGAATTCAGATTCTCTGTCCCTACTGGTTTTGTTTTTTGTCCCCTCTATGATTTCACAGCTCTTCAGAAAGCTGTTACCATCATGTAAAAGCTCTATGTGACTGCCCTATATTTGTTTTTCAGTTTCCTAACCAAGACACACAATTTTAAACTGTGATCCTAAACACACACACACACACACACAGAAACCAAAGTTTCAAGAAGCAAACCTTAACCCTACTACACAGTGTACTTGATGACTCAGGTATTTTTTAGTCTTTTCTTCCCAATTTATTCTTTTTTTTTTTTTTTTTTAAGAAGAAGAAGAAGGAGAAGAAAGAGGAGTAAGAGAAGAAGAAGAAAGAAGAAAGAAGCAAGATGGAAGAAGAAGAAGAAAGAAAAAGAGAGAGAAAAGTTTGCCCATGACTCAGTAACTCCATTTCTTGACCCCCTGGATGGTCCTTTTGCTGTCTGTTGTACCAGTGCATAGCCTGGGGGTATTTGGTATTTGTTCCTTAGGACAATCTGGCTACTTGGCCCATATGGAGGATGGAACTAGAGTGGAGGGGCTGAGATTCTCTGTTATTATCTCTGCAGAAAGGAAAAGTTAGTTGGGGCCAAGTGGATTGCAGTCTGAGGTATGCAGATATGGATAAAACACTTCAAGACAATGGGCCAAAATGTTTGCTTCATTTTTATGCCTTCTTGTCCTTTGCACTAAGAATTTCACCAGTACTGTGGAGACTGTGTGATTCTGGGAAGGCTGAAGTCCAGCTTGGCCTCCTTCACAGTTTTCTGGGTGTCCTGTCTCTGGGAAGATCTACTGGAGGAAATGCAGCTTTCCTGTCTCACTGCCTAGTCAAGGTGCATGATGTCAGTTGCAGCGAGCAGTTGAGGGTCTGCACTGAGGGCCATGTTCCCAGGGTAACTGGTCTCAGGTCTCCTTGGAGTCAGACAAAGGCCTTTAGCAGGCCACAGGCCAAGATCCAGGTGGAGCTGCAACGTGTTGAGCACTGTGCTAGACATTTCCACATGTACTTTCTCCCTTCATGCTCAGAAAAGCACCTGGAGGTAAGCATTACTAACCCCAGGCCTGCAATGAGAATGTTCAGAAAGTAAGTGGCTTGACCAGGGTTGCTGGCTAATTAAGTGGCAAAATTGAAAGGTGACTCTAAGTCTATATGACAGATCTAGTGCCCTTTCTACTTACTATATCACTGGATTGCCTTTAGTTCTTTCAGAGAAAGTACAATTTGATACAAACTTTATAATTTTATATGAGTCTTATTCATTGCTCATGGTAAATCTGGGCTTCTTCAGCATCATTGTTAAAATGTTCCCTTATATCCATATTTTCTGTCACAAAGAATGAAAAAAGTCCTTTGATATACAAGGACATTCGTAGACTATTATTGTATATTAACTCACACTTATAAGTAGATTTATAATTTCTGTTCCTGATTTCTGTGTTTAATACACAGAAAAACTCCATATTTTCAATAAAAAATTATGTGCTTAAAAAAAAAAGATTTATTTATTTATTTATTTAAGAGAAAAAGCATGAATGGGAGGGGCAAAGGGAGAGAGAGACTCTCAAGCAGACTCCGAGCTCAGCTCAGAGCCCAACATGGGGCTTGATCTCACCACCCCAAGATCACAACTTGAGCCAAAGCCAAGAGTTGGATGCCTAACTGACTGTGCTACCCAGATGCCCCTAAATTTATATACTTTTTATAGAGTCATAAGAAAACCTCACATGGATATTGCCTGGGAACTTAAGAATGGAATGACTTGTATTTTCCTTCTGTGTCTTCTAAGATGGTAGGACAGTAGACACTCAATTAATGCTAAATGGCACTAACAAAATGATCAACTCTTAGCTCATATAAAGTCGTAGTTATAGGAGGAATACATGGATTATCAAGACAGTGTACTGTAGTCAGAAAGGCCAACTTCTGAATAGGTTGAGCTGTAGCCAGGGGACTTGCAGGGCAAGATGGAGCTCTGTTCACCCATTGCCATCTAAGACACTGCCTTTCTTCTGGTTGGAAAGATACGTAATTTGGGAATAGTCAGCAGAATGGAAAAAGCTAACCAATAAGATCAGTGCTTTGAATGAAAGAATATTCTAGGTTACTACCAGATGCTTGCCATTTGGGGTAAAGTATCTGAGATGTGAAGGTTTCTATTGCTTCTGTGGAAACAGATGCCATGGCTGATTAAGGATTGTGGACTGTATAGGCCAGAAGATTTGTTGGGTTTTGTTTAGAATTTAATGATAGAGAATGAAAGTCATAAAATAGGCTATGAAAAATCAGAACACAAATGATTGGGATTGGACAGTTTCCTCATTCAGGGGCAGAATGTGCTATTTTCCATTCTGGTCATTTCCCTCTTTCATACAGCAAAATGCAATATGGAGAGGAACATAAATGTCCCCTAATGCATAGGCAGCTTTCCTGTTGGAGAGAGTCATCCTGAATCACTGAGCAGGTGACATGTGTTTAATTTAGAGAAAATAGGGGAAATGACAATAGCTCCCTCACAATATTGTAGCCAGTATTCATTAGGAATAGCATTGGTTAGTAGTGCTAGAAAACTCAAATTAACAGAGGATCAAACACAAAATGTTTGATACACTGCAAAAAACGTTGGATGGTAGAAGTCCGGGGTTAGTATGTCTGTTTCACTAAAAAGGTCTCAAGTTATCAGAGACCCTGGCTTCTTCCAGGTTTCTATGCTGCCACTTCCAAGGCTTCATAATACACCATGAATGCTTGAATTCCTGCCATCATGTCCTCATTCCAGCCAGAGGAAGGAAGAAGGGGGCATTGGAGGGTGGCTCTCTTCCCTGTATGCAAGATTTCTCAAGATGCATTTAACACTTCTGCTTAAGCCTTGTTGACCAGAATGTACTCACAACGGCCACACCTAGACACAGGAAGTTGGGAAATACAGTCTTTCTTCAGGGCAACAGGGGGCTGACTAACAACTGGGAATTCTACTATTGAGGAATAGGGGACAATCTGTATTAATAGTCTGGCATCAGTTTCTGCCACACCGTTTTTGGGACTTGATTGCATGGCCAAAAGTGGGGCTTGGACAGTCCCACGTGAAACCCTGAGAGGGTAAATTTCAGTAACTTAGACTTTATCCTAAAAAACTGTGGATGAATGGCCAGAGGGCTGCATCAGAGCTTTTGTTGCTCCATGCACCGACCCAGGTTGCACGAGAGTAACTGGTTTGGGAGAGAGGAAGAAACAGGCCTCCAAGAAGACAACATTTGGGGAAGGAATCTACTGTGATGGTTAAACAAAGGCTTTGGAGTCACCTTAAACTTGGACTTAAATCCTAGATCTTGGGCAAATTACTTGGTCTCTAGATGGCAGGATTAATATGCACTTAAGAGTTTTGGGCAGGGTTGGGTTGGGTAATGTGTATAAAATGTGTAGCATATGGCAAGATGTAGGTGTTCAAGTAATGATGTCCATTTTTACAATTGGTGACTTGGGAGCAAATACAGGGGCAATACAGCTGGAACCTGCCTTTTGGTGTCTTCTGGTCAAGGCTCTGCCCTAGGAGTAATCACAGCAGCATCTGTGCTTGGTCTGTTTGGTCACCTGCTCACTCTACGTGCTTGAAAATATGTATATATACTTACAAATCCTCCCTCGTCTACCTTTGTCCACTTCAGCCGTCCACTTCAGATCCTCATATTTTCCCTTGAAATGACTGCAGTATATTCAGAATGCTAGTTACTTCTCCGGGCCACCTCCTAAATCATTATCACAGCCATCTTTCTGAAGCACAAACCATCTACTTGGCCATCTTTCTATGGGTCCCTATCCTCTCCAGGACGAAATCTAAGTTCCTCTGCTTGCTGTCCATGCTCAGTGATCTTAAATACTTGCCAAGCACTCCCCCTGGACTCCTCTCCCCAATCTATTCCCTGGTTTAGACAAATCAAACGTTTCCCAAACATGCTAAGCTCTCCTTGATGCTGCTGAGCAGGCCCTTCCTGCAGCCCAGAAAGCCCTTTATCTGTTTGGCAACTTCTGTTCCATATTTAAGCACACCTGGAGGCCCTATCTATTCAGCAGAGCCTAGATGTGGGCTCCTATACAGCCACAGCACCTTGGGCTAACCCTGTTTTACTTACTGGTGTTGTCTGTCTATCATATCACCTTTCTCAGATTCATCCATTTCTTCACTCATTCACCCATTCATACACCCAACTAATTTTAGATGCATTTGCTTCTTTGTGTTTGCTTTTCCTTCTTTGTATATGACTCAGATATTCCTCCACTCTCCTGGTTTGGATTCAGTGTCTCTCCTTTGTGCTCCTGCAGGAACTGTGCTTACATTATATGCTTATTACATTTGTACTGTCAGATATTTATCTGTTTTCCTTACTAGACTTTTTTAGGATAAATAGGAACACTTTGTGTTTGTGTGAAAATGTGTGTGTGTGTATGGGTATGTGTGTGTATGTGTGTGTGTCCTCAGTACCTATGAAATGGGCTGATTCAACAAAAGGTTATTGAATGAATGAATGAGTGAGTGAGTGAATGAATGAATGAACAGTGTTACGGGAATTGGTCTACTCAAAAATAGCTGGCAAGATCCCTAGAGACTGATTTACTTTGCATTTTTATGATCTGAAACACAAAGTCATTTGGAAACATTGTTAAAGACATAGGATCTTATTTAATTGCCAAGGGGCTCTAAGGGGAGAGGGTTCCCATAGCTATAAAGGAACTATATTTAGCAAGACTGTTGATCTGCTGTTGAAGGATCTTGTTTCCTTGTTTTAATGAAAGTATTCAGTGTAATATCTGTCTAATGTTAAGAACAGCTACGTAATGATTAAAAAGAATAACCTTCATGCTTCTGGACAATGTGCTAAACCAGTTCTGTCAAAATTCAAGTACTGAATGCTGGTGATTATATTTAAAGTTGAGCTTAAGGGACAGTGAAGGGAGACAAGGAAACTTCTCCAAATTAATTGTTGAGGTAAGTTCCTGGAGGGCATACACTGGAGACTTATTTTGCTTTGTAGGGCTCACAGTTAAGATATCAGTGGTTTTTTTCTGTGAAATCCCTGGTAATTATGAGGTTCAAGTAGTCTCAGCAAGAAGAGTCTCCTTATGTAGGTGACATTTGTCTGGGTGGACATTTTGACATCCTAACTAATAGGCTGCATAGGGAAGCCAACTCTGAATCAGGGCAGTGAGTTCTTCTTTGGGTGATGATTGAAATTGATTACTTAAATAGTTTCATAAAACATGAAACAGGCTTGTGGTGTGTCATTACCAGAAGTAGTCTACCAAGAAACTTTCTACCAAGAAAATGTGGGTGAAAGGAGCTTGTGAATTGTACATGGAAGTATTTTAAGAAATTTTTGGTGGTTGAGTAGAGTCCTGAATGGGATTGGGGGTTAATATTCTAGGATTGACTCTTTGGCAGTACACTGTGGTGGTTCAGGGCTCAAATTAGGCAGATCAAGGTTTGAATATCAGCTCTGCCACTTATAGACTGGGTGGGCTTGGGGATATTGACATGATACTTGTTAACCTCCATTTCCTAATCTGCAAAATGGAGGTAATAATCGTAGCAGTCTGTAGGATTATGGTGAGGATGAAATGAGGTCATACAAGTAAACTGCTCATTCATGTTTCTGACACATAGGAAAGGGTCACCTGTCATCAACCTGAACTGAGCTAAGTTAATGAAAGGCTGCTGAGGCCAAAGCCTGTGAGCATCAGTTGGTTTGAAAGGAAACCACACATGTGTACAAGTTTGTCTTAAATGCTGGTAATTGCCACTTGCATTTGAAGGACCTGGGCAAGAGGGTATTTGGCTCAGTACAAAGCTTTATACTTTAGTCTTAAAAATATATTGTTGAGCGAACAATGCAAATATTTGTTTTCCTACTTTCCTTCACTGTAGCTTCTAGTGACTTGGGGCTGGGGGCAGGAAACCATAGCCTCCTCTCAAGCCCTGGCGTTAATCAGCTGGCCTCAGGCAAACCTCTCAGTGTTGAGGCCCCACCTGTAAAATGAGGCTATTGGCTTATGACTTCCAAGGTCCCTTCAAGCTCCAAAATTCTATGATGACTTAACTTAATGCTGGTCAACCCAGTCTTGTGGTACAACACAGTTTTCTTTTTGACACTTAAAATAATTCAGTTATTCTTAAAATAGTTTCTGTAAGTTGAGAGAAAGCAAATTGCTTTTTGTTTGCTTTTTAGGAATGAATAAATTCTAAGAAATGCCCGCAGGTAATATACACAATGGGCTACAAATAAAAGAGCAAATTGAGGCTCAATGACTGAAAAGTGGTTTCAAGAGTTGGATCAGGGACAGGCCTGTGCTGAGCCCTCTTCATTTGGAGTTCCAGTGACTTTCAGGAGAAAATTGCTGTAGAAATGTCAAAATGTTTCTATGAGTAATTTAATAATAATCAACATCACCAATTTTATATCAATATACTTGATGAGGAATTCATATCAAATTAGCATGAAGGAATTCTGATTTTCTACCCATTTTATTATGAATGTGTACCTGTGGAGGAAGATGGAAGGGGAAGGAAGACCAAAAGAGGAGTAGTATCTTTTTGGGCCAAAATGGTGGTTCTTAAACCAAAGTACACACTTCAATCACTAGAGAATTCTGAAGTGTATCAATGTCTGAGCTCCACCTCTGGGATTCTGAATCAGTTGGTCGGGATGGAACTTTGACATTCTAAAGGTGTAGCCAGGGTTGAGAACTACTAAGTTAGTCATGTCACCACCTCCCTCACCCCAGCTACTGAAGGTCATTTGTTTAGCAGTCCTGCTGTTGTTCCCACTTCATTTCAGGGTAAGTTTTGAGCCCTCCGGTCCCTCTGCGCAATGATACTTCACCGAGGAGGAGTTCCTTAGTCCCAATCGCTTGCCCCAAAACTGTTATGATCATGCCCTCCATCTCCAGAAAAGGGACTCAGGAACTGTTCTCTGGGTGAAGGTGACAACAAAGAACAGCCTAGCATAGATTCTTGATTCTCTCTCTCTAGGCATAGCTCAAGCAGAGGTGTCCAGTAGAATTTTCTGTGAATTTCACAGAATTTCACAAAATTTTCTAGAACTGCACTGTCCAGTATAGTAGCTATAAGACATAGGTAGCTCTTGAGCTCTTAAAATGTAGCTAGTGTTAATGAGAATTTTTGTTTTCATGTAATATTGTTTAGTTCAAATTTAAATTTAAATAGCCCCATGTAGCTAGTGGCTGCCATATTAGACAGTGAAGATTTAGACAGAAGATGGGTCATAGAGTCTTTTAGGGATTTTGACTTTATACTATATGAGTGGGGAACAAGTTGAAGCTTTTGGATTAAGTTCAGGAATGGTGCCAGAGAGATAAGTGGAGGTGGTTGTAGTGACCCAGGTGAGTGATGAGAAGGACCAACACTGAGGCAGTGCCAGTGAGGACAAAGAGGAGATGATGGACAAAGGAAGAATTCAGGAGTGAAATGCATTGGACTTTATGCCTGGGGAGGTTGACACTGGCTTGGTTGATTGGGCCAACACTTTTGTTCGTGGGAAAATATATCAAGCCACTTTTGGATAGAAAAACGATCTTTAGTTGGCAGTTATGTTACCATCAAATGTAAAGATAATTTAAGTGGCATAAGGAGGCCTTCCAGGATGTGAAATCGTACCTTACTTTGCCCATATAGTGGAGGGAGAGTTCCTCCTGTCTCTCACAGAGGGAGACTTTCCCTCAGATGGCTCATCCTTTGAGTCTGTGCAACGGGGCTGTGTTAACCTGAGGTCCCTCCCACACTTTCATCAGACCCCATCCTTTTCCACCATGAGGCCTGAGATTTCCTTCTCAGCCATTCCAGTTCCTTCATCAGAGACCAGAACTGACTGCCCACAGCCTTACTTAGACAGGCCAACTTCATTTTTTTATCCCATGGGCATCGTTGAACCTGTACCTGTTTCTCAGGGGCGGAGGAAGATATGAAGATGAAGGAGAAACCATTCCTACCCTGGACAAGATCATAATAAAACCTAATTGCAAAGACAAAATTACATAGGGATAACTCAGTTATAATACAGGAAACAATTTTGCCTTGGAGTGCAGAGCTGTACTGATCAACTTTACCTGGTGGCATTGAGGGAAGGCTACTCAAGAGTGGTGACAGCTGAGCTCATTTAAGTGGATATTTTCTGAGAAAGAGTGAAGAAGGGCATTTAGCAGAAGATCACTTGCAAATATGTGGTGGTCCCTTGGAATACGTTGTGCACAGGGAATGGTACACAGCTGTGTATCTAGAGCCCAGGGTGCCTTTATAAAGGTGAGAAAGCATAGGAATGACACAGGTGGAATAGATGGAGTCCAGTGAAGGAAAGCCTGTATGTCTTACTAAAGAATGTGGATTTGTATTTGGTAGATCCTAGGGGCTTTTGCTAGTTTTAAACACATGAGTGATATGGTTCTATTTGTGTGTTTGGGGTTGCATGGTTTCTCTCCAATGCTAATCAGAGAGCTTCTGCTTTGGCCTTGTGGTCTCTCTTCTCGATTCACCATTGTAGAAGGTGTATGGTGTGTAAAGTTACTGGGAAAAATAACTACATGATGCCTATAAACTATTTGGAAACCTGTAAGTCCTACCTAAAAATGATCATTGTTCTTAGTCAAGGAATTACAACAGCAATTACCTAATTGCAAGCACAGCTGGATCCTTGCCCCTCCAATTAGCTGATTGCAGGTGCAATTAGTTTGCAAGAACACTTTTGTACCCAGGTGTAAATTTTCCAAAATGCAAAAACAGAATATGTGGAAAAATGAGGCCAAGTCGAGTTTCTTTATAGTTTGTTCTAAATATGTGTTAATGCCCAGCCTGAGGGATTGTTATTTTCCTTCCCATATTTATATATGACTTGCTTAAGATGTGCTCCTATTTATTTCACAATCTCTGAGGCATCTCACTGTTGGGAAATTCTCAAATTCCAAAGCCTGTGAGCAAAGAGACAGGAGTAGGTAGTACCCACAAATGGCTATCTTCAGGGGCCATTTTTGCTTGTTGAAGTGCCAGGTTGAAGGATGGATTATAGGACCAGAGTAGGGTCTGCAACTAGAGGAGGGGTCAACTATCTCAGTATGCAGGCTGAGGAGGGCTGGCCAGCTTGATTTCCATGGGAATGAAATTAACAAATGCCATCTCTCCCCAGGGAATTTTGTTTTGTGGGTAGTGGTAGTAGATGCAGGGCTAGTTCTCAGAATGTGGTTCCAATATAAATGTTAGTTGACATTTTGTTTACCATTAATAAGTGAGACAAAAGTGCAACAATGAAGTCACGATGTGAGCAACTTCTTTGTTGAATCCAATAGTAGTTTTCAAACATTGGAGGAATGTTTCCTCAATTATTTCATGTTGTCCACAATATAATGTCTACTGACAAGACACATTTTAAAGTTTGATCTGCAGTATTCGTATTTTCTCTATCACTTTCTTAAGTATAGACAATCAATAAAACAATAAATCAAGCCATGATTTATAGTGTATGCCGATGTCATGGTATAAATACTCCTACTGTGGGTGATTTCAAGTTACCAACTGTTTCTCAACC
Organism: Enhydra lutris kenyoni; assembly: GCF_002288905.1. Classification (NCBI taxonomy): domain Eukaryota; kingdom Metazoa; phylum Chordata; class Mammalia; order Carnivora; family Mustelidae; genus Enhydra; species Enhydra lutris. The sequence goes on along the minus strand of NW_019154132.1, from coordinate 1,431,244 downwards.
AATTCCTAGACTCTTGTAGATTTCACAATTAGCTCTAGTGAGGAGGCATGATTGGGCTCCAGCCTACAAATGTTGGTGGAACTTGAACCAAACCTTTTGGGAGTCAGTGACAGACTGTATCTTAGTTTCCATGATTTGAAAGAAGCATGGAAACTTGGAACAAATGAGAAATATCATGGGAAACAGAGAGGGAAAAAAATAGCTGTATGTACAATGGTGTTTGGAGAGAAAACCATTCCTCTGTAAAGGACAGTCAGATATATGAAAATGGGAAGAAGGAACATCCAGAATGACATAGACCTTAGGGACAGCAAGATGTGGAGAGGTTCAGCCCTTCTAGGGCCATTGGCCCAAGGTTTCCAGTATGTTGGATGGATAGTCATCTTCCCTAGGATGAGATACTGGCTTCATTTATATTTTGAAGATGTGAAAATTGAGGAACACGGGGTCATGTTACTTGAGCTGACAAAGTTAGAGATGAGAAGAGGTTTTATTGTCTTACCCTGTGTGAGGCCCTCCTTATTAATGGAATGAAACAAAACAAAACTCCACACAGTAATAAAAGCACTAAAGAAGATTTGATTTGTTGGAAACCCCATTAGATAGTTGGTATGCTGGGCAGGCCCTTGTTCAACTCTGGGAGAATGAAGTGAGGCGACTCAGGACCAGGTCTGGGGCTCAGTTCCTTATTCTCAGCAGGGCTAGGAGAACCTTTTGGGGCCTTCCTGTTTTTCCCCACATGATGTTCAAATCCTTCTGCCAGTTTTCCAAGTCCTTCACAATGCAGGTCTGCTATATTTCTCTAAAATAGAGTTTGCACACTTCTTAGTGGATACCAACATGCACACAGCTCTAGTCCATATCTTTTAAGCAAGCTGGGCTCATTCCCACTTGATACATGTTAATAGTTAATATTGAGGAGCCCTTTTGCACTGCATCTGCTAAGGGCTGCCCATACATTGTCCCATTCAATCTTCATAAAAACAATTTGAGTTTTCCCCAGTTTTACAAAGAAAGTTTAGGCAGAGAGCCTCAAGATCACATGATTAGTGAATGGGGCAGCAAGTATTTTAACACAGACTGACTGCTCAGTGGTTATGTTCACAACTCTAGTGTTCAGCAGCCTCTCAGTTCCTGTGTTCCTTTCCTTGTCACTTTTTCTCTCAGTCCCTATGCCCAAAACCTTTGCCTGTCTTCCATGTAGCTTTCCTTACTAGTCAAATTTCCATTCGTGACCTCTGGTTACTTTAGAATCCGTCTATAGTAGACACTTTGCCACCCAAGTGTACCTTTTCCAACAACAACAAAAATGAGCTCTTCAGCGAAAACAATCATGTCTTCTACTAAGTCTTCACTTCCCACAGGGGTCTTTTCAGTTTGGGGTCTAAAGACAGATACTCAATAAATATCTGTTGATAGATTGAGCCAGGTGTATGTTCAGCATCATTTATTTACCTAGGGTCTCTAGTACCAAGCACTGAACCATGGATCGAAAGATTAAAGATTCTTCCCTCTTTCACAGAGTTCTGAACTCCAGGAAAGCATGCTTCTTGGCCTAGTTACAGTACAATGTGATTTAGTACTGTAAAAGCAGATTCTGAGGAGAAGCCCAGGTGAGGGGAGTTCTTTGGGAAGGATTCACTGAGAAGGTTACTCCTGAGCCAGCCCAGTCTTGAAAGATGAGTGGAGACTAGAGTTTGCTCAAAGAGGGTTGGCAGGGCTTGGGCCCAACAGTTATGTGTGTTGTGAAACCCAACATCCTGGTGTATTTTTTTTTTTTTAAGATTTTATTTATTTACTTGACAGAGAGATCACAAGTAGGAAGAGAGGCAGGCAGAGAGAGAGAGGAGGGGAAGCAGGCTCCCCACCGAGCAGAAAGCCTGATGCAGTGCTCGATCTCAGGACCCTGGGATCATTACCTGAGCTGAAGGCAGAGGCTTTAACCCACTGAGCCTCCCAGGCACCCCGATCCTGGTATATTTCACCAATTCCTCCTGTATTTGACTTTCAACTAGTATACTTTAAATTACATTTGATATAGACCTCTCTTTTCTTTATATTTTATTTATTGAAGTGTGGGATCTGTTTACTCATGTGCAAGGCTAGCAGTGACATCGGCAAGGCATAGCTATGACTGGTGGCCACTGCAGGTAGTAGGATAATCTTGGCTGCCTTTCTGAAGTGAGAGGGGAGGGATTGGGAGCCCACTGTAGGAAAAGGGAGCTTACCCTTCTCTCCTGAGGTCACACAATCCCTATTATCTCTGGTCCACTTAACTTTGCAAATGTGACTAGGAGTCACTGCTCCTCTTCTCTGGGCATCTGCCCTTTCTGTTTCTGGTGATGAACTGGCAAGAGGAGCAAGACATCCCAGAACTCTGTCACACATAAAGGATAACATTGGGGTGGGTCTTGGTTCTGGGACACAGTGGAAAAAGGACTTATTGGTCATGCTTCTTAAACTGCTTGGTAAAAAAATGATTCATTGAAAAGTTCTGATTTTCTCACATGAGTCTTTGTCTTACCCAGGCCCTTAGCCTTGCTAACCATTTGTTTGAAGTCATCACTTACTGGACAGAAAGACCATGTAGCTCCTGAGGCTTGAAGAAGCTGGTGGTGGAGGCTGAACTCATATACCTGTATTTTTATTTCTGTGAAACTGACTCAACCAGAAAATTCCTGTCCTCCCTTCTCTTTCCTTGAAAAACACATACATGCTCATCCACCCCTTCCCCACGGCTCCCACACACAGTAGGAAAAAAGAAGGATAGCTGCTCAAATTTTTTAAGCTTAATTCAACAGAATTAATTCTGTTCAATAAACTTAATAAAATGGAAATAAAGTGGTTTCCTTTCTTCTTGAAGGAAGGAGAGATTTAGGAAGCTGAGCAGATCCCTGGAGTATACTAGTCATCCCATTTCATTTCTGCATTCAGGATTCAGATGGTATGTCCACGCAGCTCATCAAACTCTACAGACAAGGGACACAACATCTGGATTGACCCATAAAAGTCCATGTCCCAGATCAGAGCCTCTAGTAGAACATTATTCTCTCACATACACTTTTGGAGACATTTCAAAGTGATGTCATCATTAAATAATAAGCCATAGGAAAAAAAATCAGGTTGATATTTAAGTAATTTTACAAGCTATCCTATATAGTAATATAGATATATATTACTATATATAGTAATATATCTTTTTTCTTTTACACAAATAGGCAAAAAATGATTAATAGTCCATTGATATGAAACTCCACTTGTGCTTGATTTGATCTTTCAAGATTTCTGGATTCAAGAAAAAAATTTAGATCAGAGAGAGCACACATTTTCCAGTTTAAGAGCCAACTGGATGGAAGAATTTTGCTGCATGAAGGGCTGGGAAGGGCTGAGAAGTAAGTCTGAGCTTTAAGGTAAATGTAGGTATCATGGTCAGTTATGGTTTGCCCTGGGCTCTGTAGGCAGGAGGGCTAGTGCTTGAGTCTTGAGTTCACCAACCCTTTGCTGTATATCTGAGAATGAGGATGAGTGTGTGAGTGTGTTTGTAAGCATATGAGAGTGTGTCTGAGTGTATGTATGTGTGAGGTTGGGCATGCATGAATGTATGTATCTAAGTATATGTTTAAGTGCATGTGAGTGTGTGTGTGTGTGTGTGTGTATGAGAGAGTGTGAACGTGTATGAGTGTTCATGTGTGTGTATTGTGTAGGTGATGATGCCTGTTTCTCCCAAATTATTCTTGGACCTTTCTATTAGAATCCTACTTTGCTCTGTGAAGTTCAACTCTCTCCATTTTATTTATAAGGAAAAGAACTTTGAATAAATCATGTTAGGTTAGGTATGAAGCAACATTAACTTTTGTCTCCATCCCTTGCAAGCAATAAAAATTTCCTAACTTTCTTATTGTGTACAGTGCTGAGAAGAGAACACACGCCCTTCTTGTGAGCCTCTTTCTCTGCAGGGCAGTGTTGGGGACAGGCTTATTGTGTGAAAATGAGGCAAGAGTGGCCAAGGTCAGGCTTAGGAAAGGAAGCCAAGTGGTTGAACTCTATGTTCTACCTGTTGGGTCTTATTGCTGTTTTTGTGCTAAGTTGACCTCTGCTGAGACACTTCTGCATTCGTGCCTACTGCTTAGATAGGTCATCGTGACTTTCTTCTGATGTAATTTTAAAAGCAGTTAATGCCCAGAGTTGACTTGGGGGAAATCCTGTTTGATATTTCACCTTGAATGACTTCAAAACAAATCTATTTTTATCTTTTAAAAGTTCCTTTTGGTGAAACTTGTTGTGGAACTCTTTATTGCTCTGTGCGTTTACAATGCTTGTTTTTATAGAGGGATTTATTTTCAAAGAAATGCATGCTGCATATTTACCTAATGGGCTAGACAATGACTAAGGAGCAAATTACATAAAGATTATTACATGGACTTAGTGTGTGTTCTATAGTTTTATGACTCACAGGCAACTTGTTTGTATTGCCTTTATGGGCAGAGGTGTTTTAAAAAAACATTTTGTAAAGCAAGAATTGTGAAAGGATGCCAGTCCTTGTAAAGCTCTGCCAAGGGGTGATGCTTTCATAGCTAGAGCCAATGCTGGGCGCTGTTGAAGGTAGAGGGTAAGTTATGAAATGCTAAAGAGCTTTCCACAACCCAGCTGCCTCAACACAGCCCTTATCCATCAGGAGAGTTAATTCCAGGCTTAAATAGAAGCCACCACTTTAGAAACATCCCTACTTCCCCAAAGTGCCAGCAGCTCTAAGTTTGTTGAGTAGAGACAGCATTTATAATGGTTATCCCTGCTTGGGTGGCGGGATGGGAAAGGAAATCACCTTGGAATCCTGAGGAGACTGTATAAAGCTGTCCATAGCTTCATTAAAGAAGTTCTGTTTGTTTGTTTTAATAATAGCTGGTGCTATTTTCAAAAAGTAATGTACAATACACATAACATAAAATTTATCATCTTCATCATTTTTAAGTGTACAATTCAGTACTGCTAAGTATAGTCACACTGTCGTGCAAACATCACCACCATCTGTATCTAGAACTTAATCCTGCAAAACTGCAACTTTGTGGTGATTAAACAATACCTCTCCACCTACCCCTTCCTCAAGCCACTGGTAACTACTCTTCTACTCTCCATTTCTATGAATTCTATTACTCTAGGTACCTCATATAAGTGGAATTATACAGTACTTGTCTTTTGAGACTGGCTTTGTTCAATGAGCATAATGTCCTCAAGGTTCATCCATTTGTAATATATATCAGAATTTCCTTTCTTTTTAAGGCTGAATAATATTCCATTGTATTTTTAGACCACACTTTGTTTGTTGATGGATGTTGGTATTGTCTGAAGGTGCATTTTTTATTCCTGTTTTTTCCTCAAGTTTAATGTAGCCCTTGGGATCAGGTGTGTCAGGTATGGGCTAGTGATGTGAAATGTTCTCCTGACTCATTGCTGAGCTCAACTGTGCACTACCTATAGCTAGTTTATGCAAGTCCATTCAACCTCAGGCTCTCTCACAACTGCAAGACAATTGGCATTGTGGGTCTTTGCTGGTAATGCTCATTCCAGCACAAGGTTAGTGTTCTGGACTGACTGTTTATATCTCCCCCAAATTCATATGCTGAAGCTCTAACTCCACTGTGACTATATTTAGAGACAAGGCTTGTAGAAGGATGATAAAAGTAAAAAGAGTTCATGGGAGTGGGACGCTAATCCAATAGGACAGGCACCCTTACAGGAAAAGGAAGAATGGGGGTGGTTGGGTGGCTCAGTTAAGCATCTGCCTTTGGCTCAGGTCATGATCCTGGGGTCCTGGGATCAAGCCCCACACTGGGCTCCCTGCTGAGCAGTGAGTCTGCCTCCCTCTTCTGCTGCCCCTTCCCCTGGCTTGTATTCTCTCTCTCTTGCAAATAAGTAAATAAAATCTTAAAAAAGAAGAGGAAGAATGACTAGAACTGTCTTTACCATGTGAGGACAATACAAGAAGGTGGTCCTCTGCAAGCCAGGAAGAGAGCTCTCATGAGAAGCTGAATCAGCCAGCACCTTTACTGGAACTTCTAGCCTCCAGAACTGGGAGAAGTTAAGTTTCTGTTTTTAAGCCTTTCAGTTTGTGGTATTTTGTTGAGGCAGCCTCAGCTGACTAAGATGGTTAGTGACGTGTAAGAGAAAGAAACTCTCTTACCCCCTCAGCTAACAGCTTCAAGGTTGTATGTGTTCTTCAGTCACGCTGTAAGGTACCCAGGAGGAAGAGTCAAGGCTATGAATCCTGGGGACCAATACCTCTCCTCCCATCACTGCTGAGAGCTTTCCCTTGGCAAGGGTCATATTTATAAAGGCTTCTGTACAAATAAAATGACCTCATTTGGAATGTCTTTGTGATTGTAGAAATGACATCCTTTTTTTTTTAACCCTCCATCCTAGGGAGAAATCTAAATATTAAGACTTGACATCATTCTAATGGTGGGTATTAGGACTTGGTTAATTTTTTGCACCTCTAAGAAGAAATACTTATGTCTTTTTGGAATACCTTGCAGATTTGCATTGTGCAACTTTCCTAATTATTTCTTCTCAGAGACTAACAGTGAAATTAGTATTTGCATTTTCTCAGTTAATTGGTGGATGGAGAAAGACAGTCAGCTATATCTCTAGGTATGGGAAAAGCCTGTCTGGACTTTCTACAAAATTGGCAGTGGTAAAAATGGAAAACCTGTTGGGTTCTATCTAACCTCATCTCTCTGGTAGCAGACTAACCATAGCCAGAGAGGGGCTGAGAATGCATTAACTCCTTTAGAATAGTATTTCTCAGGAAGGCAGTTTACAGGTAGAGAAAAATGGGCCCTGATACAAGCTTTGGAAAGGCTGGGTTCCACAAAGTTAAATAGGTTTGTTTTTTTTTTTTCCCTTTCTTAGATAAATAGTGGTTTATTATATCCCCTTTTTAATATATTTTTATTTATTTATTTATTTTTAATCATTTTTTAAAATTTATTTTCAGCATAACAGTATTCATTGTTTTTGTACCACACCCAGTGCTCCATGCAGTCCGTGCCCTCTCCAATACCCACCACCTGGTTCCCCCAACCTCCCACCCACCCACCTCTTCAAACCCTTCAGATTGTTTTTCAGAGTCCATAGTCTCTCATTGTTCACCTCCCCTTCCAATTTCCCCCAACTGCCTTCTTGTTTTTGTTTTTGTTTTTGTTTTTCCTGAAGCAGGACTTCTTATGCTGCTATTCATTTACTTCTTCACTCATTAACCATTTATATTGGATGCTTACCGTGTATCAGGCTTTATATGAGGCCCTGGGAAGATAGTGCAAAGCAAGAGAGGTATGTTTCCTTCCCCCATGGAGATTAAACCCCAGTGGAACTCTTAAAATATTAATTTCAAATAGGGAGATAAAGTGAGCAGGGTCCCCAAACATACTTAACAATGAAACCCTCTTTCAGAGAACATTTTCTGGCACATATGTTTTGTGGGATGTGCTTTGGAAAACACTTGCACAGTGAGAAAGACCAAGGTAAGTGGAAACATTGTGGTGTTATGGTAGCGACTAATCCCTGCCAAGGACACTGCATGCATCATTTCCGGTTCTCACCACCATCTTGAGAGTCTGCAACACTTTTATTTTATAGACAAAAAGACTAGAACTCAGACTGCTTGGATGACAGCCCAAGGCTACATATTTGGTAAGAAGGAGAGCTAGGATTAGAATCCAAGATCCAACTCTATAGTTCTTCCAAATTCCTTTACTATCTCTCTCCTGAAAAGTCTAAGTCTTGGGTTAAAGAAATCTGAATTCTAGTGCTGACCTTTCTGCTAGTTAACCTGGCAGTCTTGACTAAGTCCCTCACATTGCTGGAGTTGGTTCTTTAAACAGTTAGGAAGAGTCAACTTCAGTGCTTACCATATGATCAGATTAAGTAGCATATGTTCTCTTGCCTTGCAAAGCCCACCACTATGTATTGTGCTATTTGCAAACTTCAGATGTAATTTGCTGGAATAGAGAGAAAACCGATGGAACTGGATTCAACTGGATTCAACATATAGGCATTATACTTATCTCCTGAGAGCATGAGAGTCATAGTTATGAAACGGGTCAGTGTTTTTTTGAAGAATTCTCTACAGAGGAGCCTTTCCTAGGAGCTGCCTCTGAAAATGACTTTAGTTCTCATAACTCCTTGTTAAGGGACTACTTGTTAAACTACTCTTTTTAAGAGTGGTGATGCCCTGAGGCTCATTTATCAATATCTCTGTCCACTGGAGATCCCACCCATGCATTGAAGAATGATGGCAAAAATAATATTTATGCAATAAGTTGCTGAAAAAATGGAATGGAGCCCCTCTTTGTTGAAGGCAGAGATTACTTACCTATTTGTAATGATTTTAAATGGAACTTTGATCAGGAAGATTTGTGGCTTTGCAAACACAAAGATTATTACATCTCTATTTAGGGAGAGAAGTATTTTCTCTGAAATTCAAATTGACAAGTGGCACATCAGTTGATCAAAGGAAGGATCATAGGTTCCATAAATTTTTATCTTTTGCTTGATTGGAATGTTTTATTCTGTTGCTGTGAGGCATCCTTTAGCAACATAAAATAATAAAATGCAGCCAGACATCCCCGAGAGCAAATGCTTCTTGCTAGGGTCAGTGGAGATGGGGTGAGAGGTAGAAATAGGCCTACAGAGCTAAACTAGACGCAGGCAACAACTGAGACTCAGTTCAGGGATACAGCTAAGGAAGTCTGAGGAGGGGGAGGGACTGAGAACCTCTCCCTGCAGGGGTTGCATGCCCACCCTTTTGCTGGACCATACATGGACAGCAGCACTGGACCACTCCCTGACTTCTTTTGTCCTTCCATGAGCCATGAGAGAAAAGGCAGGCCAGCTCACTGGAAGAACATCCACCTGAACTCTGGGAGAAGCTGAGCTTGGAGACCTCAGTGGTTTCCAGCACTTTCAGGACAATTCTCCTTTTTTCTTTTCTTTTTCTCTTCTTCTTTTTTCCTTTCTTTCCTTTCTTTTTTCTTTTTCTCCTTCCTTCCTCCTTCCCTCCCTTCCCTTTCCTTTCCTTTCCCTTCATCACCAATAAACTTTAATCAGAAGTATTAGTTTCACAATCCTTAAATTTGTGTGGAACTACAAAAGAATTTGAGTAGCCAAAGCATTCTTAAAAGAAAGCAAAACTGGAGGCATCACAATTCCAGACTTTAAATTATATTACAAAGCTGTTGTAATCAAAACAGTATGGTACCAGCACAAAAAAGGACACAAAAGTCATTATAACAGAATAGAAAACTGAAATAGAAAACTACAACTATATTTTCAACCACCCTAGAAGAAAGCAGGAATGAATATCTCATGGAAAAAAGTCTGTTCAACATATGGTGTTGGGAAAACTGGACAGCTACATGCAAAAGAAGAAAACTGGACCCCTTTCTTACACGAAACACACAAAAAAATTCAAAATGGATTAAAGACCTAAATGTTAGACATGAAACCATAAAAATCCAAGAGGAGAACATAGTAACCTCTTTGACATCAGCCATCGCAACTTCTTTCTAGATATGTCTCCTGAGGCAAGGAAAACAGAAGCAAAAATGAACTATTGAGACTTCATCAAAATAAAAAAGCTTCTGCCCAGTGATGGAAACATCAATAAAACTAAAAGGCAACCTATGGATTAGGAGGAGATATTTGCAAATGATATGTCTGATAAAGGGTTAGTATCCAAAATATATAAAGAACTTATACAACTCAATGCCCCCCCAAACAAATAATTCAATTAAAAATGGGCAGATGACATGAATAGGCATTCCTCCAAAGAAGACATCCACATGGCCAACAGACACATGAAAAGATGGTCAACATCATTCATCATCAGGGAAATGCAAATCAAAACTACAATAAGATATCATCTCACACCTTTCAGAATGGTGAAATTCAACAACACAAGAAACAACAGGTATTAGTGAGGATGTGGAGAAAGCGGAATCCTCATGCAAACTGATGGGAATGCAAACTGGTGCAGCCACTGTGGAAAACAGTATGGCAGTTCCCCAAAAAAGTTAACAATAGAAGTACCTTATAACCCAGCAATTGAGCTGCTTGGTATTTACCCAAAGAATACAAAAACAGCAATTCAAAGGGATATATGTACCCTGCTGTTTATAACCACATTATCTGCAATAGCCAAATTATGGAAAGAGTCCAGTGTCCATCGGCTGATAAATGGATAAAGAAGATGTGGTGCATACCCACGCGTGTGTGCGTGCGTGCACTTGCACGGGCGTGTGCACACACACACACACACACACAAAGTGGAATAGTATTTGGTCATAAAAAGAATGAAATTTTGCCATTTGCAATGACAAAGATGGAACCAGAGGGTATGATATTAAGTGAAATATTGTCAGTCAGAGAAAGACAAATACCATGTGATTTCACTCATATGTAGAATTTAAAAAACAAAACAGGTGGTGGGTATTAGGGCACAGATTGCATGGAGCACTGGGTGTGGTGCAAAAACAATGAATACTGTTACGCTGAAAAGAAATAAAAAAATAAAAAAAATAAAATAAAAAATAAAAAAACAAATGAGCAAAGGGAAAAGAGAGAGAGAGAGAAAGAGAGAGAGAGAGAGAGAGAGAGAGAGAGAGAGGCAAACCAAGAAACAGATACTTCACTATAGGAAACAAAGGGATGGTTACCAGAGGGGAGGTAGGTGGGGGGGATGGCTGAAAATAGGTGATGGGGATTAGGGTGTACACTGGTTACGATGAGCACTGGGTGTTGTATGGAAGTGTTGAATCACTAAATTGTATACCAGAAACTAATATTGCATTGTATTTTAACTAACTGGAGTTTAAGTAAAAATTTAAGAAAAATAAATTTATGTGTATAAGCATAGAGGAATAGCTGTTTGCTTAACTCACTGAAAAAGAAAAATAAATGTTAGTTTCATCTGGATGGGGTGAGAAAACAGAGACAGCTACTCCTGTAATTATCTGGGTGAAGGTCAGAGGGAGCATTGTCATAGCTGGAAACCCCAACTGGGTTGGATGGGAGCCCCTCAGTTCCTAAACCTCAGGGGAGGGATGGTGGCTATAACCCAGACTGGTCTTCTGTGGCTCTATAGACACACTGAGTGGGGTGTGGGTGTCACCCTTGCAGTTTCTATTGCTAGTTCTTGGGGAGGAGTCTTCTGCCTGGCCAGCCCCTTCCCTCCCACAATGTGTATACTGTATCTGAAATAGCTTGGGGGTTATGACATCAACAAATTTAAAATAGGAACTGAGGTTTCAGACATGTAAGGGTAACCAGGGTAGAAGACACATGCACTAGCTTGGACAACCTCCTTCCTTAAATTGGTGAAGTGCTCTTTTAGATAATTTTCTTGCCACTTTTATGCAGCAGAGTTGACAACCAAGGCATGGGCATACTCATCAATATTTGCTGCAGTAGCAGGGCAGGAGTGGCAAATGTTCAAGTCTAAGTTCACAAGTACAAATCACCTTAAAGCAAATTCATTTTTTCTTTTGACAGGGCCAATAGACTAGTAGGTCAAAGAAATGCTGCCATTATGGGGTATTCTCAAGGCATTCAGCACAATCTCTCTTGATAATATCTTTGTATACACACCAAAGGCATGTGACTAGAGGTCAGTATGATGGCAGTTCCTTGACAGGTTCAATGACTACACTCAGCAAAGACTGGTCTAGGTGATGACCAGCAGTAACTTGGAGAGATGCTTCTCATGGTGAGTAATGGGACTCAGCTCTGTCTTAACCCAAGATAAACACATTTGGAAGGACAGCACAGATGAAGATCTCAAAGGACTTTATAGGACAGTTTAGAAAGAAAAGCTGAATAAGATAGAAAAACATTTTAAAAGTTAAATGTAAATCGTCTTCAACTGGGTTGCAAGAGTTAATTTCACTAGTATTCCATGGGTATAGTAGTACCCAGTACACAGTAGTATGAAGTATAAAAAGAATCTAGAGCTTATGGTAGAAAGTAGACTTCATCTGTCTACTCAGTCCATCTTATGGAAAGATATTTCCTTCTGTAGTGCTGAACTGCTCCTCTCTTCTCTGGGCCAGTGTAACCACTTTTGGAATACTGACATTCAGTTTTGGGCAATGAATTTAAGAGAAGGACAAAATATGCCCAAAGCACAGAGATCAGCTATAAAAGGCCCTTGAGAAGAATGAAAAACTGGAGATATCTCAATTACTTTCTACTTTGAAGGCGTGGCCTAGAAAAGTAAGGTAAAACTGTGTGTAGCTTCCAAAGGCAGAAATAGGACTAGGGACAGAACAAAAATTTTTACATTCAGAGAGGTCCAAAGGCAGGACAGGCTATCCTGAAAAGAAATGAGATGGATCTTACTTACAAAAGCTCAGGCGCAAACCTGGTGATAAACAGCTGGTGGGACTGGACAGTTCCTCCTAACCTGGGATTACCTGAGTTCATGATTAGAAGTCAGGAAACCAAGTTTCTAACCCCTTCTTTGCCACAAACTGCCTTAATGACCTTAAGCAAGTTGTTTCAAGTCTCTGGATCTCATTTTTCTCCTCTGCTAAAAAAGGAAGTTGGACAAAATCAAGGTTTAATTGCTTCATGTTTTTGTTACTTTTATCACCATGGACCTCTGTCAAGGGCTAATAGTTTGTTTTCTCCTTCTTTTTTCACATACTCCAAGAAGAGGGTTTAGGGCATTACATCTTGGCTGCCACTGTAGGAAGTGTACCCCTTGTCTCATTATTTTCTCTGAACCTTGGTTCCTTTTTATTTGGATTTCCCTTGTCCTGTATTTTGAGATCAATTACGTCACACCAGAAGAAGAATAGGAGTAATATTTTTTCTGTGGTGGAGAGGCAGTGGGTCCAGAAAACTTCTGGTAAGTTACGTCAACAGGAAAAATAAGTGAAAATGATTCTAAAGAGGTTTTAAGAAGTTATTTTAGTTTGGGTATTTAGTTTTAATTTTCATCTGCTGTTTTCTTCCTGGGAAAGGAGTCAATGACCATCATTTATGGGAAGGGGCTGTAGTTTTTTTTTTTTTTTTTTACTGTGTTTTGTGATTATCTCAATGTCCACATCTGAATTCAGCCTATTCCTTAACTGGCTGGTGGTGGCAACTAATCTGGCCTGTCAGTCCCATGGGGACTTTACCATCTTCCCGATGAATTTTCTCTAAATTGAGAAAAATAGAAATTTAGGAAAAGCAGTTGAGGGGCACCTGGATGGTTCATTAGTTAAGCATCTATCTTCTGCTCAGGTCATGATCCCAGGGTTCTGGGATAGAGCTCTGTATTGAGCTCCCTGCTCAATGGGGAGTCTAGTTCTCCCTCTCCTTCTGTCCCTGCTCATGTTCCCTCTCTTGCTGTCTCTCTCTCTCTGTCAAATAAATGAATAAATAAATAAATAAAGAAAGAAATTTAGGAAAAGCAGTTCAAACATCCAAGTAATTTAAAATCCAGTGGAGGACAAAGAACAGGCATGATTTGAATTGGGGAGGAGCCCATTAGAACGGGCAGATGGGCGGCAGTGTGGATGTGCATGTATGTATGTGTGGGTGTCCATGTGTGTGTCCACACGCTCACGTGTGTGTGTCTGTGTGTGTGATGGGAGTGGCACTTCGCAGTAGTTTTATGACTGTCCAGTCATAAACCTGGGTTTTATGGTCGGCTGCATCCATCTGAATAGGCTGGGTGAGGTCCAACTCCCAAGTGACTGGGTTCAACTGGTGAGGGCGAGGTTTGAATGAGGCCGAAGAAACACACTTCAGGGCTGCACACCTCTGTCGTGCACTCACTGTGAAACTGCTTCTTCCTAAGTGCCAGCCACCTGTGAATTAGGAATGAAATAAGCAAACATGAAAGATATTTTATATCCTATTCCTTAAGCAAGTAAAATGACTCAAAACAAACTTTACCGGTGGCAGAGCAGCACTGTCATCTTTGAGCAAATGTAAAACAAAGGCAAAACACTGCAAAGAAGCAATGAAACTGATAACAACTAAAGGTTTTCTTGATTTGAAAGAAGTCAAACTTTTTTTTTTCTTCTGGTTGCTGACCTCAGGACCAAATGAGGCCTTATACATTTGCATACTTCCCTGCTAACTTGCTCTTCCTCCTGGTCCTGAATGTTCTGTGAAAACCATGTTTTGAAGACTGTTGTTTCAACAGAGGCACCCATCTGAGGTGACAACAGCTTGCAGCAGCTCTCTGGGTGCTGCTGAAGGAGGCATGAAGAAAGCAGACAGCTTCAGCTCAGCAAGGAGCACCGAAGCGCAGGGGTTCACATATGGTGTCTCAACTGTTGATGCTTTTGTATCCCATGACTCATGCTTAGAAATGGGGAAAAAAAAAAATCATCATCTCCCAAGACATCTTTGATTGGCACCTCCTGTTAGGACCTGGGCATGTGGGTTTCATTGGAAAATGAAATGCATCTGACAAGGAGAGGCTGTAGCTGGTTTCCTTTACTGTTTCCAGCAGCTTGTAATAACGTCATAGCTACATACTTTTGGGAGCACTTTGTTTGGTCCAATGAATCAGCCTCTGGCTCAGCCTTGACTTGGTCAGAATTCTTTTGGCCATTTATAAAGAATGTTGCTCAGTGGCCCTGAATCCCCAGAGAGAATGAGAAAACCCAATGGCCTCATCAGTCTCTTTCATGAACTATTTAGATATGGAAATAGCATAATGAATTACAGAGTCCATGTAGGAGAGGTGGTCTCTGGCCCAGGTGGACAGGGAGTTAGGCTATCTTCTGTAGATGCAAGGCAGACTGTTGGATTCATACCACCCATGTGTCATTCCTGTCCCCAGATGATAAAGGAAAAGTAAGCTTTTTTTTTTTTTTTTTACCGGCTCCATGAGATCCTTGAAATGTTTTTTGTCTTGTTACAACTCATCACTGTAAATAATTTGTCCCATTTTATGTGTAAATGATGGTAGGTGCTGTATAAATAAGTCAAAAGATATTTTATCTGCACACTATGATCTTACTACCTTCCTGAGGTACATCTTTACTGATAAACTTGACTTACTGTGTTGTTGTGAAGATTACATAAGATAATATATGTTAATATGCTTTGTAAATTGCAAAGCACGAAGCCAGCATCAGCTTGTTATCCTTTGAGAGGACAACTTGGCCTTGCAAGAAAGGTGCAACAGAGCTTTGAGAAAGATCCCTTCCTTGCTGGGTTGTACCATTGGTCGGCCTGTTTACTATCTGCCAGGAATCTTCCAGCAGGCAAAAGTACATTGTCCTTTGGAATGCAATCAATCAGATTTTGTTAGTGAAAAGAAAAGGGGAATGTAGCTCAGAAAGGATACTTTGAGAACAACAGTTTGAGAACTTGAAAGAGGGGAGGAGGATTGTAGCTCTGAAAAAGGAGGAGAGAATGGACTATAGACATCTTCTTTGGGTAGAAAGATTCCCCATCTGGAGAAGGGAATTCATCAGGCTCTCAAAGGCTTTACTTGCTCATTGAATAAATATTTCTTGCGCTCCCATTACATACCATTCCCTTTCCAGTCTTGTAAAGAAAAGCCAACTTAAAAAGAATTCCACTGTCTGCTCTGACTTTGACTCAGCAAGCCATCCACTGAACAGCAATTTAGTTTCCAGTCTGGGCCTGGGCATCATGAGTATAGTCTCTGGGGCAAAGGAGTCCTTCTTGGTTTTAAGGGAGTACTAGATGAGTCAGTTGGTGTGTGAGCAGTGATAACTCCCATAGCAGCTTTCCTGGATCCTTCAAAATGTTCTCTTGCAACTTAAATTCAAGTGCCCACCACCACAATTATTTGATATGTATACTGATGAGCACATCAGGCTGCAATAACAAAGTACCACAGGTTTAAAAAACAGAAATTTACTTCCTCACAGTTCTGAAATCAATGTGTCAGGAGGGCTGGTTTCTTCTCAGGCCTCTCTCCTTGGCTTGCAAATGGCCTTCTCCCTCTGTGTGTCCAAGTCTTGACCTCCTCTTAAAAGGACACTGGTCAGGTTTGGATAAGGGCCTATCCTAATGAATTCATTTTAAATTAATTTTGTCTTCAAAGACCTTATCTTTAAATAAACCCATATACCATTAGGGGTTGAGACCAATGTATGAATTTGAGGGGGGCCATAATTCAGCCTGCCTTAATAAAAAAAAAATTCCGTCTACAAATCTGTTATTTTGTCTATGTCAAACCTCTTACTTGACTGGTCTTTTGGCTTCCTACCCCTGTCTCCTCAGTTCCTCAGCTTTCGTTTGCCAGTTTGGCTGCTGGTTATGGCAGTGGGTAGGGGTCAAGCAGAGACATACACACGTGATTGGAGGAAGAGCTGTATTGTAAATCTGTAGGGGATTAACCCTGACCTAGGAGTCTTGGTAAAGTGGAGGAATGTTGAATAGATTAGGTCCTGAAGAGAGGAGAGCAGAGGCATCCTGCAGGCTAGCAGAAACCCCTTCCAGGGAGGATGTGTATATGAATCATTTGTAGCTCCTGTAATAGGCAGGAATTTCACAGCTGAATTATGGCATCTGCCACTCTTGGCCTCAGATAGTAGTTCTTTCTGTGTAGAGTTTTTCTTCTGCAGGCCTAAAACATTTTTTGAAAGGGCTGTAAGGTTACTAAGATGAATACGACATTCTGTAGCAGGAAGAAGTCTCGAAGAAGAGCTAGGAGGCTCCCATACCTAGAGGGAAAAGTTCCGACACTCCATAACATTTGATGGTCTCTGCCAAAGCCAAAAACTGGAATGTTCGCTGAGCTTATAAAAAATGTGTTGGAAGGAGCAAGTGAACAGCATACATCTTTGCACTTCAATCAGACATATTCTCAAACATTAAAGGTTTAAATAAACGACAAGTGAAAGTAAACTGACATTGATAAAAATGCAAATGGCCATAGATTTGTATTTCTAAAAGCAACCTTATAGTTGAGCTGCCTTTATTACAAATGAGAAAACTCAAGTCCAGGCAGTTCAACCCAAAACTGCACATGGAGTTGGTGGGAGAAGTGAAAATAGAAACAGAGTCTCTTCACTTTGCACAATACTATTTCTAAAAGCCACATGGGTATCAATTTGTCATCTGGGAGAGCTCTTCATTCTTCATAGTGTACTGTCTCTAAGAGCCTGGGTTTTCTAATTCTCCTTGGGTCTAAACTGTGTACTTCACACTTAAAAATTAGGCCGCTTCAAAAATCTCAACTACTTATTTAACCACTAGGTTAATTTTTAGTAAAATAATGCTTTAGTATATTTCAAATACACTAATTTGAGGATGCTTCAATTTTTTCCATGGAGTGTTTTCTTCTTATCCTTCTTCTATTCTTTATCCATGACTGCATCAAATATAGAGGATTGTTACTTTGCATGGGTGGTGAGCATTCTAGAGAAGGTAAATTAAAAAGTCTAGGACCAACTTTGTAATTTAAGATTTTCATTCCTCTTTATTTTCCTTTTCTACTGACATACCTAACAACTTTGTGTCAAACCACCTAACCCCACTGATATATTTTTTATTTAAAATACTTATATTCAGTTCTCCCTTAGCATAGCTTCCTTTCTAAAATAAAAAAACAATACAGAAAAAAAGAAAATAAAAAATTTACCTTAATCTTACTGCTCTACAACTTTGCAGTTCTTTGTAAGACAACCAAGCCAAACAAAAACCAAAACCAAAACCCCAAACGCTCAACAATATTAAATAGTCTTTTGACAATCAGTGAAAAGAAAATCTGTACATCCCAAAATGAAATTACATGAAAAGATTCTTTAAGAAGCCAGAATTACCAGTTCATGCACAGGATTTTCCACAAGCATTGAACTCTACCTCTGAACACTAAATAAATAGCAAATGATAAAGAATAGAAACAGTTCCTTTTTCCGTGTTGAGTGAGTGACCAAGCAACACAAAGAAAGCATTTTTTTGTTTAGAAAAAAAATAGAAGAAAGGGTTGTTTTATAGACAGGGAGAAATATTGTCATCAAACTAAAAGCTTCTTGATTCTCAGGTTAATTCTAGGTGCTAGGATTTTCCCGGTCTTGGTTTGCCAAGTGACCCCACTGTCAAGGCCAGAAGACCTAAGTCCACATGGAAACTATTCAGCCAGTGGCAAGTTTCTGCATGCCATGTCCAGACAAACAGAGCTGGATGTTCAACGGCATTTGTTATAGGAGGTTGGAAAACCCAGCAATGTCATAACATAATGCACTATGTAATTAAGCAATTGCTATGATCTCAAATGAAGGGCGTTTTGTTATTGTTTTGACCTTCCTCACCCATGTCAACTGCCAGTCTGATGATAGTTGTCCTAAACCTGGAATCTACATAAACAACTTCTTACCCTCAGCTCACCTTTCCCTGGAAAGAGTCAGGGGCTTAGCAAAAGTTTTCTTGGTTGGTTTGGGTCAGGAGATTAAGAACTGGCTTTCCCAACAAAATTACAAGGTGGTGCCCAGCCCAGGTCATTATGAGAGGCACAGGTGTGCTGTGAGGAAGCTTCTTCTGGACTGTGGGTATAGAGATGACGGAAGAATTCCAAAGACCCTGTATCTGGGAGTCAGAGTAGAGAAAGACCCTTTTTTTCTACTATGACTCTCTTTCTGGTTCTGTCACTATCTGCCATTTTGTATTAAGTCTCAAAGTCAGGAGCCTGGGTTATGTGAGTATTCACTGTCCTTTGGCTCCCACAGTTTGCCATTCTACCCCATTTAGAAAGGCAGGGCAGCATAGAACTCACGGCACGGATTCCAGGATGGATGCTGGACTCGCATCCCAGCTCTAACACTAGGTTGGTGTTTGACCTGTTTAAGTCTGCTTCAACCCCTTTGAGCATCTTGGCATACCTAACTTACAGTATGTGAGGTCTGTATGTAAAGCATTGAGTCTGGAGCTTCAGAAAAGTTAACTTCCATTGAGAAATTACCATTGCTATGTGCAGAGCCATGTCCTGAGGACATTTAGTTCTAATTCCAGTCGAACGACTGGTTTATCTTCTGAGTAAAACAAAATTCATCAAATCAGTTTGAAAGATGGCACTCTGGTTGCTACTGCACAGATAGATCCATATAGCCTGAAGAGGATTGGACACACGGTGAAATTTGTTTAAATTCAGGAGAAACACTAACACCTGAAGTTTCGGATTTTTTTTTTCCTTTAAGCACCTCTGAGAACTGACAGACTCTTAGAAATTGTGGTGAGGATCTGCTCAGTGTGTAAGTATTTGTTATTCTTGTCATTACCTAATAATGTTTTTGGTGTTTGGAGAGGCAATGGAGTATGTATCTTTAGGGCAAGAACTCTGGGCTCCTGCTTTTGAACTCACCTGTGCTAATAACTGGCAGTGTGGAAGAAGCTGTTCTTCTCACCTGTTCCCTTGTAACACTGTCCCATGTAATGTGTTATAAAATAAGAGTAGCTAATATTACAGAGTACAGAGAAAGATCAAGATTTCCTGGGGCCTGAAGCTTATAGGGTTTAGGGAGTCCTCTTTAAGAAAAAGAATGTGAAGCTGTCATGCTGAAAGATGTTGGTTGTTTTTCAGATGAGGGACTATAGTTTGTAGGGAGCCACATAGTAATGCTGGGTTTGAGGTTGGAACCGTTGTGAGCCTGACACACGAATCTGGGCTCTACACTACTAATATTAGTAAGCTATTGTCAGTAGGTCTAAATCCTACTTACCTTCTGACTGTTTCCAGTCTATACTGAGGTTTCTTGTTACAGAAATCCGAATCTCTATCTCACACGTTAACATTTCAGTGTTGCTTAGTTGTTTTGTGTAAGTTCATTTCAAATAACTAGTCAAATTTTGCTTCTTCTGTATCCTTTACTGAACTAGTACACTTAGAAGGTTTTTAAAAGTATTTGTTACAAAATTTGTCCACTTACTCAGATTTGTGATAATTTAAAGTTTTGTTGGTTGCCTCAAATATTCTTAATTTTATCTTAGTTAAAACTTGGTTCACAATTGTTTTTTAATTGTGTTTGACCTCTAAATGATAAATTCTGTGGTTTCTCATGTATTTCCTGTCTATAAATTATTAGGCAAAACTGGTAACTTGTTTCTTCATGTACGACAGTACTAGAAAGTTCTGTGAGACTCTGAGCTTTGTCTGGCCTAAGCTTGACAGTCTTGCTGGGCCCTCTGGCTGGTATAGACACATAGGGTTAGGCCTTGTCTGGCTATCATTCCATTTCAGACCATGAAGATGTTCTGTTGGCAGGCAAAAGAAGAAGCCAAACCCTGGGTGAAAATTTGAAGCTAAAATATGTAGTTACTAGGAAATTATGGCCTTGGAGAAATTTTTTTTCCAACACAGTATTTTGAAAGTTTAAAACACAGAGAAAAGTTGAATCAAATTCACAGTAAGAGTCATATATTCACCACACAGAGTCTATGTATCCAGACAAACAAGCTTATTAGATTTACAACATGCCTGTCATCTATCCATTCCTTGATCCATCTGTCAAACCATCTTACATTTTAGTGCATTTCAAGAGTATCATCTCATAACTTCTTAGTCTTAAGATAGTTTGTTGTTCATTTACAGGTTATTCTCTTTTGAGATAAAATTTACAAAAAGTGAAAAGCAAACCTAAATGTACTATTCTCTGGGTTTTGACAGACGTGCTTGTCCCTACCAAAACATAGAGCATTACAACCATTGCCCAAAAAAGTTCCATCACGCCTACCAAGCTCCACCTCCAGCATCCTCAGATGAAGTGTTCTTGTTGTAGAACTTCGTATACATAGAATAATGCATCATTTGCTCTGTGTAAGCCCTCTTTCACTTAGCAAAATGGTTTTAAGATTCATGTGTGTCATGGTGCATATCAGGAGTTCATTTTCTTTTTAAATCCCTAAATAGTGGTCTATTGGATGAATACAGCAGTTAGTTTATCCATTCTCCGACAGATGGACACCTGGGCTGATCTCACTTTTTGGCTATTATTATAAATAGAGCCATTATAAACATTCTCGTACAGGTCTTTCGGTAGAAATATGCCTTCATTTTTGTTGGGTAAATCACCTACAAGTGGAATTGCTGTGTAGATGCATGTTTAGTTTAAGAAATGGCAAGATCTTTTTTTCAAAGTGACCATGCCATTTTATACTTCTCCCTGATTGCTTCAAATCCTCACCAATATTTAGTATTGTCAATCTTTTCTCAGTTTTATGTCTTCTAGTTAGTCCATAGTGGTATCTCATAATAGTTTTGATTGCATTTCCCTGATGACTAGTGATGTTTAACATTTTCTCATTGTTTATTTATTCTTTTGTGAAATGTTGAAATCTTTTGCTTTTATTTTTCTTTTTATTGAGTTTTAGGGATTCTTCATATAACCTAAATATATGTTTTGCGGATTTTTTCTTCCATCTGTGCCTTGCTTATTCATTTTCTTTTCTATTTTTTTTAAGATTTTATTTATTTATTTGAGCGGGGGACAAGGTGGGAGGGGCAGAGGATGAGGGAGAAAGAGTGTTAAGCAGACTGCTGAGATCTCCTGAGCTCAAGATTTAAACTGAAACCAAGAGTCAGATGCTTAATCGACTGTACCACCCAGTGCCCCAAACTATTCATTTTCTTAATATCTTTTGATGAAAAAGTTTTAAATTTTGTAAAGCCTAATTAATTTTATTATTATTGTTTTCTATATCTCATCTGAAAAAAGCTTTGCTTACCCAAAGTTTCAGATAGTCTTATGCTCTCTATCATGCTCTCTTTTAAAAGACTTACAGTTTTAGCTTTTACATTTTCATTGGTGATCCATCTCAGATTAATTTGTGTGTATGGTGTAGATAGGTGTCAAAGTGCATTTTTTTCCCACAGACATCAAATTATTATAGTACCATTTATTTCAAAGATTATTTTTTCTCCATTCAATTGATATAGTCCCTTTAGAGAAAAATCAAATGATCTTATAAGTGTGAGTATATTTTGGGGTTCTCTATTCTGTGTCATTCATCTACTTTCAGTCCTTATGCCAATACTGCACTCTATTGATTACTGTAGCTTTATAGTATATCTTAAAGTCAGATAGTGTAAGTCCTTCAACTTTGTTTTTCCTTCTCAAGATTGCTTTGGGTAGTCTAAGTTTTCTGAATTTCTATAGAAATTTTAGAATCATTGTTAATTTCCACAAAAAACCTACCGAGGTTATTGCCTTGACTCTGTAGCTCAATTTGGGGAGAACTGGTATCTTAATTATGTTAAGTCTTTTAATCCATGAATGAAGCATGAATTTTTTCCTTTATGTAGTTTTTCTTTTTCTCAGCAATATTTTTATAGTTTTTATTTGTTAAATTATCCCTAAGTATTATGTCTTTTTGTGCTATGTGAATGAAATTCAAAAGATTTATTTTCCAATGGTTTATGTTAGTGTTAAAAATATAATCAATTTTTATATTAATCTTTTAATCCTGAAACTTCAATAAATACTCATATAAATTTTAGTCATTGTATTATACATTTCATAGGATTTTCTAAATGAACCATCATGTCATCTGCGAATAAAGAGTTTTGTTTATTCCTTTTTAGTCTTCGTGGCTTTTATTTCTTTTTCTTACCTTATTATGATGGCTAAGACTTTAAGTGCAATTTTGAATAGAATGGTGAGAGTAGACTCTTTGCTTTATTCTCTGTTTTAGGAGCAAAACAAAACATTTTATATTTCACATTAGGTTTTGTTTATAGATTCTCTTGTTGGTTTGAAGAAATACCCTTCTATACAATTTTGCTAAGTTATTAAAAAATCATTAATGAAACAAGATGAAACCAGAGAAGGAGACAAACCATAAGAGGCTCTTTATCTCAGGAAACAAACTGAGGGTTGCTGGAGGGGAGAAGGGTAGGAGGGATAGGGTGGCTGAGTGATGGACATTGGGGAGGGTATGTGCAATAATGAGTGCTGTGAATTATGTAAGACTGATGAATCACAGATCTGTACCCCTGAAACAAATAATACTTTATATGTTAATAATAAAAAAATAAAATATAAAAAACCATTAATGAATGTTAAAAATTGCCAAATCCTTTTTGTACATATATTTAAATGATATACTTTTAGTGGTTTCAGTTTTAATTAGTTTGAGTTCCTGAGTTTTGAGACATTCCTAAGTGTTTTATCTCCATTGGATTCTGTGGATTCAAGTCTGAATTGAAAAGGGGCTGGAATTTCAGGAAATTTCTAAGTGTTCAGGTCTGAACTTAGACTGATATAGGTTGCAGAAAGTTCTTGTTCTTGGCTGATTTGATGACGCTGGGTCTGGTTTTTTTTTTTTTTTTTTTCTGAGTCCAAAGAATAATACCACATTTCTTCAAGTCCACTTTCCTTCCTAAAGGTCCACAAGCAATGCTCTGCTTTATGAATAGAATTACAATGGAGATTTTCATTAAATAATACACTGAAGTCCAGAATAAAGCATGCCAGACTTGTTTGAAAACAGTTAATAACTCAAATTGCAGACCAGCTCTTCAAAATTTAACCAGTTAGGGGCACCTGGGTGGCTCAGTGGGTTAAGCCTCTGCCTTCGGCTCAGGTCATGGTCCCAGGGTCCTGGGATTGAGCCCCATATCGGGCTCTCTGCTCAGCGGGGAGCCTGCTTCCCTTCCTCTCTCTCTCTGCCTGCCTCTCTGCCTACTTGTGATCTCTGTCTGTCAAATAAATAAATAAAATCTTAAAAAAAAAATTTAACCAGTTACAGTACACCTACGCTTTCCACATTTTGTCTACTTATTTCCTTTACTCATCTCCAATATTTTTAGTTAATGTCATTACCATTAATATTTAGAGCACTGTATTTCACTACAGCATTACTCACTTAATGAATTTCATAGTCTAAACCAGAAATAAAGTTTTACTTCATGATTCATTTTACATAAATAAACAAATCATTTTGTTGATCAAGGGTGTTTCATCTTGTGATGATGGCAAAGAATTTGGGGATTAACTAAATGATGAATGTAGGATTTAATAGGTCATGACAGATCTGAGGCTTAATCTTTTAAATAAATCTTTCATAAATGTACTTATTATATATGTGTTTTACATAAATACTGAATAGTCATATCTTTTTTCCCTTCCTTTTTCAAAATTTAAATTCAATTAGCCAACATACAGTATGTCATTAGTTTCAGATGTAGTATTCACCAATCCATCACTCACATATGACACCCAATGCTCACCACATCACGTGCCCCCCCCTTAATGCCCATTACCCAATTATCCCTTCCCTCCACCCACCTCCCCTCCAGCAACTCTCAGTTTGTTTCCTATAGTTAAGAGTCTCTTGTGGTTTTTTCCCCTCTCTGATGACTTTCCATTCAGGTGTCCCTCCCTTCCCCTATGATCCTCTGCCCTGTTTCTTATATTCCACATATAAGTGAAACCATATGATAATTGTCTTTCTCTGATTGACTTATTTTGTTCAGCATAATACTCTCCAGTTCCATCCACATTGATGTAAATGGTAAGTATTCATCCTTTCTGATGGCTGACTAATTGACTAGTCAATATCTTTAGATTCTTACAAAATCTATGTATTTCAAAACATAACAATTACTATATGCATAAATTGTCCATTCATTTTTTCTTTGATTTATTTTTGATAATAACCCATATTATAAATGTTTCAGAAGAATCTTTTCAATCACAGACAATGCACCAAGCATTCACTGATTCCTGACCATGCTTAGCAAATTTTCCAGAGATTGTAAAATTTGGATTCTCCTTTCATCCCATGGGAAAAGTCTAATGAGGCCTTTTATATTTAGTAGGCCAAATACTTTCCTTTATATTTGTCCTTCTTTTGATAAAGATATGAAGCCAAGAGGAACTCTTTTATTTTCAACCTAAATTATACTTTTTGATGTATGATGGAATTTGTTGTGAGATGAGTACATCTTGGACACTAGTGACTAAAGTCTTTTGACTGAAGAACTAAAAGGGGTCATATTATGGTACCTCTGTATAAACAACTGTAGGGCCGGAGTTCAGAATACAATATAATTATTAGGTTGAAGTAGCATGCTAAGGATTTCTTAATGAATATGTGTGTGCACATATATGTGTATGATTGTATGTTTTGATTGAGTAATGTATTAGTTACCTACCACTGAGTAACAAATTATCCCAAACTTAGTAACTTAAGACAACAAACACTTATTATATCACAGTTTCAGTGGGCCAGGAATCCAGGAGTGCTTAGCTAGGGGGTTCTAGCTCAGGCTCTATCATCAAGTTATAGTCAAGCCAGGGATGTAGTCATCTAAATGCTCAACTGAAGGAGAATTCACTTCATGTGGTTGTTAGTAGGTATCTCTTCCTGTTGGCTGGGATTTCAGCTCTTTGTCCTGTGGACATCTGCAAAGTTTGCCTGCATATCCTCAGGATGGGGCACTGCTTTTCCCCAAGCAGTGATTCAAGATAGAAGACAGACCCTGGGGGCTTTTTACCATTACTTCTGCCATATTCTATTGGTTATACAGATTAAGTCCAGTATAGCGTAGGAGAGGACTAGAAAAGGATGGGGGGCCTTTGAGGCCTCTCTTGAAGGCTGCTATCACAGGTGAGTTTCTACAATAGAAATGGGAACTTTGGTAATTTAACCTAATATAGAAACAGATGTTTCTCAATTTCATTAGCTTTAAATAGCAATTTTCTATCGAGTAACATGGCCATAATAATGTTGTTATCACAAGTGAGTAAGTATAGGTAGAAGAATAAGTTTCTATTATTTTGGGGAGGAAATCACATGCTTCTGTATAATTCCTCACTCTTAGAAGATAAATGTTTATGAATTACAGAAACAATCGTATAATTGGTTTCATGGCATCTGTGGGCAGAACATGGCAGCAGATTTTACTGATTCTCATTTAAAAACAAGAAAAATTAGAAGAGAGAGACTTGCTTGAATCTCATGTAAGTGGGAGGGAGGAAACTCATATGAAACTATGTGTCATTTTAGGTGTAAAACCTCACAACAACCTTATCAGGACACTACACTGTGATTACTTCCATTTTGTAGATGAGTAAGTTGAGGCTGAGTAACCTGCCCAAGGTTACAAAATTAGTAAGTAAGCAGAGCTGAGAATTAGCTCTGGCCTTCAGGCTCCAAAGCCCATTAACTTCCCAATGCTCCTCCTGTCTCCCCAGTTAAAGCCATGTGACCCCATCCTTCCACCCACAGGTAAAATCCCTGAGTGGGTAAGCAGCAACTTCTCAAGTAATAGCCTAGTTTTTGTGATTTGATATTTGGTCTTTATTATATGATGAGGTGTACATATTTGAAGCATGGCATGGAAGTTCATGTTTGATGCCAAATAAAGGTTACCAGCTCCCTGGTATCTCATTAAAACCAGAGACTTCTGAGTTTTCATGACTATGTTTTGGTGTTCATATAATTGCACTTGAACTTTTTGGCCACTGATTTTTGTTTTTTGGGGGTGTTGTTCCTGTTGTTGTTTTTTGGAGTGAAAGAAGTGGCTAGTTGAGTTGAAAATTGAACAATGTGAGCCAGTGTCTCTTCCATATGGCCATTCCAAATGCCTCCTGAAGACTCCTGGGATGCCTGTCCTTCCCCTGACTCACCTTCAGCCCTTATCTAGCATAATGCACTGGATTAAAAACTATGATATTCAAACAGTTGTTTGAGCTGTGAAGTGGGAAAAAAATTGGATGACTTTCATTATATTAGCATCCATCACACATAAACATACATTATAGGGTCAATGTCAGGGATGATTTGGGGGATCCCCTCGTACTTTCAGGTTTTTTTTCTCCTCCTGCTCTGGGATTATCCAGTTAGTTAATGGAATTGTAATTTTGTGAATCTTTTTTTTTTTTTTTTTTGATATTATGTGAGGTGTTACAGAAGTCATTTATTCTGATAAAACTTCTGTTGTATAATTCCTAGTGAACTTTTCTTAATATCTATACATGACATAATATTAGGTTTGTATTTTTTTAGATCTTTAAAACAATTTACCCTACTATCCTATTCATTACACGTATTGTCATTCTCCTACAAACTGTTCCTTTTAGAGATGGAAATGGTGAGGGACTGGGGAGAAGGAGAGAAAGAACATACTGGAGGTGTCAGAATCATCCAATTGGGCTGAACTGATGTTACCTCTGTGTTTTTAGAGTTATGAACAGATAAGCATGTTAATAAGGCAAAAGAAGATTGAACAAACAAGAATAAGACTTAGTATTTAAATAAAATAAAACTTAAAACAAATTGAATGTGACATGTACTGTCATACCTAATAGTTATTATGCTTAGGATAGTTATCCACAAGAGACAATCAATTCTCCCATGAGACTACAATTAATATGTACATATTAAAGTACAAAATTATAGTTCTTTTCTTCCCTTTACTGCCTTATGTCAACAGAAGACAGAATAATTTTTCCCTGGTGCCCTCTACCCTATATTATATAACCACAGTTTCTTTCTCACAGACACACTGACTACAGAGTCATTAAAGCCCAAAAACCAGGTTCTGACTTTGTTCCCTGTTGGTGGTGGCTAGCTCTGTTTCCCACTCCCTGTTTCTTATGTTCTCCTGTCCTTGATTTAGGTCTTGGCTTCTCTTAGTCCATCTGGTTGTATGGGCTTTGGAGGAGAGGAGACTGTTTGTGGTAAGAACCAAAAATGAAAAATTAAGGGGGTGAGGGTTTCAAAAATGCCATAATTTTTTTTTAACTGGAGCTGACCAGTTCTGTCTTTTTTTGTGTTAAAGACTCACATAATTTATACTTGCTTATTCCACTTGGTTTAAAACAATAATCATGGTTAGTTGCCTATTCTGATAGGCAGCCCGTGGGAGATTCTTTGGAAGGTGGCCTAAATTATTCCTGCTTTTGCTCACCCTCTCTCTGAAACCTTCCCAGATTTCTTCAGGCCCAGTCCATTCTTTGGCCTCCACTGTTTGAAGATTAATAGAGACCTCACCATTTTGTAGTTATACACCTGCTAGTTCCTTGCGAATAGAATCAAGCCTTATTCACTTCCCTAAAACACCAGCAGTTGGTACTTGCTTGGAGGAAGGAGGCCCAGCTCACTAGGAGAGCAGAAAGGAGACTGTCTGACCTCAATTTGGGTCTTTAGCATTGACCTCTAAATTCAGGGGTAAAAGAATTTAGCTAGGCTAAGAGGCATGGGAAGAGTGTGCATTTTCCTCAGTCTAGTTGATCTTTACTAGTGTTGACTCCCCATCCCTCTGGGAAAAAAGTGACATATATGAAGTGCTCAGGTAAAAATTCATGAGTTTACACTTACTTAAAATTCAGTGGGCAGGAAATGTGTGTGTGTGTGTGTGTGTGTGTGTGTGTGTGTGTGTGTGTGTCCAGGGCAGTAATTTACAGCAAATGTCTATCAAACTCATAGCAACTTCAGCCTCAGGGTATTGTTGAGGCAAATAGCTTCATAAGATTTTTAAAAGGATTAGCAATGCATATGAATAGGACTGGGTACTATAATTATTCCTGAAACAGTTTCTCAGTGGGCAATTAGAGGATTAACCATACAATTTGATTAAATGTTCAGACTTTTTACATACTGTACTTACCAGGCCTAGGAATAGATCCATTTGTCTTAATATAACAGTCATCCTTAGAAGAATCACTCAGCTAAGAGATTTACCACCAATAATTAAACTGAAAGCACTACCGCTCAGAATAACACCAAAATGTAATGATTTTATGTCTCCAACATCACAGAGAATTCCAGCCTTCCTTAGAATTTCACAATCATATGTTATTAGTCCTGTGTGGATGGGTGCTCTAGATCAAAGACCATGCATATATACACAAGTTTTATATATGATCTAGGTAATTCTTATGTAAGAAAAAATGGCATGACTAAAGGTTAATTGTAGAACTACAAGGAATAATATGAATATCATTAAGTCAGTGAGCAATGAATAGATGTTCTCCTCTTATGAATAAGCTTCCTGCTTCTTAATATGTGAATCATTCACATTAGGGTAATAGCTTTCTTCTATTTGGATTCAGATTTTCCCAATGAAATTCCACCTTCCAGCTCAACACTGCTATTTCCTTTGCATGAAAATTTTGCTTTGAAAATAATGAGAATTTTTACAAAGGCTATTATACATATATATATTCCTAAGGACTTTATTTAAAACAATTGCTACTTTTAAAAAGTTACTTATGTTTTAGGTTAAAGTTGTAAAAGTTATAGTTATTTATATTGGTTGTTTTCATATATGGCCTCTTTCTCATTTGGAAGACATACCATGCTGGGATTTGGTGGTGTGGTACAAAATGGATGTGGTCATTTCCAGCGTTGTTTAGAGTACTTTTTATTAATGGTCAGATTTATTTGTAAATTGCCAATTGCATATGGCATGTAAGGTAGGAAGATAGACCAGAAGACCCCAAGGGACAGGTTTGAATTTTGTCTGCTCCTGCAGAAGTATCCTCGGAGGTGAAGAAGACCTTCTCACAAATCTCTGCCCTAACTGGTCTCCACTAGTGTTTCAACTCCTCTTGGTAGAGTAACAGAACCCACCCATTGCATTAAAAGTGCAAACTCTTCAGGGAGAAGCCTCCCACTCAGAGTCTGTAAGTTGACATCTTTGTGGCTTTGCAGCTCTGTGCAGAGACACACTTCAGCTCTTTCTACTAAGTTCACTTGAAGATGAAGGGAAGATTTGAATCTGGGTCTTTTCTTTTGGTTGCCTATCAGAAGGCAGTCAAGAGCAAGACTTGGAGCTAGATGGAGCAGGGTTCTAATCCTGCTTCATTTATTGCCTGTGTAGTCACAGGCAAGGTATTTCCTATTACCTTCAGTTTTCTTATACTAAATGTGGCTAAAACCAACTTGTGAGACTGTATGAAAGTTTAAGTTTAATGTTTCCAAAAGTATATTCAACAAATATTTATTAGTTACCTAGTTAAATGTAGTTCAATAGATCCCATTATCTGATTTACAGTTTATATTATAACTTTGAACAAGCTGGCTCCAGTTAAATCTGCAGACATGAATAAGTAAAACACAGTCATCTCAGCTTTGCTAAAATTGTGAAGACATATAATCACAACATGATGTAATGAAAGCAAAAGGATCTAGAATAATGCTTACTGTCCTTATGCTACTTGAATCAGATTCTTGTAGGGAAAAAAGGATGAATATTTTATTTTAGCTTTTATTTAAAATGTTTAATTTACATATAGTTGACAGTTACATTCATTTCAGGTATACAACATAGTGATTCAACTTCTCTATACGTTATGTTATGTTCACTACAAGTATAGGCCTATATATCCCACTCCCTTTCACCATTTTGCCCAACCCTCCACCCCCTCCCCTCTGGCAACCAGCAGTTTGATCTTTGTATTTATTGGTCTGATTCTACTTTTTGTTTGTTTTGAACATTTAGTATGATGGGAGAGTATAACAAGGTAGAAAAATCTTCACTAAGTTTTATCATGATTTTAGAACACACTTAGAACACAGTACCTCACAGTCTATAATCTCCTGAGAGCTGCTATTTGTTGGATCAGGTTTGCGTTATTTTCTAGCAAATTAGAGAACTAAAAATTCTAGTACTTATAGAGATTATAGAAAGAGTCAATGAGCCAGATTCTCCCTATTGCCTGAGTCACTTCCCCATTATTGGAATCTCAGAAAATCACTCCACTCATGGGAGAGCATGGTTGGCTAATAGTGGCCTATAGAGTGAGTAGGAGCATAAAGTCTCTTATCAGCAACATTAATATGCCCCTTCTGTGTATATTAGAGGAGGAGGGACCAAAACGAAGAATAAACTCTCCTTCTTTCAGGGTTTACTGTTTAGCTGGCAAAATAAGACCTAAACATAGAGGTAAATTTCAGGAAAGTACATGGAAAGTACATGGTCAGGGTCCAAGCAGAAGGAGCAGAAGGTACAGATACAACTGTTCAGAGGAAAGTCTTCCCAAGAAGGTGGCAATGGGTTGGGCTTCAGGTCCAAGCAGAGAGAGAGGACAGCACTCTGGGTAGGGAAAAAGCACGATTGCAGGGGTGGGTAACTGAGAAGATGGGTTTGGCTGAAATCAAAGATTTACAGAGAGAGAAGTGTAAATATGTCTAAGAGCCATGTCATGCAAGGCAAAAGAAAAATGCGTGTCATTGCTTTGAGAGTGACTTACAGTGGAGATGCTGACAAGGGGGCCTGACAGGAGACTGCGGGACCAATATTCCAGTATGCTGCAGGCTGGGCTAGGGAGGAGGCCACTGGATGGAGAGGGAGGGACAGAGACAGAGGACATGGATGAAGGAAGGACTAATGGGACATGGAAAAGGAGGAATCAAAAGCAGCCTTAAGGTTCTTGGCCTGGAGACTTGAAAAATCAAGGAAAAATGGGAAAACAGATGGGGAGAGATGTTTGGGTGAAAAGATGGTGATTCTGAGTAAATAAACAATGAGGCATGACAGACAGCATCCAGTTAGAGAAGCTCAGTGAAGTACAACTGATTTCCCTCATAAATATCCATTGTCCTGTCTCTTCTCCCCATTTGCGCAGGATTTGGTTTCCCTCTTCTGATTCACCACCTGGCTCGACCCAGCTGCACAAGTGATCTAAGATATGCACTAGAGAAGTCACCAGTGTGAGTAAAACCCACCGATGGAGCTCACAATCTATACCACCAAGTGCAGAGTCCTCATCGGGGCTGACAAGACCCTACCCAGGCCAGTCTTTTAGGGCTCCTCTTTACTCCTCCCTGCATCCAATATGGGACTGCAGCAACATCAAACTGCCCTTGGTTTTCCGTGTACATTGACTGGACTGCTTCAGCTGCCTCCCTCACACTGGAGCCCTACTCCCTTCCTACTATTTGTTTGAAGCTTCATTCACCCCAGGCCTCCACTCTATAAGCTGGGTTTCCCTCATCCCTCCAGGCTGGCTCATGCTTCCCTTTTCTGTTTGCTCCCGGCAGCCTGTGGATCTTTATCCGTCACCAGTCACACTGTCCTTACTGTTTACATATCCTGACACCCTATTCAGACTGGGAACTCATAAGGAATGAGGCTCATTCTTCCTTATACCCCCAATCCCAGGGGCATATCCCTGCCAGAATAGGGGGCCCATTACATGATCAGTGAATAGGGAGCTGCAGGACCAAAGCAGGAGTGAGAGAACATGTAGATGGGGCAGCTGTTGGACGATGTGTGCACCCTGTTTCTCAAGGAGAAAAGGAGATGGTGAGGAATAAATTTGGGGAACAGAATATTAGAGTATGGAGTAAGATATGAAGCCACTGAAGGTAAAAGCCAAGTGAGATGGAAGAGGGAGTTCAAAGAAGGAGGGACAGTCTGCAATTGGTTTTGCTGGAGAAACAAAGCAGTGCAGGGAAGCAAAGCCAGGTAAGATTCAGTGTTCTGTGTCCTCAAAGAGCTTACAATATATACATATATATATATATTTTTTTTTAGTGTTTATTTTTTACTTTTTCAGTGTAACAGTATTCATTGTTTTTGCACCACACCCAGTGCTCCATGCAATCCGTGCCCTCTCCAATACCCACCACCTGGTTCCCCCAACCTCCCCCCCCCCACCCCTTCAAAACCCTCAGATTGTTTTTCAGAGTCCATAGTCTCTCATGGTTCACCTCCCCTTCCAATTTCCCTCAACTCCCTTCTCCTCTCCATCTCCCCTTGTCCTCCATGCTATTGAGCTTACAGTATATTAAGGTGGATTATATACGAACATAATCAGCCCCTCAAAAGAAGGCAGAATAAAACAGAACACTATTGGGTAGCTTTACCCAAACTGTTATGTTATTTGATGTTAATAGGTGTTCTATTTAAAAAAGATTTCTTGGGGTACCTGGGTTGCTCAGCTGGTTAAGTAACTGTCTGAGGCTCAGATCATAATCCTGGAGTCCTAGAATTGAGTCCTGCATTGGGCTCCCTGTTCAGTGGAGAGTCTGCTTCTCCTACTGACCTTCCCCCGTCTCATGCTCTCTCTCTCTTTCAGGTAAATAAAGAAAATCTTTTAAAAAAATAGTTCTTTTATCAAAAATAGTTTGACAATGCCAGGTTTGTTCCTGCAGACTTTTCAGAGCTTTTGTGTGCTAATGAGTACAACTCTTTCAAGAGGATAGACCTTGCAGGGATTTTGAAGCCTATTTGCGAATGGATCCTTTAAAGGAAGTGAGGTGAGGAACACTTGGAGATGACTCAAGGATATCTGTGCTTCTTCAAATATTGTTTGGGAAATGCTACAGAGGAAGGAATTCTAAGGGGGCAACACACTTTGGTTTGGAGGTTAAAAGCCTTCCTTCCTTTCACATGCTTGCCTGCTTAGTGAATGGCACTGATGTCTTGCACTAGGTTTTGACCCCTCAGTGCCTGATCCAGTTCTGGACATGGCAGGAGAATATGTGTAGACTCAGAGCCACTGGGGAAACCCAGAGGCTGATATGTCACTGAAGCCTGGGGCGGCTTCCTCTAGAGCCCAGCTCTGTGTGCCCAGCATGCACATGTCAGCTTGGACCAGGACTCTTGTTTTGATAAATGTAAGTGGGTTGTCAGCCACATCCTTTGCTTGCATGCATTCCCATTTCTCTGCTAACTGGTAGGCTCAGGGCCATGTTGTGTTAGATTGTCCTGTCCTTTTGCCACAGCTAAGCAGACCAAGTGTGGACACCTCATTTAAACTGAGTCATCGTGTCTAGCCTTGGGACTTTGAAGAAGAGGCCTGGGGTCTTCATCAGTGTTGGCAAGGTTGCCAAAAGATGAGCAAAGCTGAGCCCAGATGACACAGCATCAAGGACCTGTGGGAGCTGCTGTTGTAGGTACATGGAAACGAGGAGTTCTGTCCCAAGGTAAGAGAATGATCTGCCAGAGAGAGAGACAGAGTGAAAGAGGGGACAGAGAAAGGCAGATGGGGACTGGGGGGTGAGAAAGAGCTGGAGAGAGAGAGAGAAAGAAGGAGGGAGGAGGAGGAAGAGAGATTGAGAGAGAGAAAAAGAGTGAGATTGAGAGAGAGAAAGGTATGGTGGGAGACAGAGGGAAAGAGTGAAGGAAGGAAGGAGGGACAGAGGAAGAGGGAGAGAGAGAGACACACACATAGAAACAGTTAATTTAAATTTTCAGTGCCTTGTCACATATTGTGAGGGTTCCTCATTCTCCAGGTAACAAGTAGAGAAATATTTCTTTACTCGTTTAGAAAAGTAATTTGCTTGGCCTTTAGGATGGGTAATGGTTGTCAAGATCACATGGCTTTAGGAACTCATATTAAGGATAATAATGGCTTACATTCACTGAGTGCTTACTATGTGCCTGATGCTGTGCTAGCATTTTTAGATGTTTTCATTAACCTCAGAGTGGGTACTATGAAAATTTCCATTTTTTTTGTTTTGCTTTTTAATTTTTAATTTTCTCTAGGAAAAAGAACACATTCTTATTTGTAGTTTGCTTTTTCATTTTTGAAAATTCCCATTTTATAGTTAGAGGGACTGAGATTAAGAGAGGGTAAGTAACTGGGCCAATGTCACAGAGCTGATACTGACTCACAATCAAGGAGTTATCTTTCAAAGCTGTTCTGAATGAAGAAGAAGAATTTGGAGCTTCCAGAGGGTCCTGTAAAGATTGGAGGAGATGCTGATGGGAGACGGCTAGTGGAGAGGGAGCAAGGAGGCAGTGAGAAGCAGGTAATGCTTGGGGATTTTCAGTGACTCCACAGAAATGTCTGCATGGTTTCTAAACATGTAAGTCCTGATCTGATCAATGGGTTTCTTTGGGCATAGGGGAAAGCTCTCGATGTTGTGAGATTATGATGTATGATAAGCCTCTTTTCAGGATATGAAGGAACTAGAGGCTGAGGTATCTGTGGGACATAACTTTCTCAGGAATCATAGAAATGTTAAAGAATATTGGGAGTGCTTTTTATGGCCACACTTATGGGGTGATTGAGGTAATTTTGACTCAAATTCCTGGTAGTAGGAAAATTTTCCCCTTCTCCTACCCTGATAATTTTTTGAAAGATTGTATTTATTAATTTGTCAGAGAAAGAAAGAGAGAGAGAGAGAGCAAGCAAGTGCACAAGGGGGAACAGAGACAGAGGGAGAAGCAGACTCCTCGCTAAGCAAGGACCCCCATGTGAACTCAATCCCAGGACCCTGGGATTATGACCTGGGCCGAAGGCAGATGCTTAACCAACCGAGCCATCCAGGCATTCCTTTCCATTCTGATAATTTTAATAACTCTGTTTGTGTCAGATGGAGCCTTAAACCTGGGCCTGCAAAGCTGCCCTCCACCTTGCTCCCCACCCCCCACACAAATCTAACTTTCCTTAACACTTATTGGTTTCCCCCATGGGACACAGAATCATTCCTTGCTTGGTTCCTGAAACCCTCCTTCAAACAGATTGGGATAATATTACTGTACCCATGACTCACCTAGCTTGAACTACATTTGGTTGCCATTTGGGCACTGGTTATCTCCCTAGTTCCTTTATGTATTTCTGCACATGATTCCAGTTTTGGATACTACTTCCTTTCCAGTCTTAACCTCAGCTTTATTGACTTTGGGCCCAGATAACCTTTTGCTGGGGGGAGGAGTTCTGTACACTGTAGGATATTCAGTGGCCTTCCTGCTCTCTACCCACTAGATGCCAGTAACGCTTTCCTCCCCAGCTGTGACAAACAAAAATGGGTCAAAGTAGGGCCTGCAAATGGAGGGAATGGGCTTGGGTGAATGGGTACAGCCTTGCCAAGTGTAGATTTTGGCAGTCTGACCTTCAAGGAGGTGAGAAGGTAGTAGGTCACGGAAAGGGAGGAATGGGCTCAGAGACTGTAAGTCCTACCCCTTGTCCAAGGATGTGTGCTCTCCTCTGACATATGAAGAAACCCAAAGGGACTAGACTAGGAATTTTCTGATGGGCTTGGTAAAAAAAAAATGTTTAAATGTGGAAGAGGATGCTCATCCCCAAAGATGAAGGCAAAGAAGAAGCACAGATCAAGAGGAGTCAGGAAGGCTGAGACCCTAAGGCAGCGAGACTTACAAAAGGCGCAGAGCTGAATCAAAAGTATCTTCAACAGGTACTGGTTTGGAGCAAAGAGAAGAATGAGGAGGCCCAGACGCCTGCTTAGGGCAGGTGGTGTGCTGACAGAGGGAAAGGAGAAAAACAGCTCTCAACTCTATTGTTCTGCTCCTATATTTTCATCAAGGAGAACTATCTTCATGCCCAAATGAGGAGAACCAAGGTGATTGAGAAATAACCCAGCTCAGACTTCAAGGAGGGTGATGAAGACGGCCTCAAGTGACTTTGAGTGAGTTTGCAATGTTGATCTGGGCACACTGATTGCATTTTGGGTGCTGGTGCATTCACAGAACTATTGTCAGTGGTCTCAGAAGAACCATTATGAGGACTGTTCAAGCAGCAGGCAAATGTTCCTCCTGTCAGAGAGATTAGGCAGGCTCAGTCCTCATGATCCTACTACTCCCTCCCCTGGCATTTTGCCACATGCATATAACTTACCTGAAGTTTTCCAACTTCTGAGGGTGTCAAGTGCTTCTCATTCTTGAGCCCTTCCATATGCTGCACCTCTGCCTGGGGTCCAGTCCCACCATTGTCCTAGACCTGTATCACTTTTATAATCATAAAAAATATTTTAATTAAAACATTTAAGATCCATTGTGTTCAGACAAGACCTTAGATATTATTTTCTATGTGCAGAAACAACTCACCAGTGTATTGTAATCACTGCCTTTTATTTTATATTTGGTATCAACTTTTTGGTCCTGAGGAAGCTTAATGTATCCCTTCCAGAATTTAAAGTATTCTGTAGAGTTTCATAAGGTCACAAAGCAACATCAGTCTATCCTTGATTTCTTTCTCATTCACATCTTCAATCGTCTTTCCTAGAAAGGTCAATTGATGTTATGTCCTCTGCTGAAAAGAGTGCCCAAATCCAGACAGACTTTGGAACTGTTCTGGCCCTCTGCAGATGGACTGTGTCCAGAGAGCTTCTTAGCCTCCCACTGCTCCATACTCCTGAGCAGCACTCCTCTAAGTCAGGAGACCAGTGCCTCATATGTGAACAATATTAACTCTCTTAGTGTAGATACTGTGAATACAGTCTAAAATGGCCCTCTGTTGTTTTTTTTTTTTTTTTCTTGGGCGGGGGGTGGTTTCATGGTGTGGTTTATAGTAATCATACATTCAAATAAATCACATATTCAAATAAATACATACTCAACCTCAGCTTTATTGCCTTTGGGGCCAGATAATTCTTTGCTGGGGGATGTGCCCTGTACACTGTAGGATGTTTGGCATGTACATGCTCTGTACCCATGGGAACAGGGAGAGTAGTAACACCTTTGTCCCCAGCGTTGACAAGGAAAAATATCTCTGGACACTGCCAGATGTTACCTTAGTTAGGTCATCCCTGAGAGAAAAATTGCTCCCTGTTGGGAACTTGGGACAAATAGCACAACTAAGAGTTTTTAGAGGCTAGGGTGGGGAGATGGCAATACATAGACAGGATGCTATGCATTGTAACATTTTATATGATGCATCACTGGAAACACCATCCATCTTTTTTATTTTTATTTATTTTTTTAATAAGCTCTATGCCCAACTTGGAGCTTGAACTCATGACCCCGAGAGCAAAAGTTGCATGCTCTACTGTCTGAGTCTACCAGCTGCCCAGTTCATTATTATTGATTTTAAAAATTGTGTGAGACAAAAAAAATAAAAGGTGCCTCCCACTGTCTATGTTTTCAAGTAGTTCCTAAATTAAAACATAGCAGAGACTCTCTTGAGGTCAAATTTATTTTAATTTAACACTTTCAAAATAATAGGTGTATTGTCTTAATGTCTCTAAGAGGTTGCTCACATTTGAACAGCATAGGCAGCTGCATGGTGGGGGGGGGTCTTTTGTGCTATTACTTCTACTCTGTTTTGAGGGTGCCATCCAACTGTAAAAACCTTTTTAATGAAAATGTAGATTACCATATTGACTTGTTTAAGCTTCTAGCAAGGATCTCTCACTTGAGTATGAGTTTGGGGTGTGTAGGTTTAAGTAAAGCAGTTTATATAAAATGGGTGTGCTGGTTTGATAACCCAGATTTACCAAGACATTAAGTATGGGGTGGTTCATTTCAACAAATCAGGAGCTATTGACAGGAGATGGGAAGATACCACCTTATATTGTTGTCCTGTTGTGGAATGAACCTGGGATTTTACCTTGATAGCACTTTCTAACTCTGCCTTTCTCTCTTTCAAATTGTTTCAAGGAAAATGTTGACACTGGATTCCTAAATTCCTGTTATGTTTCCCACTTGAGATGCCATTTCTGCAAGCTGTCTTGTCTATTTAGCCACTTTGGAATCTTTGAATGGGAGCCACCCTAAAGATTACAACAAAAATGAAATCAATAAAGAACATAGGTTTCTCCAACTACAAAATGCCCCTTACTTATGCAGTGACAGCCTCAGCAGGGAGAGAGATACACTGGGCCCTTGCACAAACTGGGAAGAACTATTGTCCAGGTCACCTCCTCTTGCCCTTGTCTTTTTATTTGTAAAACAGAGAAAATACTGAATATTGTTTTTATCTTGGGGTGAGGGGGAGGCTAGGACAAGAAGCTGGCCTGAGAGCTTTAAGTATCAAAGAGATTCAGACAATATTATAGCTAGTATTGTGCTAGAAAGTCATTTCTGTGCTGGGAACCAAATTACAGTACTCTAGGACATCTCTTTGCCAAATTAGTGGTAAGTAGGTTCTTAAAGATCTCCTGAGTTGAGTCTTAGGATCCATTGTTATTGAAAGGAATGCCATTGTCAAGACTGCTGGTGTCCAGGTGCTCCTTATCAATGAATCCAAGTTCAATAGATTCTTTCTTGCCTTGTGTACATGGCTGAGTCAGGTGCTGGACACTCATTTTTCCCCGGTACTTTGTGGAACCCTAAAGTGGCCCTGGCTTTGGTGTTAAGTACGGACACTGCTGAGTCTGCAGCCCCTTGGCGCTGGGTGTGATACAAGATAAAATGGTATTGCCAAACTTTCCACCTTAGCTTGGCTTCATGAATGCTTCATTTCTAATCCTAGACTATCTCCCTCGCTTACTTCTGACAAGAATGAGGCAGTGAACACACATGAATTCTGAACCTGGAAGTCACTGGGGTTGATTTTTCTCCTCCACATGTGTTGTATCAGACCAAACTAGCCTTCTTTTCTTAGCAGTAAAAAAAAAAGGGGGATTAATTTAGATCTTTTGTTTAGAGTGCTCTATCACTTTAAGTTTATTAGAGCTACTGGTTACATGTGTCTGTAAGACCAGATCAATTAGCTGAGGTCAGGATGAAGTGATTTCCTTCCCTGTTTGTGTGGGGACGTTTATTTTGGGGAAAATATTCCTGAGTAGTTGCCCCTCTTTAACACATTGAGAATATCTTTATCTGAAGCAAAAGTTGGCAAACCTTGGGCCAAATCCATCCTGCTACCTGTTTTTATAAATGAAGTTTTATTGGAACAGAGTCTTGCTCATTCATTTACACACAACTTGTGGCTACAGTTACACAATGGCAGAGCTGAGTTGTTGGGACACAGATCACTTGGCCCACAAAACCTTTTTATTTACTATGTGGCTCTTTACAAAAGCTTGCTGACCCTTAGTCTAGAGTATCATTCATCCAGTGATATTTATGAAGGCTCTGCAACATGCCAGACTCTTTACTAGGCATTAGGGCATAGAGAAAAACCAGACACCATCCTGACTTTGAAAAACTTCCCACAGTCTGGTGGTGAAAGAACCAGAGGCTGCTTTCCTAAAAACAAAAGCCACAATACAAACAATAACATTAATATTATTCATAAGATGTTAATTTTTTAGCACACTAATAATGATTATTCTGACATATTCTATTTATTGTATCTGTATGAGATGTTACCATATGGTTAGTAACATTGCCTATGTGTCTTTTTTCCATGCTAGATTTCAATTTTCCTTAGAGCGGTGGCAATGTCCTTCCGTCAGTGGGATTAAAAAAAATTTAAAACCTTTATTCATGTCAAAGTTCTGCTTAAAATATTTCATCCATATCCATCTTTTTCAGCTGAAAGGAGGCAAGACTGTTTTCTGTTACCAAGGCCACCAGTTTTGGCTGCCTCTCACACTGGCCATCTCTCATACCTACATGTGCTTGCAGTTCTTTTGTCATTTTTTGCCTTTTGCAAACACTATATATCTATATCTATATCTATATCTATATCTATATCTATTTTTTTTTTCTGGTGCCTGAATGATACCACCCTACCCATAGGCTTTCCTGTCTACTCACCGAGTTCCTACTTTCTTTTCAAGGCCCTATTCAGAATCATCTCCTCTGAGTTCCTTCTTAGGCAATCATGATCGTGTTCAGGCTCTCTTTTGTGCAATACCCATAGTTTGTATCTAACCCTGCTACTACATTTATTATACTATATTGCAAATATTTGTCTATATCATTGTTTCTCAGTGGGGGCTAGGGGCAGGGATTTTGTTCTCCAGAAAACATTTGGCAATACCTGGGGGCATTTTTGGTTGTGACAAGTTGGGGGAAGGTGCTTTAGTAGGTAGAGGTTGGGGTGTGGCAAAGCATCTTACAACACATGGGGCAGTCCCATGACAAGGGGTCATCTGGCCCCAAATGCCAACAGTGGTGAGGTTGAGAAACTGGTCTATTTATGTACCCTTCCTACTAGACTGAGTTCTTCAGCAAGGATGGAGTCTTAGCCTTTGTAGATTGAGGGCCTGACACACAGT
Organism: Enhydra lutris kenyoni; assembly: GCF_002288905.1. Lineage (NCBI taxonomy): Eukaryota > Metazoa > Chordata > Mammalia > Carnivora > Mustelidae > Enhydra > Enhydra lutris. The sequence goes on along the minus strand of NW_019154132.1, from coordinate 1,390,468 downwards.
AGGCACTCAAGTCTTGTTAAAAGAATGAATGTCTCCCATTCCTTTTGTCTCCTATTCTAAATCCATAACAAAGGGCTAGATTCCTAGAAGATGTCAATAAGCACTTGTTGATAAATTGTTTAACTGAAGAAATGGGTGGAAGAAGAAATGCCCTTGCTCATAATCTGGTGACAAAGTCAGGGAACCCAGTTAACTTTTCAAGTGTCCTGGGAATTCTGCGCAAGCAGATTGCTCTCTGATTAAATTAGCCTCCTTCGGGTCAATCCTACTTTCAGATTTAAAAGTTCTTCTTTTTGCTTTGAATCGTTATTTTTAGAAAAATGTCCTTTCCAGCCTCCCAGTTCCCACAAAGGGAAAGGAAGTAAGACAGGACGGGGTGGGGGGAAGGGGAGGAGTGCTAGGGCTGGTGAATCAAGTCAGTTGAGGGGCACTCCTCCCCACCCTACAGGCCCTGTGGGGGAATGGAGGGTTTGGCCAGTGGGTTCATCTAGAAAGCGCACCTTTTGAAAAAGGAGATGATGCAAAAAAATGGTGCTCAGTGTCCTGCAATTGTTGGCCACAGGGCCGTGCCCTCCTGGAGAAAGTTGGAAGATTCCAGGCTGGAAATATCCAGAAAACTATCAGGCAGTTGGAATAATGGAGGGCTGGAGAGCACAGCTCTGTAAAGGTCACAGAGCCTCCCAAACCTTGCTTCAGCTGGTGATTTCACCTCCCACATGCCTCTTTGAAGAGTGGCTCATTAACAATGCCTAGACCTCTCTGGCTTCATGGTCATTTTCTCTTGCTCAACCCTTGTAAGAGTTGGGTCTCAATGAGCCTCCAGTTAACCAGGAGATAAAGGTACAAAAACAGGGAAAGGATGCATTTGCAGAATATCTAAGTCCACTTGATATGGCCTTTGTGGGCTTTGATCCTTAGTCAGAAGTGTGAGTTCAATTGAAATCTTGAGGACAGAATGAATTCCAGGCATTGAGAAAGGCAGAAGTATGGTTTCGCCATAAACATAGGTCACCTACCCATAAGTTCCCATCTCTGAACTAGAGCTCTCTAGGAAATCTGTTCCTTTCTGAGCAGGTCCTGAGGAGGACCATCTCTTAGACAAATCATTGATGGGTTTTTAATTCTTAGCTTTGAGTGTGGGTACCCAGTGTACAAAGGGACCCTCCCAGCCCATCAGTGGTTAACCTTGATGAAATGAGCTTCCCAAAGGAGACTATTTGTTTTAGAGGTTGCCATTCTGGTTACTTCAAGGAACTGGTCTGTGTTTGTGTTTGTGTGTGTGTGGCTTCTCCTTTTTTAAACACATAGATTACAGATGATTACATTGTTATTTTGAAATCAGTGATTCTGGATTGGACTAGTTCATTGACAGAGGGAGAGTCAGGTTACACAATGGTAGTACTGTAGTGGTGCAACCATCAGGCACTCTGCCAGCCTATGGCCCAGGAGTATACTGTTTGCCAAGATCAATATGCTTGTCCTACTGTCATTTATTCACATAATTCCACTGAATGCAGTTGTGAGGCACACTGTTTCATACAGAGTCTGCAGAGCAATTTTAGGGGTAAGGGTAGTCTTTTCTAGAAAACCCAATGGCGGGTTTCATATGACCTTGCAGAGACCTGTATAGTAATTTCTCTGGCTTATGTTTGTATTTGGGAAATTTTAGCTGTAAGGACTGAATAGACTAGGAGATCTACCCCAGTGTTTAGGGCTGATGGAAAATGTGGAACAAATAGTGGTTTCTTCAAGTAACCTTCTTTAAGTTGCTTCTGAAACAGTGTTAATACTGGACCACAGGAAAGCTTGATGTATGTTCATTGAAGAAACTAGGTCCTCACAAGGATGCATTTTTGTTCTCTCGCATGGCTCCGCTTTGGTGCCTAATAGGATCAAAGAGGAATGGCACCAAAGTCATTAGGGATAATACTTGGCAATACCTACAGATACTTCTGTTTGTCAAAATTGGCTCTGTGTGTGTGTGTGTGTGTGTGTGTGTGTGTGTGTGTGTGTGTACTACTGGCATCTAATGGGTAGAGGTCTTGGGATGCTGCTAAATGTCCTACAATGAACAGGACAGTCTCCAAAACATAGAATTTTCTGACCTCAAATGTCAATAGTGCTCAGGTTGAGAAACCCTGAGACATATAACTCTGAGACATTTTCCTCCACTTTGCTGTAAATCTGGTTCCATTATTCCACTGTAATAATGGTTCCATTATTAATTAATTCACTTTCTGCTCTACCTGAAGTCTGGAGGCCCATGGGGAATTGCTCATCCTACAATATCCTACAATGTTCAAGCTGCTTTTTCTCCTGAACTTCATGAACCATTAGGCCCAGAGTTGGAGGTAAATTCTCACTTCGCTCCTGCTTGCTGGTTCCTCACCATGTCTTCTGTTAGCCCTAAAATTCCCAATCTCCTTTGAATTACACATTCTCAGATACTACCATTTTTTGAGTTCTCTGTACATTTTTCTACTGGACTCCTGGTTGGTCTCTGGCTATTCCTTGAAGATTGATATGGCTGGCTGACTTTCTTCCTCACCTGTACACCTGTCATCACCAGTGGCAACTTCAAGTTCTTGTGGATGATTCTCCAACACTGGGGCTTCTCCATACTTGGATGGTTTTACCTTTATAGGCCTCTCCATCCACCTCATTTCAGCTATCTGTTTGCAGGGTAACTCATTAGCCTTGCCATCACCGATGGCCTTGTCCTTGCCACTGTCATCTTCACAGCCTATACCCTTTGTCACTCCTACTCATCATCCTGCCCCAACACTGACTCCCTGATACTGACATCCATGCATCCTAACACACTCCCTGGCTTAGATCCCACTATGTACTACTCTCATACTCTTTGCATGCAATTTTGGGTTGTCCCAAGCAGCACACAAACATTCCAGATTCTTTTCCACTAATAAAAAAAATCCTTCCTGCCCCACCACCCATGCCAGGGGCTACTTTATTTCTCTCTTCCCTTTCACAGAAAAATCCTTAACAAAGAGTTGTGTGGATCATTTCCACTTCTTCTGTTCCTAACATATTCCTCAGTGAATTCCACATTGCCCAAACAAATGGCCAATCCCCAGTCCCAATCTTATTCTGTCACTCAATAGCAGTTGACATAATTGATATTAATCACTTCCCTCTTCCTTCCTTGGCTTCTGGAACATACAAACTTGCTTTGTTGTTGTTTGTTTATTTGTTTCTATTTTCTTTTCTTTTTTTTTTTTTTTTTCACTTTTGGTTTGATGGATAGTTTTCCGTCAGTCTCTTTGGCTGGTATCCCTTCTCTTCCTGCTCTATAAATACTAACATATCCAAGACATAGGCTTTGGATCTTTCCCTCTACACCATCTTTCTCTTTCCCTTAGGAGGTCTCACATAACCTTAAGTGCCATTGATTGAATCAAACATCCTCTGCTGCTTCCCACATTGTTCTCTCTCCCCTGTCCTAGACTTGTAACCACACTGTCTACATAACTTCTCTTCATAGACATTGTATGAGGTACCTCAAATTTTAAAATGCGTAAACTAGAACTTTGCACTTCTACCACCTCATGCTAGCCTCTGACTCCCGTTCTTCTCCATCTTAGCACCAGTTGTTCTGACACAAGATTACTCCTTGATTCCTTTATTTTCCTCAGCCTCCTTGTCTGATGTAGACCAAATCCCATCAACTCCTACCTTGAAAGTATCTCTAAAATTCAGCTTCCTCTCCCTCCCTCTCCATTGCTCCTGGGTCCAGGCTGATATCACCTCCCTTCTGGTCTACTGCTAAGGTCTGCTGACTGAATTTGCTATTCCTCTCTATTCCCATACTGTCTCCCAGTCTGATTTCTTCATACTGCCATCAGAGTGACCTTAACAAAATGCACATTAAAATCAGATCACTCTCTTGACCAGACCCCTCCAAGTATCCCCATCATCCTCAAAATCAAGTCCAGGCTTCTTTTCATGACCTATGAGTCCTCCAGGTTCAGGTTTTGCCTCCTTTGCTGGATACTTGGCCTGGACTCTCACTAGCTGGGTGAGCTTATTCTGGCCTTAATTCCTTACCCTCACTGTTCCCTTTACCTGGGAGAGCTTTCCCTGGGACTTTCCATGTGCTTCTTTATATAATTCAGAACTTTACCACATTTCACCTTCTCAGGGAGACCTTGCTAACTACTGCATCTAAAAGAGTATCCTCCAAACAAACAAATAAACAAATAAAACCTCCAAAAAACAAAAACAAAAAAGTCAAAACAAAAAAAGAGAATATCCTTCACCACTCCCTTTATCTTCCTTTATTTTCTACATAGCCTTGCTCTCCATCTGACATTATGTTTTATATGTATTTTTTGTGTTTGCTCATTATCCTGTCTTCACCAGTAGACTATCAGGTCCACAGGGCAGGGGCTTCATCTCTTATATTCAAAATATATCCCTGGTGTCTGGAACTGTGACAGGGACAGAGTGGGTGCTTGTGGGACGATTATGAGACCTAGGATTTCTGTTCTTTCCCCTCAAATGTAGAAGAGAAAAACATGATCAGAGGGCTTCCACAGTTTTGAAAGTAATACTAACATGGAGTCTTTTAGGGTCAGTCTTAAGTTAAAGACTTTGATGATGTTTGTCTGATGCTGTTTCTACTTACTTGTGTGAACTTGAGCCATTAGCTTCATCTCTATCTAATGTTCCTTTTAGTTTAGAATTTCTGTGTTCTTTAACTAGGGATTGACTTATTTGCTCCTATTAAAATGTAAATGTCTTTATTAGAGGTAACATTTAAAGTTTTATTGGATATTTGAGTCATGATGAGATTTTCATGGTAGATTCCTTTCTTTCTTTTTTTTTTTCAAAGATTTTATTTATTTATTTGACCGATGGAGATCACAAGTAGGCAGAGAAGCAGGCAGAGAGAGAGGAGGAAGCAGGCTTCCTGCTGAGCAGAGAGACCGATATGGGGCTTGATCCCAGGACCCTGGGATCATGACCTGAGCTGAAGGCAGAGGCTTTAACCTACTGAGCCACCCAGGCACCCCGGTAGATTCCTTTCTAAAGCAGATTTTTGACAAGGGACAATGAGCAAGCAATGTTTCAAGTGGGAGAAGGAGATACTGTAAGGGGTAGAAAATGAGAGGGCAGAAAAGGATAGAGCACTAAGTCAAGCTTCAGGAAGTTCACAGTCTTATCAGTGGCCAGGTGTGGGTGTTTTGCCATTTGTTGGGGGTTCGGGGAAGGGGAGGTTTATTAGGTGTGTTCAGAGAAGTATGCCAATATGGGTATTTTCTCACCATTTCTGCAGTGGCATCCCTATGTCCTTAAACCCTCATTGGTTCAAACCTTGCCAATTTGACCTTTTGATGTTTAACAGACACTTGAGCAGAAATCTGCTTTGAGGGGCGCCTGGGTGGCTCAGTGGGTTAAAGCCTCTGCCTTCGGCTCAGGTCATGATCCCAGGGTCCTGGGATCGAGCCCCGCATCGGGCTCTCTGCACGGCAGGGAGCCTGCTTCCTACCCCCCGCCCCTCTCTGCCTGCCTCTCTGCCTACCTGTGATCTCTGTCTGTCAAATAAATTAAAAAAAAAAGAAAGAAAAAAAAAAAGAAATCTGCTTTGAGATTATCTTTGAGGAAAGGTTTTACCAAGCAAACCTTTACTGAAAACAAATCACAGGTGGATTCTTCAAACTATTTATAGAATGGACTGTTTTAGACTTCAGAATAATGTTTCACAACTGGTATTCAGGGAACATGAAACCCATTGGAGTTTTAGTAGGAATTTCAGGGACACATGATTCCATGGTCAAATAGACTCCCCATATAGTAATGAATCTTAGTAGTCTGTGTAAGTATACAGAATGTGCTCTCTGACTATGGAAGCTTTGTTTCCCTCCAAACACCTTTAGCGTGTTAGCTTTAGTTTCCTTTGGGACACTGTTTGAGAAATGCTGCTTTGGAAGTAACCATCTGATTCACAGTAATTTATAAGGTAAGTATAACTCTTCTCCATTCATTAAACATCTTCACTGCATAGATTTATTAATAAAGCACTGGGAACTGGTGAATGGAACTGGCTTATTTCAAGTTAATACATTTTCTTGAGCATGAGAAGCAGTTTTTGCATCAGTTGTATCAACATATTCCTCCCTCTTTCCTTTCCAGTGCTGTCTTTTCTTTATTGATAATTTATCTTTGTTAAAGACTACAAATTGATAAGGTGAATCAGATTAAAAACACATAACTTCTTTTTTTAAAAAAAAGATTTTATTTATTTGACAGAGAAAGAGAGATCACAAGCAGGCAGAGAGGCAGGCAGTGAGGGGGGGAAGCAGGCTCAATGCAGGGTTTGATCCCAGGACCCTGGTTTCATGACCTGAGCTGTAGGCAGACGCTTAACCAACTAAGCCACTCAGGCACCCCCAAAAAACACATAACTTATTTCTGTGTTAATAAATGTTAGAGGTCTAAGAGTTTAAATCCAGTGTAATTTACATACTTTGTTGGTTATCTCTTGTTCTTTTTTTTTTTTTTTTTAAGGACCCTTTTCTGCATGGCAGAGTTGCCATATACCCAACATCATATGATCACATGATAGAAGCCAATCTTAGAGAATTCACTGGTACTCACTTTAATGAAAGGCTTTGTAGGTTTCTAAAGTGATAAGACAATATGAATATAGTGGAGAATACCACTTATCTTTTCATTACCTGGTTGGAAAAAAAAAATAGAAGGCCATTCTATATGTTGGAAGTGACTGTCATTTGATATTTAAGCTCCAAAGAGTAGAAACCTATGTAAAAGGAAATAAAAGCGTTTTGTGGTTTTAGGAGATTTATTCAAAGGTGTTGTCATCTGATACAATGAGAACAGAGGTTTGATGCTTTTGGTGTCCTGGTCGCGCTCAAATCAACATTCATTGCATAACGGATTCTAGCAGTGTTGCTTGGTATGAGCACATGCTCTCTGATGGTGCTCCCACTGCAAACTGGAAAACTTCCCTTTTTAAAGGGAAGCTGTGACAAAGTGATGTTACTCCCTTTGCCTTAAGATCATCCTGGTAGACTCTGCCCCTGAGCTGCCTGCTATCTAGGTTCAATTTCAGACTAAGTAAAACAGAAATCTCCTTGATGAGCCTACATCGACCCCTGTGGTCAATCCCACTGCTGGTCTGATTCCTCAAAATTCTGTGTGATGTCCATTGTGCTTGGGATTTCAACCAAGTCAAGTCCCATCATCCTGTATTCCAACCAACTAGCTCCCTACCTGGTGTAGGCCAGAGGTTGGGAGGGAATTTACTGCCTGCTCTTTCATCTTCAGCCTGGCCTATAGCAGAGCACTTAGGAATCAAGCCTTTTCTCGATCTCCAGAGTTAATGGGGTTTGAATGCGGGAAATGAGCTTATTCTTATTCTGATGAACTCACAAGAGAAATCAAGAGTTTTGAAAATTATCACTGTTTTTCCCAAAAATGACTTGGGGCAAACAACAAGACTTATTATTATGGTTACAAGTATGTATGTATATATGCGTGCATGCACTTATATTATTATTATTATTATTATTATTAACAAAAATCTATGCCACACATAGAGGTAACTTTCAGGAGTGGAAATAAAATTATATTGAAGATAAAATAACTATGAATTTGATTCTAGCTCTTTTAAAAATCAAAGTTAAAGGAATGCAATTCACTAATGTTGGCTCAGTTTGCTAATCTGGACTTCGAATTATATGATGTCTATGTCCTCGTCTTGTTTGCAAACATGGATTCTGTCTTCTAGAACATTTTTTTTTCTCCCCAAAGAGACTGTGCCTTTGAAAATTTAAGCATTCTTTCCTTGTGCTATGTATCCTCATGTTTTAGTCATATGTTATACTATGAATTTTAAGATAGCTATATACTTATAAAGAAAATAAATTTAACATTAAATCCTTTTTGGAACAATGTGGGTATGAAAAAATGGATAGATACAGTTTTATTTCAAGTTGATAGAATAAATATGGATGATGACTATCCTTGACCCAGATTTCTGGATTTTGCTAAGAATGTGGAAAATTCTTTTGCAATTACGGTAGTTGGATTTGGGTTTCCTGACTCTGTAACAAGTTTTACAAAGGATGTTTATGTAATTGAACTCAGGACCATGTCTTGCCAAGTAGCAAACATGTTACTTTGCTATTCTTATCACCAATAGTCATTATCACACTCCAAATTGCATCACTTTTGTTTTATATAGATTATCAGTCACTGGAGCCATTCCAGGTCAGTGCTACCATTTCCCCCTTGGCATTAAAGCAAGTTACTAAGCTAATACATTACTCTTGCTTTTAACATATAAGCATTGATTGGCAAGCTCATGCCAAACATCTTGCATAAGTTTCTCCTGGAAGCTGTAAAATCTAATCTGAATAGGAAAATAGAAACAACTTTTACAGATGTTAATATAACACACACTGAGATAGCTTTCTTTGGCCCAGTTATCTTTGCAGCTTTTTTTTTTTTTTTTTTTTTTTTGTGATTGGAAATAGGCCCCAAAGATTTTGATTGTTTCAGGCAGATTAAGAAATAAATTTAAGTATTTGATCCTTCTTGGCTAATGTATATTTGGTAGAGTAAAGTTTTCCTTGTCACTTTAACATTTCAGATAGTTATAATTATTCTTTCCTTTTTCCTTCTATTCCTAGAAGAGCGATTGATTCAATTGAGATCACTTTTTTAAAAATTTATTTTATTTTCAGCATAACAGTATTCATTGTTTTTGCACCACACCCAGTGCTCCATGCAATCTGTGCCCTCTCTAATACCCACCACCTGGTTCCCCCAACCTCCCACCCCCCACCCCTTCAAAACCCTCAGATTGTTTTTCAGAGTCCATAGTCTCTCATGGTTCCCCCTTCCCCTTCTGGCCACGGTCGCCAAACTATGGAAAGAACCAAGATGCCCTTCAACGGACGAATGGATAAGGAAGATGTGGTCCATATACACTATGGAGTATTATGCCTCTATCAGAAAGGATGAATACCCAACTTTTGTAGCAACATGGACAGGACTGGAAGAGATTATGCTGAGTGAAATTAGTTAAGCACAGAGAGTCAACTATCATATGGTTTCACTTATTTGTGGAGCATAACAAATAGCATGGAGGACAAGGGGAGATGGAGAGGAGAAGGGAGTTGAGGGCAATTGAGATCACTTTTTATAGTCTATTACCTCCCCCACCTTTTAAAAGAACATATTTAAATAGCTTTCATTTTAGTATCATCCAAATTAGCTTCCTTTTACTGTTCCACTTCTCAAACAATTGATCGCCTAGAATGTCTTCATTTTTAAAATTACCTATGCCTTAATTATCTGCATTTATCGCTCTTCCAAAGGCTACTGGTCAGGTTTAAAAATATCTGATATTTTCTGCCTTTTTTCTCTTGAACTCCTTGCAGCCTTTGGTACTGATGACCACACCCTGTTCTTTAAACTCTCTCCTCCCTGAGACTATGTGACATCAAAGGTAACTCTTTAGTGACTTCCTTTTCTCTGGACTCTTCCCTGGGGATACTCTCCAAATCCAGTGTTCAATCAATGTTGCCACTTTCCTGCTCCTAGTAAATAATTTTCTTGTCTCATGACTTCCCCATTACTTCAAAGCTGAGCCTCTCATCTTAGAATTACTTACTTAGAATTACTTACTTACTATTCTGTTTCCAAACCCATGTTCTGAATTGTTTTCCAAGCGTCTTTGCTTGAACATACCATGATCATTTCAAACTCAACATGTCCAAAGCCACATTAACACAATTGGTCTTTTTTTCCCATTTCCTTTATTTCCATGAATGACCTCATTACTTTTCTAGTTAAATAGTTTCAGAATTTTGAAATAATCTTTTATATTTTCTTTTCTCTCTCTTCTCACATAACTATATCTTGGATGATGATAAGTACTCATCAATTCTGTAAGATTCCACATTATTCATTAATATGACTGATTAATTATTTCTGAATATGACCAATACCATTATTACATGCTTAGGAAGACATATTAAATTTGAATGATTGTACCAGTAGCTACAGGACAAGATTATACCAAAACTGGAAGGATAATCATGATACTGTGAGTCAGCCTTTTGACTCAAAGGTTAAGTTCTAGGCCACAGTCTTATCCAACCATCCACCTATCCTCATTCACCCATCCATCCATCCATCCATCCACCTACCTACCTACCTACTTAATTACTTACCTATGGACTGACCCACCTACACTCTGTCTCTCTGGATTTCTCAACCTTGACACTATTGACGTTTGGACTGGATAATCTTTTGTTATGGGGGCCTGTGCTGTGTATTGTAAGCTGTATAGCAGTGTCAGTGGCCAATGTCCACTAGATGCCAGTAGCACCCCCTTCCTCAGTGGTGACAACCAATACTGTGTCCAGACATTAACAAATGGCTGTCCCTCAGGGAAGGGGGAACTGAATCTTCTTTCCTCTCCCTATTAAGAAGCACTACTCTTTCCTGCCTCCAACATTGCTCCGTAAAAATGTCCTATTCCCAACATTGTTCCAAAAATTCCATCAAAGCATTAAAATATATGCTATTTCATCCTAAAATATGTTAATGTCTTTCCAAGTAATTATATGGGTAACGTTATAATATTTAGCATGCATTGTCTCTTTTTTTTTTTTTTTTTAAGGATCAGCTGAACAAATTGCATGGATGGGCCCTTAACTGTAGCTTCTAGTTAGAGGATTTAACAGAATAAGGTGGCACCAAAGAAAGACCTTTGCCCAGTGGAATTGAAAGACATTTTATTATACATGTTGTACAGAGTGCACGTTTGCCACTTGGGCTCTTGGGCTCAGAGCCCAGGTTTGCCACTTTACTTGCTCTGAGAAGCACATTTCAAAAATTTCTTAAGATCCAGTTTTCTCACTTTTCAAATGAGAGTAATTGTACCTATCACATAGCACTGTCATAAGCAGTAAATGAAATACTTGTAAAGTCGGCGCACTGTAACACCACAGTACATGTTAACTTTCAGCAGGGGACAAATGTGGTGGGATTGTTCTGGCTGAAGTGGGGTAGGAAGTCTGGGCCCAACCACTCAGGCCCCACCCAGTCCCCTGTGGCATGTAGCCCACTACCAACTTCTTATTAGGTGGTTACTCTAGGCTACTGCCTGTGCTGAAATCAGCCAATGCAAGTAGAGCTATATTGTGGCTGCTAGACAGTCAGTGTGACATGGCAGATATAGCATCTGAAGCAGAGAATTGGGTTGGATTACAGTTTCTATATTTGTGCAACATTATTTTCTTGGATGGAGCAAATGCCTCCATTTGCGAGTTCACACTTAAGGAAGTAGAATTGGATACTGTGAGGTTGTGCTTTCCATTGAAATAGCTTTCCTGAAAACTGATGGCCATTGACTCCTACATTAATTGAAATATATTTATTAAACCTACTTTATGTTAAAAACTAGGCTGGGTACTGCAAGGAGTGCTGTTCAACTTAAAGTACAATCCTACCCCTTTGGAGGTTAAAATAGAAGTATAAAGATAACTATGCCATGCAAAGGAATAGTTGAGTTGAGAGTCTGTGTCGTGTAATAAAATGCGCATGAATACTGGAATCAGATAAAAGCTGAGTTTGAATTTCAACTCTACCACATCTAGTTCTTTATTTGGATAATAATGTTTCTCTAACTGAGTGTTTGCAGTGATTAAATAAAGCTACATTACAAATTGCCCAGCACAAAGTACACTTGCACATCATAAATGTTTTCAATGAAAATAATTATTTTTCTCTGTTACTATATCATGTACAAATGGTTGGGTAGATTTTCATTAAATGTAAAGGGTATGTTTAGGATTTCTGACTTAAAATACAGACTGCAGTCAACAGTCTGTTACCAGAAGCCAAATTACACTTGAGGTGGCAGATGTGACTTATATACCAGTTCTGGTAAGTAGACTTATTCCTTGGTTCTAAAGATGGGAGTGGGTCTAGATACCCAAGTCTGAGTCCATCTTTAGAATCTTCCTTGGACTCAGGTAGTTTTGGAACCGAGGCTTACTCTCACCAGTTGTTGTGTAGGTGTGAGAGTTGTGGCATTGAAGTTCAGCCCTAAAACCTGCCTATGGGACAGGTATGTTCCTCTCCCTGGCAACCCTTCCCCAACCCCCTATGATAAGCTTGCCCCAAGCTCTGGCCCTTTCAAGTCTGTCCTGCCCTGCTTTGTGGGCTCTCACAATATCTTTGTTTAAAACATCCTATCAGAGAACATTATATGGTGTATATTTGTCAGCGCTATAAGAAAAAAAGTTGTAGGTCCTTAAACAGCTCCTTTCGAAGACAGATGGTGAAGTCAGCCCCTTAGGCATGGGGAACTCACAGAGGGATGTTTAGCGGGGAGGGTGTTTCAGAGGCTTAGGGTTCCAGATGGCTGGGGGAGAATAAATCAGGAGGATGACAAGGGGGGTTTAACTTAAATTTGCAAACATTTACTGTGTCACTGGCTTTAGAGATATAGAATGGAATAAGATGTGGGGTCCTGCTGGAACTAAGCATTCCATACAGCTGCAATGGAAGCTGAGGACAGACAGAGTCAGGTCTTCAACACCGAGGGCCAGATAATGGTGCAGGTTCAAAGGCAAGCGCATGTTTAGATAACTGAAACAGTTAATTAGTGACAAGGTTATGCAACTCATGCTTAGAAAGAGTTTTTTTTTTCTTTTTTCTTTTTCTTTTCTTTCTTTTTTAAAAAAATTCTTGCTCTTAATTGGTTTAGTTAAAAACTAAGTCACACACACACACACACACACACACACACACACACAAAACCCTTTAAAAACAAAAACAAAAATAACCATCCCCCCCCCCACACATGCAGAAAACAAAACAAAACAAAAAAACAAAGTTGCTTGTTAGGAAATTATATTTTCAGTGGGTGAGTATATTGTGTGTTACATTCTTTATTTTTTATTAGTTTTCTATCATACCTGAAAACATCCCATTAAAGGGGCCGAAAGTACTTCAGACAGCACCGTCATTCTTCTGGCAGCAATGAACTGGTGGAAACATTGATAGTCAGTTCACGTATTAGAAAAATGACAAAAGTGTTTTTAAAAATACACATACGATAATCAATAATAGTGAAAGTACTAACACTAGTTGATCCCTCACTGTATTTCCAACACTATTTGTCTTAACTCATCTCAGCCCCCTAGCCATCCCCCTGAGGCCAGCTCTGGCATTCATCTCCATTTTGTGGATGAGGCTTAGGTAAATCACTTGCCCAGAGTTCAATAGCTAGCAAGATCTAGCAATCTGCCCCGCCCCCCGCCCCGAAGGCGGGCTTTTGACCTTTATGCCACAGAGCACAGCAGGACGAACAGCTTCACTACTCCAGAAGGTCAGGTTTCACTTCTATTTTGCAAGTACCATTTGTGATACTTGTTTTAAACGTGGAGCTGGTTCAACCAGAGAAAACCAGTGTTCAGATTGCCCTGGTGAAAACTGTTTCTAGAGTGAGGCCAAAGCAAAGCCATTTCAAGGCCAGTTGTCACAGTGACATGTGTTTTAGGGTATCACCTGGGCATAGGAATTTTGTAGGTAGAGGTGCTTTATGTGGCCTGCATCCCCAAGTCCACACAGATGTATTTACCTGCTACCAGGAAGAGAGTGAGTCTGGAGGTCCGCCACTTTGAGAATGCTGCCTGCTTGAACTTGGCCCCTTAGCTGACATCTCTTTCACCTCTCCTGAACCTTCTGGGACATGTTAGAAGGGCTAGGTATCCACAAACAGGCAGAAGGTATGAAAGCAAAGGACATTCTTCTGACTCAAGATGCACGCAGCATTTCTGCAGGCCTGGCTTCTGGGAGGGAAAGAGAGTGGATGCTGGGCTGCTTGGTGTCTCAGATGGAAGAAGGACACCTGCCATTCATGTAGATTCTAGAAGACTGCAGTCCTGGTAAGTTTCCCTTGGCTCCTCCAGGTCCGCTCTCTAGCCTTCTCCACCAGGCCTGGTGCCCTGGGGCAAGGGATGGACCTGAGGTTGGTGTCCCTCCTCTCTCCTGGAAGGATCCTGGGGGGCTGCTTCCTTGAGTGCAGGTCTGGAAGGTACTCTCTGCCTCTTGGTTGCTAAACCTGGGAATGCTTGTGTCCTGCCTCTGGGTCCATGGAAGGCAGCAACGCCCTGTGCCAGAGCCCACAGCCTTTCTTCAGAGAACTGTCCTCCCCACCTCCGCCCAGTTTTGTACTCAGCTTTCCAGTTGTGATGACCCTCTGATGAGCCCATCAGCCGGAGACCGCAGGCGCTACAGAGACCTCAGGGGTGACAATGCACAGACCAAGTTTGCAGAACTAGCCCCTTGGGATGCTGCAGCCAGTTCCGATGACTCTCAGGGCTTTCAGATGCCCTGGGCGAGGCCAGCAAGAGCAGGATTTCCGGAGTCTTCGAGGCTGTCCAGGATCTGCTGATTGCAGACTTCAGAGAACAAATCTTGGTGGTTTCCTGAGTGGAATTAGTGAAGGTGGCGCCACCGAGCTGAGAGGAGACGATAAACTTGTCCAAGTCCTGTAGGCTGTGCAGTCTAGGGTTTCTGGGAGCCCGAGGCTGAAATTATTTTGGGGGCCCCTTAAGAAGCAGAATACAAAAATTCTCTGTCTCTCTCATTCTCTTTTTTACTTGTTTGGTTTTATGCTTTTCTAAAATAAAAATAGCTTTTAAATTACACACATAATGAAATATCAGTGTAAAAAAGATTTTTTAAACCATACGGAGAATTGTAAGAAAATGCCTATATTTTTGGCAGCTAGATTCCTGGAAGTAGGATTGCTAGGTTGAAGGACATGTATTTTTTTATGTTTATTTAATAACTATTGTCAGACTGCTTTGCGGAAAAGCTGCAACCATTTACATTTCCACCAGCAGTGTGTGAGTACTATTTTTTTTTTAACCAACTTCTCTGCTGGTAGGATATTACCATGTTCAAGTGTTTTTCCTCACTGAGCGTGGAATTTTGTTGTTACTTCTTTCATTTCCTACCAGTGGGGTTGAGCATCTTTTCAGATATGTGGTGGCCATTTGGTTATGTTCTGTGAATCACCTTTTCTTTACTTTGGGTTTTATGTCTTTATATTAACCATCTGAGCAAGCACGGTGTATATTATGGATACTTGTTTTTATCTACAGATAATTCCCTTTATAATATGCATTATAGATATTGGTCCTCAGTGTATCATTTGTCTTTTGATTATTTGTACTATTTTTAAATTGCATGTTTAAAATACTTTTCCATAGGGGCACCTGGGTGGCCCAGTTGGTTAAACTGTAGACTCTTGTTTTCAGCTCAGGTTGTGATTTCAGGGTTTTGAGATAGAGCCCCACATAGGAGTCTGCTAGAGTTCTCCCCTTTTACCTCTGCCCTCTCCTCCAACCACCCACCCCACACTGTCTCTCTCTAAAATAAATAATTAATCTTAAAAAATGTTTTCTTGGGGCACCTGGGTGGCTCAGTGGTTTAAGTCTCTGCCTTTGGCTCAGGTCATGATCCCAGGGTCTTGGGATCGAGTTCTGCATTGGGCTTTCCGCTTGGAAGAGAGCCTGCTTCCCCCTCTCTCTGTGCCTGCCTCCTCTCTGCCTACTTGTGATTTCTCTTTCTGTCAAATAAATAAAATCTTTAAAAAATTTTTTCTCTAGTTAACTATATATATATATAAAATGTATGAATATATTTTATATACATTTTGAGCTTCCCTCCTTTTTCCTTTTTTTTTTTTTTTTTTGTCAACAGATCAATCAATCCTGTAGGTCATTTGTGTCTTCTCCTAAAATTTACTCTAAATTATTATTATTATTATTAATTTATTTTTTTACATTTAAATCTTTGTTTCATTTAATGTTAGGTTTATACATAGCACGAGGTGGTCCAACTTCCTTTTCTTCCAGATGGATAGACATTTGTGCCAGCATCATTTATTTAATAAACCAACTTCTACTCACCAAATTGAAATACCAACTGAAATCATATAAATTAAGATCTGTTTCTAGAATTCTGTTTTGTTTCATTTACTTCTTTGTCTATCTCTATGCCAGTGTCATTTTATTTTGATTATAGTGTTATGGTGATCGTATGACATGTCTTGATAACTGGTAAGGCATATTCCCTGTCCCCCCACTCCACATACTTAAAACCTTTTTTCTTTGTTATCTTTGGTTATTTATTTTTCTGTATGAACTTTAAGATAACTTTATTCAACCCTCAAATTCCCAAATTATTCACATTCTTCCAAATCCAATAGAATTAAAGTCACAATTGTATCATATTATTTTATTTTTTGAATAATTGATGGTTATCATCTCAAATCTTCTCATTCAAAAACACGATATATTTTCACTTTTGTTCAGAACTTGTTTATGTCCTTCAATAAGATTTCATGGTTTCTTTACGTGGCTTGGACAATATTTCTTATTAGATGTTTTCCTATTTTATAAACTTAGCCCTATTATGAATTAAACACTTCCCTGATATCCATCTTTAGCTATTTAATATCAGTATAGAAAAACAGTTATGGATTTTTGTATGTTTATCTTGTGTGATAATAAATACCATACCAAATTCTTTGATTTATTCTTTTTCTCAAACTGTCAAACTGACAATGACAAGACCTCAGGAATCTTGTAGGCATCTTGCAGGCAGGTCCTCCTTAGCATATGAAAGTTCTTTTGAAACCTCATTTTTCCTTACTTCCCCCAACTCTGAGTATAAAATCCCCACTCCTCAAAATCCTGGTGTAGCAGCTCTTTCTTCCCATGGGTTCTGTCCCTATGCTTTAATAAAATCACCATTTTGCACCAAAGATATTTCAAGAATTCTTTCTTGGTCATCGCCTCCACTCCACTGAACTTCACCTATATTTCAAAACCACAAACCACATTGAGATCATGACATGAGCCAAAGGCAGATGCCTAACTGATTGAGCCATCCAGGTACCCCTATATCTCTGTTTTGGTAAAGATATGACTGCTTTCTAAATAGATTTAATTTTAACTTGATTTTTTATTTTATTAGATGGGTTATTTAGAAAGGTATATTTTAGGGGCGCCTGGGTGGCTCAGTGGGTTAAAGCCTCTGCCTTCAGCTCGGGTCATGATCTCAGGGTCCTGGGATCGAGCCCTGCATCGGGCTCTCTGCTCAGCAGGGAGTCTGCTTCCCTTCCGCTCTCTCTCTCTGCCTGCCTCTCTGCCTGCTTATGATCTTTCTCTCTCTGTCAAATAAATAAAATCTTTAAAAAAAAAGGGTATATTTTAGTTTCTAAGCAGTTAAACTATTTTCTTTGCCATTTTATTATATTTTCTTAATTTTATTGGAGTATGATCACAATATGCTAACTTAGCTTTTTCTATTGGACCTGTTTAATTCTGTAAGGAGTGTATTAAGTCCTGCCATAATTGTTTTCTGACGAATACATTTTTGTGGCTATTATCCAGCCTTTATCTTGCTTAATGCTTTAAAGGAAGCTTTAAATACATTTAAATTACATCTTTTTAAAATATTAACATTGTAACTCCTGCTTGCATCTTGCTTACCTAATATCTCTGTCTACCCCTGCTCAGTCTTTGCTCATGTATTCGGTCCACGTTTAAAGCTAGCCTTTACATCAGTGTTATAACAATTTAGCATACAGATATATATCATAAATTCTTCTCAGAACAAGGAGAAGAATGAATAAGAAAAAAACATAAAAAAAAGAAGGAAGAAAGAAAGAAAGGAGAGAATTTAGACATTTAACCATAAGGCAAGGCGTGTGATAAGGAAGATAATTAAATATGCTCTGTGGCAAACACCGCTTATTTATTTATACTGGTTTTCACATTGGACCTGGCCTCCATTCTCCTATATAATATTAATTTTAAATTACACATACATTTGTGTATATACACACATGTGTATATGTATGTGTGCACATATATATTTAAATAATAGTAGAATAAGTTCTACTTCACTTGAATGCTAAGTCTCTATAAAGGATCCCGTGAATTAGAAGATTAATTTGAGGTAGTTTCTAGATTTTGGTTTGAAACGGCATGGTATAGTTGGACCCAATTAAACATTTAATAAGGTGGGCAAGTAAATGTTTAATTACCAGCTGGAGAGGAGAGGGTGGAGCTAAAACCCTGTGATTTGTCCCCTTTTTTGAATTTGTATGGTGTAAATACTGTTTGACTTCAAACTACCTTTGTAATCTCTCTGGTATGGAGCTGGGAGCACACCACTGCATGAAATGGGAATTTGGATATTTTCTTTGTTTGTTTTTTTGTTTTGAGACAGAGAGAGGGAGAGGGCACATGTGTGCATGCCAGTGTAAGAGGGAAGGAGGGAAAGGGAGAGAGAATCTCAAGCAGACTCCACGCCCAGCGCAGAGTCTGACATGGGGCTCTATCTCATGACCTGAGCTGAAATCAAGGGTCCGACACTTGACCGACTAAGTCACCAAGGCGCCCCAGGAATTTGGATGTTTTATTCCCCAGGCTAAGTTCAGAAAGAAGCCCGGGTTCCTGTTTACAGCAGCTGCCCTACCTCACTGCAAGAGCGGGCTTTACAGAATAACATGAACTACTGGATAAGCAAGTTTCACAGACACATTCCTGTGGTTTGTGAGTTGTTTTTAGCAATTTAAGCACTATTTTAAGTTTCTAATTACAGGATTTTGTTTTTATTTTTAAAAACAATGTGGTCTTGACATAGGTAATCTTTTTAGTATGTACATTCTCTGGATTATTAACAATTTCTATTTAACAAATCCAGCATAGTTGTAGTCTGCAGATCCTAACACTTTGGAGAATTTAAATTCTAATGCTGGAAGGATCAGGAAAAGTGATTTAAGGTGAATACTAAAGATAAGAAGCAAATGGCTTAAGAACTGACAGCTAGTTATTATCAGACTTGGAGCCTAGAACATGTTCATTTTGAATCTGGTTCTCTTTCACTACCTCTATCAAGTTTTAATAGGATTTAAATTGTATGGCTGCAGGGCTAAATGGGCCATTATTTCACCCTGGGGAAAACTACTGACATCCAAACAGGAAAATATTAGCCTAGAAAACAAGCTTTAAATGTCTTTCTGTGAAGTTTGACTAACATAGTGCAGAAAGCAGGATTTGAATGAGATTATGCTAAGAAAAAATTGACAAATATTTGTTAAGTGCCTACTGTACCTATCACCATACTAAGCACTGTCTCTTGCTGACCCCTCACTACCACCATAATTCTCCTCTTTTATCAGATGAGGAGCTGAGGCACAGTTAAATAATTTGTCCAAGTTCAGTCATATATCCAGTAAGTGGTTGAGCCAAAATTTTACTGTTTATAGTTCCCAAAACCACTACACTACGTGCACCGTGAAACAGTTTCATTGGAGATACCACCAGCAGTAAATGGAGCTGCAATAAACATTAGGATATAGGGAAAAAAGCTATGGATCTAAAACATATAAGAGGAGGGGTCCTTTCTCTGGACAGGTGACCTTTGAACAGAGGGTGAATGAGGAGGCAGTGCCCCAGGTCCTGTTGTTAGGGTGGGAGCCTGCTGGCCTTGAGCTTCTGTAAAAATCACTGACACTCCAGAGTTACACAGAATTGGAAAATAGGTAAAGTATGGGCATGAGTGCTATGGGCTTTATCCAAACCTTCTTTAAAAAAAAAAAAAAAGACACTTTATAAATCTAAAAGACTGTCTTTTTTGTTGTTATTGAGTTGTATGAGTTCTTTATATATTTGAGCTATTAACCCCCCTTTTTAAACTTAAATTCAATCAGCTAACATAAGAACATCATTGGTTTCAGATGTAGACTTCAGCATTTCATCAGTTGCATATAACTCCCAGTGCTCATCACATCACGTGCCCTCCTTAATGTCCATCACCTAGTTACCCTATCCCCCCCAGACACCTCCTCTCCATTCACCCTCAGTTTCTTTTTCATAGTTAAGAGTCTCTCATGGTTTGTCTCCCTCTCTGATCACTTCTCGTTCTGTTTTTCCCTTCCTTCTCCTATGATCCTCTGTACTGTTTCTTATATTCCTCATGTGACTGAAACCATATGATAATTGTCCTTGCCTAGATATTAATCTGTTATCTGCTACATGGTTTACCAAACTTGCTTTCTGGAGGTTGCCTTTTCATTTTGTTAATTGTTTCTTTTGCTGTGCAAGAGCTTTTAGGTTTGATGTAGACTCATTTACTGATTTTTGCTTTTTATGTTTATGCTTTTGGTGTCATATTCAAAAAATCATTGCTAAGACCTATGTTGGGAAACTTCTTCCCTGTTTTCTTTTAGGAGTTTTATAGTATCAGGTCGTATGCTCAAGTCTTTGAATCATTTGAAGCTAAAAAGAAAAAAATAATTATGTAATGTTATAGAGGTGCTAATTATTGCTAAAATGGCAATTGTAACATCATATATAAACATATCAAATTAACAAGTCATACACCTTAAATTTACACAATGTTGTATGTTCAATATATTCAGTAAAACAAATATCTTAATAAATAGATTGGACAAAAGGTTAAGTTGTTTAACTTATGGCTAAGGACATTTCTCCTTTTCTTTATTCTCTGTGTCCTCCCTTTCACAATTCTATTCCCACATCAAATGGAAGGTCAGGAATTAAGTACTACTTTTCCCAACCTCATTTCTCCTCAGACACAAGAAGTTTAGCAACCATTTGGCAGAAACACCTGGGGATGGGAATGGCCTAGAAGTCACACATAAGTCTCAGATACAGGACTGTTTTGGACTTGTTTGCATATTTGTTTTGTTCTGATTTTAATATTTTTTACTAACAAGAGCAAAAGAACGTGCATATTATATAAGTACAGAGTAACAGACGATAATAAAACCATGCCCTCAGGAGAACTAATAAGGATTTCATGATATTTAGAAAGACGGGGAAACACTTATGGGCTGATATAAAAAGCTAATTAAAATGGAAAGTGAGAAGAAGTAAAGAAATGAACAAGTAACTCCTACTACACAATTTCACCATCCACTAGGAAAGACATGTTTAGGGTTTTCGAGGAAAAGTAACAGATGGGTCAGAGTTAAAAGCAGTGGTGTTGGTGAAGGTTTCCAGCAGTCATGAGGAAGGGGCCATGCTCTGAGAATTCCAGGAGCACCCAGCCTGCTGGGGGTGGAGTGGTTAAAGGAAGG
Source organism: Enhydra lutris kenyoni (assembly GCF_002288905.1). NCBI lineage: Eukaryota > Metazoa > Chordata > Mammalia > Carnivora > Mustelidae > Enhydra > Enhydra lutris. Next base: position 1,369,275 of record NW_019154132.1, on the reverse strand, counting down.
GTCTGAGTTTCCAGAGGAGGTGAAATCCCTTATTTCCATCTAGCGGTCCAGCTGGCCAACCATAGGTTTTAGATGTGGAGAAAGTGGATGATGAGGAACCGTTTGAATGGTAGTAGTGGGCTGATAATCTGAATGTTCATATTACCCCAGGCTTTATACCTCAGTGTAGTAGTGTGATCGAGCAAATGGCATTAGTAGTTTTAGCGAATCAAAATACAAGACCCCTAGTTAAATTTTAATTTCACGTTAAATGAGGGTTTTTTATTTTGTTTTGTTTTTCAGTATATCTCATGCAGTGTATAAGACATACTTGTACTAAAATAAATTACGCATTGTTTATCTGAAAATCAAAGTAAATGGAGTGTACTGTGTTTTATCTGGCAACACTACCTTGTGTGTGTGAAAACACTGAAATCTGAACAAGGCCAGGAACACTTTGGGCAAATTGATCTCTCTGAGGGCCATTTTCCTATGAAAGGGGCTCAATCATGTCTGAGTCATGGGGTCTTGGAGGAGATTAAATAACAGATGTGAAAGCAACAACTATGGTGCCTAGTACATGAAGTACAGTTCATGGGGCTAGCACTAGTGGAGATGGCACTGACTGTAAATTAGGTAAGAAGCCTGGAAGGCTTTCTATTCCACTCACCCCCAGGCACTCCTGTGGTGACCCAGCGTGCGCGTCCATAGGGGGCAGCCTGTGCCACAGGCTTGTTGTGGCCTGCTCTTCCGAAGAACTGAGTGGATGCAGAAGGCTGCCTTCCCTCCTTCCCTTCTTTTGACAAGGCTCTGTAGGCCAGATACAATGCCAGGGGCTAAAATATATCAGATTACAACAGACAAGGCTCTTGTCTTCATACTCTGAGAGCGTAGCAGAGGAAAGAGGAGGCCAAGATTAAACAAATGAGTATTTAACTACAAAATTAATTGATTTTATCTTGAAAAAGTACAATGGGCTATCAAAGTATGTCACAGATGGGGGACCTAATCTAATGGGGTGGGTAGGTATTAGGAAGGTTTATAACCTAATTGAAAATAGAAGGGTTAGAAGTTGGTTCTGGAAGCCTGGGGGCAGGAAAGAGTGCCAGGGAACAGGAGCAGCCTGTTCAAAGTGATGGTGTATGGAGGCTGTGCATCTGAGGACAGAGAGAATGCCTGACTGCTGGAGCTGGCCAGGAAGTGGCGCGGGCCCGAGACAGTGAGTTTATTTACTCTGTTGAGGAATTAGAAACCCATCTCATAGCAAGAAATCATTGGAGGAATTTAATCAGGATGCCATGACAGAGTTTACAGTTGTTCCCACTTTTCTTTCATTAAAAGTTGGGGCACCTGGCTGGAGAGTCTGACAATTTTAGCTCAGGTCATGATCTTGGGGTGGTGAGATTGAGCCCCCATTGGGTCCATACTCAGAAGAGAGCCCGTTTAAGGATTCTCTGTCCTTCTGCCCCTCCCCACCACTCTCTTTCTTTCTCAAATAAATAAACAATTAAAAAAGTAAATATAAAAAATAAAAGTATCAAGTTGCTGGGGTGCCCGGGTGGCTTAGTCAGTTAAGTGTCTCACTTCTAATTTTGGCTCTGGTCATGATCTCAGGTCTGAGATGGAGCTCCACATGGAGCCTCTGGCTCTCACAAACAAACAAACAAACAAACAACCTTAAAAAAAAAGTCTCAAGTTACTCACCGCTAAGTTTTGCTTGGTGAATGGAGCTCTCTTTTTTGGCAATTACCACTCTCATTAGTGTCATACACTAGAGCTATTTAGGGTTGATCATTAATGCCATTTCCTCCAAAGGCATGAGAGGCAGATCAGCACAGTGCCTAAACATTTGGGTTTAGAAGTCAGGCTCACCTGGGCATGCATCTTTACTCATCATAAAAACATGAGTAAAACAAACCTACCTCATAGTATTGTTAAGGGGTTAAATGAGATAATTAGTGTGCGGTGTTCATCATGATGCATAACATTTATGTAGGTCGTAATAAATGTTAATATTATTCATGTGCAGGGTGCGCCTGGGTGGTTCAGTGGGTTAAAGCCTCTGCCTTCTGCTCAGGTCATGATCCCAGGGTCCTGGGATCGAGCCCCTCATCGGGCTCTCTGCTTGGCGGGGAGCCTGCTTCCTCCTCTCTCTCTCTCTGCCTACTTGTGATCTCTGACAAATAAATAAATAAAATATTTAAAAAAATATTATTCATGTGCAAAGGACAATGCATAGATTTATTTGTTTTTAAAATCTACTCCCAAGTAAACTAATAGTCACTTCAGTTCACATAAGCTTGCTCTTATTTTGTGATACTATGAATGTGAGTTGGATTGCTAAGAGAATCAGTACATCTTAGATAACTAACACCAGGGATGTACTTGGCCTGAGCATTGACCTAGTTCCTAAATGTTATGAAGATTTCATGATCAAGCCCATACTCCCTGTAGACCTTCCATAATCTGATTAATTTAAATTCTGGCTGTTGACTTTCTAGTGTTTCAAGCATATGTGGCTATTTTATGCTACTGCTGTCTGGTCCTCAGAGGGAGAACTCTTGATGGAACAGAAATATTCAAAACAGAGAGGGTGAGCAAGGAAATATGCCTGACTCTTTTTTTGGATAAGCAACTAAACGCAGAGAACATGAGAAGTGAAACTCCCCAGCCCTTTTACTCTCACATATGGGGGGCTGACGGGGAGCTGCAAGCCAGGCATGAAGGCTGGAGTCAGGAAGGATTGAGTTTTCCCAAACTTGCATTCTCAGGGTGCCTCAGGCACATATGGCGATGGAAGGAGCAGCTGCCCTTTTCCAGGCTCACCACCTGGTTACAGGGGAGCCCTTCTTGCATTTTATCACTTAGTAACTTCCATCTTCTGCACTCTATACCCCCTTCTCTCTTACAGTTCTCTTAGCAGTTCCCCTGGTGTTAATGCAGCTTTCCCACCAAGCACACTCATTTTTCCAAGGTCTGCATTAAATTATACACTCTGCTCCAAAACTGAGACCTTCAATGCAGACCAGCTGGGACCTTGCATCACATTTTCTTTCCCTTTGCACCATCAGGCCTAGCCAAGCCCCTTCTGAGGTATCTCCCGCATCCTCTTACCTTGGAGACTTCCCAGCAATACCTCCCTAAGGTCTTTATTTGCATGGTGAGTGTCCCTCTTCCCACCAATTCTCTGTCTGGTTGTCTGTATTTCTGTTTCCTCCTCTTCGGTGTTTTGTCCTTAAAATGTTGGCACTCCCTCTAACTTTATTTTCTGCCCCCCCCCCCTTTTTTTTACCTTGCTCTCTCCCTTGGGTGGCCCATCCTCTCCTATGGTTTCAGGGAGCTCCTACATGTCATGGCTCCTACATGCAGACCCCAGCCCTGAATGTGGTCCTTAGATCTAGGTTCAGACATCTGATTGTCTGCTGGACCCCTGCCACCTGCATATCCCTCAGACATACAAAACTGACCACTCTATTGGAGTTGCTTCTCCTCTGGTCATTTTACCTCAGTGTGTGGCATCATCACTTAGACAGCTGACCAAACCAGAAGACTTTCAGTTTTATTCTTCTTTCTTGCTGGTACCCACATCAGGTACTTTCTGAGAGTCAGTTGGTCTCTCTCTATCTCTGTGTCTCTTTCTTAGTTCCTGCAGAAATTACCTGCAATCATTTCCTGTCTCTGTGCACCTCTCAGGCATCTCCTAAAATGTGTAACTGAGTGGCTTTAGTGGCTCCTGATGGCATTCAGAATAAAGGCAGAAATCCTAAAAGTGATGCCAATGCCTTCATGGTCTCATTTCTCCTCAGAGCAAACCTCATCTCCTCTACTCACATCTCTTCCTCTGAATACAGAAGTCTTTTTTGGTCTATGTTCAACTTTCAGATTCCACTCTGATATTCATGCCACAAAGTTTTCTAATTTTAAAGATCAATACTGCCATGTATTGCATAGTATTCTTGCTTAGAAGAACTAACTAGTAAACACATTTATGGAAATAAAGTTTGAAAATAATGTTTTTAATTGACTCCTGGTGGGAGACAGTGGTAAGAAATAAGCACCACAGACCACATCAGGAACTTTCCACGTGTGTGTGGATGTACCCATCCTCTACATACGACTGAGTGCACATTCTGAGCACCTGTCCCAGGCTGAGCCCTGTGCTGGCCACTTGCAGGGGGGTATGCAATGGGAGAAAACCCCTGCAGCAAACAGTTTACAGTCCAGTCGAGGGAATATGGGAAAACAGACCTGATCCTGGGAAGGCTCATCTAGGCGATAACAAGCTGCCCTTGTGTAGCAAGGAGGCCCAAAACACATAGACTTTAGTGGGGACAGAGATGTTCAGGAGATGCCTTGTGGAGAGGGAGCACCCGGAACTGGTCTTCAAGGGCTTTTCCAGTATTTTTCATCCTGACCAATCTCAACTGTCATCTGGGGGAGGCTTTTATGAAATCCCAGTGCATTTACCCTTAGAGGGTACCCTTCAGTTGAAAGGGGTGATGATGGGCTTGCACCTGTTTAAAAACGACCCAGGTGACTCAGGGCTAAAAGAAAAAAAAAACACACACACACAGAAAGTTAACAAGAGGAAATGAGGGGGATAGCATTAACAGGATGTAATGACTGAGCAAAGACTTAGCGCTTATTTAGGGGTAGAATGAACAATCAAGTTTGACTGGTGAAGACGTATGTGAGGTAAATCTGGAAGGTAGCTTGGAGCTGTATGTGCCAGATAAGGAATATATATTTTCTTCCTTTGAGTGGAAAGCCATTGGTGTTAAGTGACCAGAACTCTGAGAACACCGCCTTGATCTTGTGACTGATGATTAGGATGAGACGGGAGACCAGGCAGGCCAGACACCCGCAGCAGGAAAGTCCCAGTCAGAGAGATGATGAGAAGCTTACCTGGGAGGATGCTGTTATGGAAAGCTGGGGAGGATGTGTGGATAGCATAGAGGTCCAACTGACATCAGTAGACTTTATTTTTAATGTGGCTGCTACATAAGCCAAAAATTAAGTGATATCATAGAAGATACATTCAGAATGAGCAACTATATCACTTGGGAGATTTAAAGGGAGTATGAGATCAAATGAGTCATAGATGAAGGTTAAAGCTTTCACCGACCACAGGGCTTCAAAGGGACAGAAGATTGACCTTCAGCAGATTGTTATTTAGAATATTATTACTATTATTATTATTAAGAAATGATCACTTTCTTTTAAATATGTGACTTATTTCAATCAGAGAAAGACAACTATCATATGATCTCCCTGATATGAGGAAGTGGAGATGCAACGTGGGGGTTTGGGGGGTAAGAAAAGAGTAAATGAAACAAGATGGGATTGGGAGGGAGACAAACCATAAGAGAATCTTAATCTCACAACACAAACTGAGGGTTGCCGGGGGTAGGGGGGTAGGGAGAGGGTGATGGGGTTATGGACATTGGGGAGGGTATGTGCTATGGTGAGTGCTGTGAAGTGTGTAAACCTGGCGATTCACAGACCTGTACCCCTGGGGCTGATAATATATATGTTTATAAAAAAATACAAAAATTAAAAAAAAAGAACATGGTTATAGTTCAAGTTTTTTGAGTCTATGTCCATTCAGCCTAATCAACAATAATTATTTCTATTGATTTTGCTCAAATTTTGTCTTTGTGATTCTATTTTCTTTAATATTTAAAGATAAAAATGGACAGTAATGTGAAAAAAACTTCATACTATATATAAAAAAATAAATAAACATGTGACTTTTTTTTTCTTTTTTCATGTTTAAAAAGCCTATTGAGGGACATCTCTTCACCAAAGTTCATTGAATGCAGTAGTTTAGGTTCTGCTTCCAAAAAAAAATTGGTGGGAAAGATCTACATGCTGCCCATTTTTCATATGGGATATAAGATGTGGGTTGAGGAGGAGAAGGGTGTGTCTTATGTATCAGGAGCAGCTCTACCGCCTGTCTAGGGCTCAAAGGCAATGTTTCTCTGGAGGAGAATTGATTCCCAAGAGTAACATTGCTAGGAAATGGCAGGGAGAGTCAGGCTTCTAGCTGTCTGGGGTTCCAAGAAGCTCAGAAGGAACCTTACAGAACCCGAGAGAATATGTGGAAGCATGGCCAGCTGCCCCTGGATGATTACGCTCTCTCCACTTGGCCACCCCCTTAGTTACCCATGGGCACATACTGGAAGAGGTGGAGGGAGGTAGGCCAATCTGGGTCCCACTTTGCTCTGGGCACTACCACCCAGCCCAGCTGGCATCACTCCAGTCTCTCCATGTTGCTTCTGTGCTCACTCGCTCTGGCTGATTAGGCAAGACAGCAGAATACATCAGCATGTCAGCATCAACCGTATCCGGGCTTGCCCTTCTCCTCTGACAGGACCCTTGAGCCAGTTACACAGTTTCTCTGCCCTTTGATTTGTCTCTATTTGTGAGGACTGACTGAGTAAGCACACACACGCACACACACACATGCATTGTTTCATAGACCTTCGATGGATTATAACTTTTATTATTAGTTAGTGCTCTCCTTTTCTGGAACTTCATGTTTAAAGTGGAGAAATCACCACACTCAAATGTGAGTAGTGAAGTCCCACTCCCGGGCCCCAGCAGACCCTTCCTCCTTCCTTCTAACACCATAGCATGGCAAATCAGAGTGAAGCCACATCCAGGGACACGGAACATAAGGAAGTATACAAGGGCAAGAATGAAATTTCAGACAAAAGATTCCTGGTGAAAGAGGACAACAAAGTGATCCCATTGGAATGAGGCCTTCTGTGCAGTCATTTGTGTGGTTTGTGACTTATTCTGAATACTACTTGGCCATCACCACACCCAGTTACTGTGCTATATGAGAATAGATCAAAGTCAGAGGGAAGCTGCACACAGTTTATAAAAACACAGGGCTTATTTGGTTGTAATTTTCCTTTGGAGCCCGAGGCAAGAAGTATTGATAATAAAACAACCAAAACTAGTTACAGAGTTGAACTTGCTCCAACTTTGTGTGTTGTGCAATTCCGAATACTCAGTGGCAAACCTCCTGACAAGGAAGTAGGGATGAATGACAGAGTTCACAGAGCACCTGGATGGGGGCCAAGACTTGGTGAGTGTATAGGTAAGGAGGGGTCCAAAGAACAGAGACCCATGACCTGTTCCACTAGGCTGGAACCGACTTTGCTAGTGCTCCTAAGAGAGCAGAGGATGCTTTCAAATCAAACAGAGAACAGTTGGGGCAACTCTGTACCTTTTTGTTTCCTTGGTGTTGGCCATGACCACCCATGTTTTTATAATTTCTTTCTGCCCCATCTAGCTGAGTAGCGAAGGGGAAGGTGAACAATTAGCACATTGAGCCAAACTGTCATCAACAGGATTGCCACAATGTCACTGACCCCAGGACTTGCAGAAGCTTTCAAAGGAGGTAGACAGGAGACAAAAGGCCAAGGCATGACCCTCCTTTGCATGGAATTAGGGAGAAAGGAGATTTTAGGTTATTAATGTTGAAATAACTGCAGCTCTGTTCATAAAGCAAACTACTGGAATGTGTTAACAGGTCAATGTCTTGGAGGTATATTTATGAAGCAGGAATACATTTTTACACCACCCCAGCCCGCAACAAAAATCATAACACTTTTTTTTTTTTTTAGCTTTCTGCATCCTAAGGGGAAAACAGAAGTCTCTCTCTTTTTTTATTTGAGTGTAGTTGATATGCAGTGTTGCATTAATTTCAGGTGTACAACATAGTAATTTGATAATTCTATACATTATGCTTTGCTCACCACAAGTGTAGTTACCATCTGTCTCCATACATCATTATTACAATATTAGTGACTGTTTTCTTTATGCTGCACCTTGTATTCCTGTGATTTATTCATTCCTTAATTGTAAGCCTTCACCTCCCATTCTTCTTCACTCATTTTGCCCACCTCACCATCAAAATCTATCTGACACTGAGTCCCCATTTAGCCAGTGCAGCCAGAAATTCAATCTGCATCTTCTCTGTGGTCCCAGCTGGTCCCTGTGACATGGTGCTGGCTGCACAGTCAGGCGAAGTCCCAAGATCTGGCTTCTGAGGCCTTATTGGCATCAGCCTTGTTGGACTAGCACCTCTCTTCTGCCACCTGCTAGCTGATAGTAGGAAAGCTCACTGGTCTTTAGTACACATTGGGCAATATCTGTGCTGTGTGCTCATCTGAAGGCCAGTGTTAACGCTTTCTGGCAAAGTTTATGCTGGGAGAACTGTGCCCAGGACACAGTCTCATGAATTGTCCTTGTGGCCAGGACCCCTTGACGTTCTTCCCATCCCCATGGGTCTCTGCAGGGGAGTTGCCCAAGTCCTTACTCTTAATGGAACCCCAAGCCACCATCTTCTTCCCCAATCTTGTTTCTTCTTCCCAAGTACTTGCTTCTCTGCTCTTCCTTTAGGGAAGTGTCCCAATTTGCCTGTCATCCCTGGGTCTCTCTCTTAGGATAGGGCTGGGCAAAAGACAGTAGGATGCACATCAACTTGTTTTCTTACCAACTTATCGCTCAGCCTACTAATCACATAGGTGATTAGTAGCAAAAAGAGGTCCTGAAGCTTAGAGTGGAGAAAAATATTTATTTTCTGGTCTTTCCTTCTGCCATCTCTTCTCACTCTATTCTATTGCTAGATCTAAAAGTCACCATAGCTTTGGCTTTCAGGCAAAAAATGTAAACAAAACAAACAACAAAAAACATGGTCTCCTACAAAGACATTTTAGGATTTTTATAAATATTGGAGGAGTCTGAGTAGGAGCTCCACTCTCTCTCCATTTTATAGAAAAGCAGAGCTGGAAGCAATGGAGGGGGGGGATGGGTTGACTGTGGAAGGAGTCCTAGAAACCTGAATGACTTCCCCAAACTCCTGTGCTCAGTGGCTCCTGGCTTAGAGCCAAGCAGGGATCCAAACCCAATGTAACACCAGTGTAATTTTGTGAGCCTTTTAATATTTGGATTTGACTTTTTTTTTTTTAATCACTTATTTCTCCATGTGCTTTAAAATATCCTTTTTGGATTTGTTCTTTGTTAGAAAAAGGGGAGGTTACCAAATTATGAGGAAAAATAAATAATAGAACTAGTCTTTTAGGAATTCATGATTTTATACATTGATGGATTCACATAGAAGGTGAATTTTGGAGACAAGTTGAGTGTTGGTGAATAGGAAATTTTAAGTCTGAAACTGTGAAGAGTCTGACATGTTATGCCACCTGCAAGCTAACCAGTTATCCTGCCACAGTTTAGGTGGATGGATGGATAGATCAATACGTACACACACACGTGTGTATGTGTGCGCACACTAGGATATCAGTCCTTTAGAAATTTATAGTATATATAAACACAAGACCTCTGAATCAAGGAACAGGGCTTTCACCCCTAGAGCAGTTTGTGTTGGTTCCTCCTGCTTTAACTTACCACAGAGTGATGTGGTGAAAGCCACTAGATGTATCTGTGCATTTAGGGTTTAAAATTAAGAACCTCAGAGCTTATATAGGAGTTGCTGGCACATCTGCCTTTCCTTTTCTTTGGGTAGAGGTGGGAGATGGGGTATACAAGAGAGACAGAAAGATTGAAAGGAAGACTTTTATGTCTCTAGGTTTATAATCCTTAGAATGTAAACAGATTTTTTTTCTAACTCCCCCCAGAAGTTTCTTTAACTTCTAAATTTGTTTGCCATACAATCATCCTTTAACCCAGTGTGCCAATAACTTTTGCTCAAAGAGCTCTGACCATGCAGAAACATGAAAATATCCATGGACTATTGTTTCTCAACAAGGAGTGGGAAATTTGTTCTAAGAGTTGGAGATAACATGGGTGGAACCTCAGGGTCAAAATAGGAGGCACAATTAGAGAAAGGCTGACCTGGCTGTAGACATGGCTGGGGCAGGAGGTAATGTACATTCAAATTATCAAAAGCAAACATGCTGAATCCCAGATCCTTTCATCTGAGAGAACTTTCTAAATCAAATATATAGTGTTTGATGAGTTGGGTTTAATTTTTTTTAATTTATTTTTCAGAGATAGAGAGCACATAAACAGGGGGAGCCACAGGCAGAAGAAGAAGCAGGCTTCCTGCTGAGCAAGGAGCCTGATGTCAGACTTGATCCCGGACCCTGGGATCCTGACCTGAGCCAAAGGCAGACCAACCAGAGCTACCCAGGCATTCCTCATGAGTTGGATTTAAAAGAACTCCCCTTCTGCAAGGAAACAGTAACAAAAATGTAAAGTATTACATATGTTCTGAGTAGCTCCCATGATAGGATATAATTCAGTAGTAAGAGGATGAAATAAGCTTACAGTTGACTATGAAGTTAACAGTACACATGCAGTTCCATTGTAGCACTTACTGAGTGCTTTGCATAGGTCAAGGATTGTTCTCACATTGATTAATTCAATTTAATTCTATAATTATCTTATAGGTATTATAATTCCCATTTTAGAGATTAAGAAATAGAAACAAAGAAAAAAATGAGTAACTTGATGAAGTTCAGACATGTGGCTAAGTGACAGAGTCATGATTTGGACCCAGGCAATCTGAGTCCTTGCTTTTTCTACTGCCCTCTATCTCTTGTGTAGCCAGGCATCCTATTTTACTGTTTTCAATCACCAACAGGACTCTGGAGCTAAGATGGGGAAGTGTTTGAGATCATAGATACTGTTTTCCTTCCTTTTGTATGCATTAATTTCCATGTTTTCCCCTAAGCCTCATCAACAAAAACTTGATTGTCAGTTGAGATAGGTTAGTATTAGTTATCTTTCTTTCAAGGTGTAAAAACACTGAAGCTTCTTTCTGTTCTCCATCCAGTTGCTCATAGAATAGGCAGAGCTTCAGAAGAGACTCTGCTGAGAAGGAGAAGGAGAAGGAGAAGGAGAAGGAGAGATTAAGCAGAAAGGTCTTTACCCTACTAGATATCCGATGGTCATTGTCAGAGACCTCAGCATTGAAGTTCTTATTTAGCTTTCCGGGTATGAAAACAAGGAAACTATTAAAAGACGCCTGGCCTACCTGAAAGCCCCATGTGAACAACCAGTATCCAGTTCTTAATCCATCTCCCCATCCTTAGTGCTATACCCCCTTAGAAATGTGTATATGCATAGATGGTAAAATTGCAGCTTCTCCCTAGAACTTCTGTAGGAAAACTTGGGGTTGTATATTTGCTTTGCTCTTCTGAATTTTAAGAACATTAAGTGGAAGAAGTAAGCAAGATATCTAAAGAATGCTCACTTATTTAAGTTAGCTTAATTATCTCCATTAAACTTAATTGCCATAATTGTTGCTTCACTGTCATAATTATTGTTCCTGTTGTCTTTACAAGGATCACCAAAGACATTGTGAGTTTTGTGCAGTTGTTTACAAGGTGTTTGATTCTATTTGTGTTTCACATTATATACTTCCTGCTTCTTAAGAATTGTGTTGTTCGCTTAGGATCGCACCCTGTCTCCAACTCTTTGAGGATGAGACAAAGAAATGTGACAGTTGTCTGCCTATGATAATAGGAGGAAATTAACAATATAAATACATAAAATCATGAAAATTCACACATATTCCCCGTAAGTCTACTAAAAACAGCTATCATTTCTTGGGATTTATAGGTGCTTTACATATAGTCTCATTTAATCTTAACTCAATGAAGTAGAAATTATTATCATTGTTTTGCAGATAATAACTTCAAAGGAAACAGAGACACAACAAAACCGATATTAAGGTCACAGAGTTAAGAAGTGACAGTGTTGGGATATAATCTTAGGTATATTTTGAGCCCAGAGACATCCTGTTAATTTAGTCACTACAGTAACCAGGATGCTAGGCTTCTTTCTGTTCTCTGATTTTAGGAACCAGGAGAGGAAATAGTCTATGTCTTGAACAGCTCTAATATCTCTCACATGGCTTCTATAGTTTCACCATCGAAAGTCCTCTTCAAAAAATTGTCATTATTACATGGCTTTTAGTTTTTGTTATTTTCCTGCTATCATGCTTTTCATTTTAGATTTTTATTTATTACATAAAATTATTAATGCAGGTAAACTTTAAAAAACAGTTATAGTTGGTAGCCCTAACAAACCAACCTAATATTAATTAACATGCTCATTTTTTTGACAAGGACCCAGTTAAAACCTGGGGGTGATAACACCTGGACATGTTGCCTAGGGTCATTTATTCAGTTATTTCATTGCCAGTTAGTAGATTTCTGAGTCTGAAGAGGATGACACCTAAGAAGAGGTGAGTTTTGGTCTGATGAGAGGGTCAGGTGTTCTAGGTAAGTTTAGATAAGATTCCTTAATAGTGCCATTGGGCAATTGACAGATGAATGGATAAAGAAGATATGATACACACACACACACACACACACACACACACACACACACATATAAAATATTACTCAGCTATCAAAAAATGAAATCCTACCATTTGCAATGGTGTGGCTGGAACTAGAGGGCATTATGCTAAGTGAAATAAATCAGTCAGAGATAGACAATTACATGATTTCACTCATATGTGGAACTTAAGAAACAGAAGAGCATTGAAGACGGGAGGGAAAAGTAAAATAAGATGAAATCAGAAAGTGAGACAAACTATAAGAGACTCTATAAACTATAGGAAACAAACAGAGTTGCTGGAGGGTAGGTGGGTGGGGGGATATGGGTAACTGGGTGATGGGCATTAAGGAGGGCTCATGATGTAATGAGCATTGGGTGTTATATGTAACTGATTGAGACACTGTATATTAATTAATTGAATTTAAATAAAATAAAATAGTGCCATTGGACAGAATGAAGGTAGTTGGCTCAAAAATGGAGAATGAAGCATTTGATCTTGTCCAAAGGATATTCATTGTATGTTTCTCCTGAAAAGTCTTCTCTTATTTTTCTTATTTTATTGATTTGTACAGCATTTCCTCTGTTGACTAAGCTGAATAATTGGGAGTTGATCTTGGCTTTCCCTCATGGCACCCATTCCCCAGTCCAAACTCTCACTAAATTCTGTCTTTTTGCTGAATAGTTACGCTTCAATCAAACTCAAGCTCTTCTTCCTTTCTACACTTCCTCCATTCTCCCAAGCTATTCTCCACAGTGTCAGAGCCAGCTTTCTAGAATGGAAATTGCTCAATTCACTCATTGCTTAAAATTTTTCAGAGACTCTAAAGGTCTACTAGATGAAGTCCAAAATCTTTATCAGAGCACATAGCTTAGAATCTATTACACCACCCTAGTCCACATCTTCTTTTATTTCTCCTTTAGGTATTCTGTGCTCTAGCCATGTCCAATTACTATCATATGCTCAAATGGATCATTTTCTTTTATTCCTCTCTAACTTCTTTTAATATTGTTCTCTCTAACTATATTTTCATTTCCATTTCTCATCATATCTACTTACCTATATTGATATATATTTTAAGGACAATCAGTCCTCACCTCTTGAAGAAAATTATTCTTGACTATTGACTTTGAAAGGGTGAAACAAGCTGCTCCTTTTAGCCTTATTTTCCTCATGGATATTAATTCATTTCTTGTTTTCCTCCTCTTCCTCCTCCTTCTTTCCTTCCTTCTCCTCCTTCTTCCCCTCCTCATACTCTTCTCTCCACTCCTCCTCCCCTCCCCCTCCTTTCTCTTCCCCCTCATCCACCTCCCCTTCTTCTCCTTCTCTTCCTCCCCCTTCTTCTCATTCTTGTTCTTCTTTTTTCTTTCAGCTCTCATCATTGAACAATTACTCTATTGTCATTGATTAATTATTTATTGAATACCTACTATCAAAAAATTGTCCTTGGTGCTGGGCATATAGTAATGAGAAAACTGGATATGGTTCCTGCCCTTCTGAAGTGTGAGTGTGAGAAAGACAAATCTTATATAAACCAATGACAATAAAATTATGAATTAAAATATAAGATTAAAAAAACCCAAAAGAATAAGAAATCAGAGGGAGAATAAGAGTAGGAGGATACTGCTTTAGTCTAAGTGTTAAGGAGAGCATTTGCTGAAGAGGAGACATATTAGGGACCTAACTGATGAGGTTCTCAAGAAACAATCTTTTGATTCATTGATTTTATTTCCTATCACCTTCTGTTATCTATTTCATTGATTTCCTCTGTATTTTATTTCCTTTCTTCTGCTTATTCCGAGTTTCATTTCTCTTCTTTTACTAGTTCTTTTTTTTTTAGGTAGAAGGCTGAGATTTTTTTTTTTGTTTGAGACCTTTATTCTTTCTAAGATGGGCATTTTTGTAATATAAATATTCCTCTAAAAACTGCTTTATCTGCATCCCACAATTTCTGAAATGTGCTTTTGTTTTTATTCATTTCAAAATACCTTCTAATTCTTTTTTTTTTTTTTTAGTTTGATCCATGGGTTATTTAAGCATATGTTAACATGTTTCCAGATTTTTTGTCACTTTCCAGATATGTTTCCATTATTTTTTTCATTATTTAATTCCATTTTGGTCTGAGAGTATACTTTGTTTGAGACTTATTTTATGGCTCAAAATATGGTTTATCAGGATAAATGTTCTGTGTGCACTTGAAAAGTGTGTACTCTGTTGAAGTTTAGGTAGAGTGTTTTGTAAATATCAATTAGGTAAAATTGTTATTCAAATCCTCTATGTCCTTACTCCTTTTCTGTTTACTTGTTCTGCTGATTATTGAGAGCAGTGGTGAACTCTCTGAGTATAACTAGAAATTTGTCTGTTTCTCTTTGTAGTTTTACTTCATGTATTTTGAAGCTCTCTTATTAAAGGAATACATTTTTAGAATTACAAGGCATGTTGGTGATCTCCTGGTGATCTCCAACATATGAAATGTTGGTGATTAAACCAATAAAGCAATGTTGTTTAAGCTGTTTCTTCTTCTGCATACACCATCTCTAGCTGATATGATCCTATTTAAAATTTCAATTGTAATCAATACTTCAGATTTTCAACTGTTTTCTGGATAAGTCTCATAGAATATCATATGCAACATTACACGATACCATATTAATTACACAAATCCTAAATCTCCCTAAATTTGCCCCACTTCCTATGTTCTTCGTATTAGTTAATGATGACTAATTTAGCACTTAAAAGAAGCCAAATAAGTTGTCTTAAATACGACATTGCATATAAAAGACATTTGGATAAAGGCAACACAGGGCTTATATGGAAGTATAGTGGTCTTCAGAAAAATCAATGTACTTCTATTTTTCTGTTCCATCACTCTTAAAAATGTGGATTCCAGGGGCGCCTGGGTGGCTCAGTGGGTTAAGCCGCTGCCTTTGGCTCAGGTCATGATCTCAGAGTCCTGGGATCGAGCCCCGCATCGGGCTCTCTGCTCTCTAGGGGAGCCTGCTTCCTCCTCTCTCTCTGCCTGCCTCTCTGCCTGCTTGTGATCTCTCTGTCAAATAAATAAATAAAATCTTTAAAAAAAAAATGTGGATTCCATTACAATATTGTCTCATGGCCCAATATGGCTGTTGGAGCTCTGGACATCACAACTAGGCTCCAAATCGGATGTAGGAAAAAGGAGTAGAGGGGCCAAAAATGTGCACACTAATTGTCCTTCTAAGAAACTCTCCTGGAGTTTCTTACATTGTTGGTGGGAATGCAAACAGTGCAGCCACTCTGGAAAAGAGTACGAAGTTTCCTCAAAAAGTTAAAAATAGAACTACTCTATAACCCAGCAATTGTACTACTAGGTATTTATCCAAAGTATACAAAAATAGTGATTTTAGAGGCATATACACTCCAATGTTTATGGCAGCAATGTCCACAATAGCCAAACCATGGAGATATATATTATGTGTGTGTGTGTGTGTATATATATATATATATAATAGTTATATATATATATATAAATTCAACCTTCAAAAAGAGTAAAATCAGGGGCACCTAGGTGGCTCAGTGGGTTAAGCCTCTGCCTTTGGCTTAGGTCATGATCTCAGGTCCTGGGATCATGCCCCACATTGGGCTCTCTGCTCAGCAGGGAGCCTGCTTACCGCCCCCCCCCCCGCCAATTGCTGCTCTGCCTACTTGTGATCTCTCTCTCTCTGTCAAATAAATAAATAAAATCTTTAAAAAAGTGAAATCTTGTCATTTACAGCATTGTGGATGGAACTAGAGGGTATTCTGGTCAGCAAAATAAGTCAGGGAAAAACAAATACCTTATGATTTCTCTCATATGTGGAATTTAAGAAACAGATGAACATAGGAGAAGGGAAAGAAAAATAAAGTAAGATAAAAACACAGAAAAAGGTAAATCATAAGACACTTTTAACTAGAGGGAACAAACTGGAGGGGAGGTAGGTGGGGGGAATGGGGTAATTGGTTGAAGGGCATTAAGGAGGGCCCTTGCTGCAATGAGTACTGGGTGTTTATGCAACTGATGAATCACAAAACTCTACCCTGAAACTAATAATACACTATATGTTAACTAACTTGAATTTAAATAAAATAAGAAGATTAAGATGAACATGAACATGAACATGAAGAAGAAGAAAAGGAAGGAGGAGGAGGAGGAGGGGAGGAGGGGGATGAGGGGGAAGAGAAGGAAGAGGAGGAGGAGGAGAAGAAGAAACTCTCCTGGAAGTCCCACCTCATAACTTCCACTTATATTTGATTAACAATACTAGGGAGAACACTGAGTTGCAAGAGAGGCTGAGAAATATTGATACCCTGAATGAAATTGGTGCTTCATGACTAAGGAAGATAGGGAGAGTAGAGAGTGTGTTGGTAGTACCCGCAGCCCAGTAATTTCCTTCAGAGGAGATCTAAGACTCAACATCAGTTTCTCTCTCTCTCCTTTCACATCCAGGCAACCACTCATACTCACACATTCTAATCTAACATCTATTCTTTACTTATGGTATCTTAGATCAATCCTTATATTTCCCAAACTATTCAACAATCATCATCTTCTCCTCCCATTTCTTTTTTTCACATTGCTGCTAGAGATACTTTGCTAAGTAAAAAAATGGTTAAACTGCTTTAAAAACTTCTTTTAGCTCCAGTTGAGCATAGAAGAAAATCCAGATTCCCTAGATAGACTTTACACCACAGGCTCTTCTCTATCTTGTATGGAAATTCTCAGGGTTCTTTCCAAGCATATGCACCATTGGCAACTCTAGGCCCAAGGTCAAGGGAGCCAGGAAGGAAGGTGGAGTTCTATCCTAGGACTATGAGGTTCCAAATCCCCAACTCTTTGTATATGTCCCTACTTCCCCCAAAGGGAAAAGAGAACTGGCAGAGGTGGTCTGCATGATTGTGTTGATCTAGAAATAATTTGCACCAGAAACTCTCTAGAGAGGGACTCACACCATAGGTTGGGTGGAAATAAGACCCTCAACTGAGTGATTTTTTTTTTTTTTTTTTTTTTTTTTTTTTTTTAGGAAAGGGAGAGTGAGATTGAGAGAGAGAAAGGACGTGGGGTAAGGGAGAGGGAGAGACAGACTCTTGAGCAGGCTCCATGCCCAGCACAGAGTCTACCCCAAGCCTCCATCTCATTACCTTGAGATCATGACCTGGACCAAAGTCAAGAGTCTGACACTTAACCAGTTGAGCTACAGAGGCATCACCTCAACTGAGTGACTGATGGACCTTTTTGATTTCCAATTTGAGATAAAAATATTAGCTTGGAAAATATGAGATAAGAATGAAAATGATCTCAGAGGCTATTAAAATACATGTACTTTTTTCCTAGTAAGAAAATAAATGATACACATAAATAGAAATTTTGGAAAATAGACAAAAAGAATATATAAAAAATATATAGCATTTTCACCACCTAAATATAAACAGTGTATTTCTGTTTCAGATATATATGTGAACATGTATATATGTACATTTATTTATAAAAGTCTGTGTATTTTAAAAATGTTTTTACAAAATTGAGATGAAATATAGAACCAGGTTGTAAGTTTTTTCCTTTGAATAAGTATTTTGAACATTTTTCCATGCTTATAAATATTTTCTACAATTTGATTTTAAATTGCTATATAGAATTCCTTTGCATGGATGGAATAAAGATTGTGTGTGTTCTAAGATTTATTTATTTATTTATTTATTTATTTATTTATTTATTTTAGAGAAAGAGAATGAGCAGGGAGAGTGGCAGAGGGAGAGGGAGAGAACCTCAAGCAGACTCCCTGCTAAGCATGGAGACTGACAAGGGACTTGATGCAGGACTCAATCTTAAAACCCTGAGATCATGATCAGAGCTGAAATCAAGTTTCTCAACCAAATGAACCACACCAGTGCCCCAACACTCTTTTATTAAACCTTAAGTTGTTTCTGGTATTTGCTATTATAATGAATAATCTTAATATACATTTTCCTTTTTCACATAACTGTTTCATTAGATAAAATTCTACAAGTAGAATATTAAATCAAATTATAGAAAAATCATTTTATATCATTTAATGTTTTGATACCTTTTGATAAATTGCCCTCCAGGAAGAGTATACTAATTTACACTTTCACCAATAGGGTAGGAGAATTCTCACCATACTCCCCATACCCATATTGTCATTTAAACATATTATTGTTTTCCTATGTCTGCTTCAATAGCTGATAAGTTTTATATTAGTTTGTTTCCATTTATATTCTTCTGGTCTGAATGAACCAACTTTTTAAGTCTTTATTTATAATTCTATTGTATTTATAATAACAATTTATTTGTTATTTATCAATGTAAATACTTAATATTATTTATGATAAGATAAAATAATAGTGATATAGTGACAGTAAACATTTAGTATGCTTTTACTACCTATTTTTCATTGTGTTAATGCTGTCATGTATTATCTCTTTAATCCTCACAACCATATGTGAAATATTCAATTGTTATCCCTATTAAAATTGTACAAATTTATGAAGATGAAATGACTCATCCAAATTCACACAGCTAGTTATGCAAACTGATTAAGAGCTTTGTTTAGTATTTTACTACACTTGATCTTACCCAAAAGGCCGAGAAGCAATTGCTTTGTTTAGTATTTTAATTATTTGCCCATTGATTGCTTTAAGTTCTCTGCTTTTGGTTTATTGTTCATCTTTTAATTTAATTAATGCTCTTTTATATAAATAATCTCAAATTTTCATACACTCCTGCACATTGAACTTTCATTTATTATATATTTATGTATACTATATATCTTTATATATAAAATATTATATATTTTGGGATGCCTGGGTGGCTAGTTGGTTGAGCCGCTGCCTTTGGCTCTGGTCACGATCTCATGGTCCTGGGATGGTGTCCCGCGTCGGGCTCCTTGCTTGGTGGGGAGCCTGCTTCTCTCTTTGCCTCTGCCTGCCAGTGTTCTTTCTCTCTCTCTCTCTCTCTCTCTGACAAATAAATAAAAAAAAATAAATTCTTTAAAAAATATTATGCATTTTATTACATATATACATATGTGCCTATATATGTACATATATCTTTGTGCATATGCTTAGTAGCACTGTGTCTTCTAATGATCAGATAAGTATTTAAATATATTATTTTATAGTTTTTTAATCAGTAATTTTCAATATATAAATGTAATCAATTTGAAATTTAATTTTGTGTATGAAGTTAGGAACAGAGTCCTTTATTAAATAATACATTTCCCATTTATTATATGTGAACTATCATATATATATATATATATATATATATATATATATATATATGTATTTGGGTCTGATCTTATACTTTATTCTATTCAATTGATTTATCATTGATTCTTCCTCCAATATTCTGCTTTCTTTATTATTGCACCTTTACACCATGTATTGGTAGCTGATGGAGCATGCCTTCTCTTTCATCTTTGGTCAAATATTCTTGGCTCTTCCTCCAGATGGTTTTTAATTAAGGCTCTTTCTGAGTGGATTTCTCCCAAGGCTCTGGCTAGCCCAGTTGTATTTTCTCTACTTATTAACAAATTGTCTGGTATTTGTGTGGCAAGCAGAGTTCTTTGAAAAAAAGGTTTTTTTTGGAGAAAGTTTGTGTGACTTTTCATTCCCTGCAGATAGAATTGAGGAATTGTCCAGTAGAGGATCTTACCTGACCCTTCTTGAAAGTGTGGTCTCTGTGCTTCTTTGGACATTGGGAAGCAAGACTGGGGACTTCACAGACTTTTGCAGCATATAGGGACTGGTTGTGTCTTATTTTCTCCACAATTTCTCTGAACACTCAGCCTCAGTTCTTCATCAATAATGGTTCTGGTTAATTAAACTGAGAGTTCACCCAGACAAGTACTTGTTAGAGGAGTTAGCAATCTCTAGGACAGCATAAGGTGGTATCCAGGTGACCTTAGAAATCCTCAGAGATGCCTGGAGAAACATTAAATTAGAGGTGAAAGGATTCTAACTTATTCTAACCTATTCTAACCCTGTCATTTTACAGATAAAGAAAGTGAAACTTCCTCCAGCATGCCTTCTCCTCCAGGTGGTTAGTGAAAGAGCCAACACTGGAACCCAGGAGTCCTGATTTCTAATCTAGTGTCATCTTCTTGGGACTTGCTGCCTTCCTGATGTACAATTGTCACTATCAGTGGCAAAGATTAAATACATCCCATCCACATATGGAAAAGATTTCTCCCATGGCTCTTCAGCTGTTTTCCTTTGCTCAAGCACACCCTTTAATCTTATCTTGATTAAATCTTGGCCAGCTCATTTTCAACTAAGTCCCTAGTTTGTCCAGATGGGAAACTACCTCACTGGGACTAGATGAAAAGAAATATGTGGATGCCATGCTGATGATGTTGTTACACGGCTAAAAAAAAAAAAAAAAAAAAAAAAAAATAGGTGGAGCCCTACTAGGACAACAAGTTATTGGCTCTGGGAAACAATGTCAAGATGCCAAAAACCCAAAGAAGTTCAGGATTTCCACATATTCACTGATAAAACCTTAAAATCTTGGTTATTTTCTTCCTCAAAACTAGTTGCTTACACTCCCCGTTATAAACAATGTACCATTTATTTATTCTTAAAATATAAAGAGTGAAGGAACAACTGCATTTCTTTAAAAAAAAAATTTATTTATTTGAGAGAAAGAGAGCACAAGGAATGGGAGAGTAAGAGGGAGAAGCAGACTCCCTGGTGAACAGCAAGCCCAATGCGAGACTCTATCCTGGGACTCCAGGATCATGACCTGAGCCAAAGGCAGTCACTTAACCAACTGAGCCACTACCCAGGCACCTGACAACTGAGTTTCATTTACGAAAATAATGTTTAGGAAAGTAACACATAAAACTAACTTTTTTTCAACGTAAGTTTTCTGAGATGCTCTAGACCCTGTTTTAGGTGCTTGGTGAATAATTTGGTGAACAAAAGAAAGATCCCTATCTTATGGAATATGAATTTCACAAAGGAGAATTAAACAATAGACGATAGACAAATTAAATTAGTGCATTTTATACTACATTAGAAGGTTGACAGTGTAACGGAAAAAGAAAAAGTTGAGTGGGATTTGGGAAAAACTGACATTTGAACAGACATCAAAGAGGTGAGGAAGTTATCTGTGTATATATGGGGAAGTCATTCCAGACAGAGAGAATTCATGACCTTTGAATAAGAATGTGCACCCACATCACACATTATTATAGCATAACTTACACAGATTAGATGCTCCTTGAATGCCTATTGAAGAGTAGTGAGTACACACAGTCACACCCACTCTCCCATATGCATGCACGGGCGCACACATACACATGTATACCTTTGTGCCCATGATTTTGAAAACCTAACACTTCAACCTCTCTCCCTTAGCCAGATGGAAGATTCACAAGTTGATTTCTTATAGTTACATGATACAGTTTGTTGTTTCTTGAATTTATACCCAAAGAAATACATTTTGGGAAGGAGCCAAGAAAGGAAGTAATAGGAGGATAAGATAAAAGGGGAAAGAAGTCATAAGCAAAAGGTAACATTTCCTCATGTCCTCTTGTTTCAGGAATGTGGTCCAAGATGGATAGGGTTGGGAGGCCAGAGCAACAGAATTACCAGGGCACAATGAAGAGCTGTGAGAGTACTTGGGGAGATTGTGTCCTCCTTGGCCATTGGGCAGTTCTTAGAGGTTGCCTGACCTACTAGGCATCCTGGGAAGCAGTCTCAGGCAGTGGCTGCTTTGTTTGGCCTGTTGATTCTGCAGCAATTTGACCCAGGGGACCCTCAGGGGAAGAATCCTCAGTCTGAATTTTTCTCTGTTATCTGCTATATCCTATCAGTGATTAATTGTGGCAACTGTGGGCATCTGGAGTTATGACTGCCTGATCTTTAATTTAATTTATCATTGAAACATCTCCATATCATAACCAGGAAACATTGTGGTAAGAAATTCATAAGCTATGCAGATGGGCATTTCTCATGCACCCATATATGGTAATTGTTAATGATTCTTTATTCTTATGGGTTTCTCTGAGATTTTTGAAGAAAAATGAGCAATGAACCAGGAGTAGGAGCTAACCAGGACAGCTCTATTCAACTAGAAATGATGTATTTCAGACTTCCAGACCTAAATAAAAAGATAGGACTAGTACAACAGAAGGGTTGAAGAAGACACACCATAAGACTGACCACCAAGTAAAATACCCTGAAATCTAAAGTTCAAAATCAAATTTCTTGAAAATTATGTATAACCCTAAAAGTCATTCATACTTTTATAGAAAAAACCTTAGACTTGTTCTTAAACCAAATAAAAATTTAACTCCTTTTTCTTATAAATCTTCTGGAGAAACTGTTGCTCAAGAAAAAAATGTTCTGGGTTTACTTTATGGACATAAATATCCTGGAATACCTTTGCTATCTTAAGGGGTAAAACTCCATTCTAAGTGGAGAAGCATGTATGTCTGAATCTTTGAAAAGAGCTAATTTGGTGGACCAAACTGAAGGGAGACTTGGGTGCATCCTCATTAATATCATCTGCTGGTTGTCCCTGGTTCTACTTAGATTCACTTAGGTTCCCAGGATGTGGTCAGTCACTCTTATAGGGAAAGATAGAGAAAGTAAAAATTGAGAGCACTCAAGATCAACTAAATCCAGCCATTTATCTTCTTAATATTCCAGGCGTCACTGGCGATCTTTATCTGTTAATTAGACATTTTACAAAAATCTGTTTATTTAAATGCTCACATGTTTGCAGACTGCCAGGTTACTGTCAGTATATTACTAGAGAAGGAATGTTTTTCTCTTGGCTTCAAGGTTGATATTTGTCAGCTTTTTCATCCCAAGATGATATTTGCTACTGACAATCGGAGACTTTTTTCCTTGCATCTATTACCAGGCTCTAGACCAATGCCACATAAATATAGATGCTTCCTGTGTTAAACCATTTTCTGCTGGGAGCCAAGGCTGAGTTCTAGTTCTCATTTACCTGAAAGGAACAGAGGCATCCAAGGTATTGTCAATGGCTGACAAGATGCCTTTCTTTTTTTCTTTTTTTTTTTTTTTTTTGGCTATTTTCCATAGTATTCAGATTCATATCTGAGCTCAGCATGCTTTGTATGTTTTTTCCCACATGATGGGACAGGCCTGCTTTTGGAGGTAAGGTTTGGGAGTGGAGAGAAGCACTTGTTTTCACATATGATCATCAGTATAGTGCAATTTCTTTTTAAAATGGTGAAGTTTCCCTGACAGGGGACATGCTTCACCTTTGGTCCATCTTCACTCCAGGTCTCGGGAGCCTCCTCTGAGTGATTTTCCACCCCACCCTCCAAATTTGGAACTTTAACTGAAAGAAATACACTTTTTTGATGTTTTATCTGACTCCTTGGCAAAAATCTAGCTTCTAATTTTTTAATTAAGATGCCTGTATTTGAAAAGGTGGTGACAACTGAGCTCCAGGCTCATCTGTTTTATCACATGCTCCAGGACAGGTTTAGGTTTGGATTTCAATCGGGTCATAACATGAAGTCAGAATCTGTGATAATCTAATTATTCACAGGAACAGAGGATCATTGAAATAAATGGAGACACTCCAGTCATCAACCCACCCAGTGCTTTTTAATACTATGCTCTTGGATTGAATTTTTTACCAGTGGATTGAAACTTTGTTTCATGAGACTTGATTCTTGCCTTGCAAGAGATTGTCTTTCTCTTTGGCAAGCATTAATATTTTGACTTACTTGGGCAAATAATTTAGAGTATTGATGGATTCTACTTGGTAGGGGATTTGTCAATATTTAGTTAAGAGGAAGATTCCAAAACTGTATAATTTGAGGGTGTCCTGGAAGGCCAGTTTCATCTGCCCTCAGAAGATGTCTGACATCTTCATTCTTTTAGCTCCTGGTCTAAGGCATTACCTCCAAAATGTAACACTTATGATATAATGGTCTTACCAAAGAGCTAATTCACTCTTTCACAACCTTTTTATCTTAGCTCCTGTTGAGTAGTAAACAACAGGGTCCTGTGAGACAAGAGATTTGAGTTGGCTAATATCGATCAGAGGAAGAACTATATCTGAACCTAGGATGGTAGTGGCAGAGCTAGACACAACACAGTAGAGAGAGGTCAAAAACAGTCTTGGAGTCTCAATAGTTTTTTGTTTTTGTTTTTGCTTTTGTTTTCCTTGCTTGAGGACACATATCTAGAAAGAAGTTGCTATAGCCAGTGTCAAAGAAGTAACTGCCTGTGTTCTCTTCTAGAATTTTTCTGGTTTCAGGTTTCACATAACATTTAGGTCTTTAATCCATTTTGAATTTATTTTCATGTATGGTGTAAGAAAGTGGTCCACTTTCTTTTGTATGTTGTTGTCCAGTTTTCCCAATACCATTTCTTCTTCTTTTTTTTTAAGGATTTTATTTGAAAGAGAGAGAGAGATAGAGAACTTGAGAGGGGAGAGGGTCAGAGGGAGAAGCAGACTCCCTGCTGAGCAGGGAGCCCAATGCAGGACTCGATCCCA
This sequence comes from Enhydra lutris kenyoni, assembly GCF_002288905.1. NCBI lineage: Eukaryota > Metazoa > Chordata > Mammalia > Carnivora > Mustelidae > Enhydra > Enhydra lutris. The sequence continues at coordinate 1,344,448 of NW_019154132.1, read as the reverse complement.
GGACCCCAGGATCATGACCTGAGCCGAAGGCAGTTGCTCAACCAATAGAGCCACCCAGGTGCCCCTTCCTAATATCATTTCTTTTTTTTTTTTTAAAGATTTTATTTATTTATTTGACAGAGATCACAAGTAGGCAGAGAGGCAGGCGAGGGGGGGGGAAGCAGGCTCCCTGGCGAGCAGAGAGCCCGACGCGGAGCTCGATCCCAGAACCCTGGGATCATGACCTGAGCCGAAGGCAGAGGCTTCAACCCACTGAGCCACCCAGGCGCCCCCCCTAATATCATTTCTTAAAGAGACTGTCTCTTTCCCATTGGATATTCTTTCCTGCTTTGTCAAAGATTAATTGACCATATAGTTGTGGGTTCATTTCTGGGTTCTCTATTTTGTTCTATTGATCTATGTGTTTATTTTTGTGTCAATACCATGTTGTTTTGATGACTACAGCTTTGTAATATATCTTGAAATCCAGAATTTTGATGCCTCCTGCTTTGCTTTCTCTTTCAAGATTGTTTTGGCTATTGGTGGTCTTCAGTGATTCCATACAAATTTTAACATTGTTTGTTCTAGCTCTGTGAAAAATGCTGTTGGCATTTTGATAGGGATTTCATTAAATATGTAGATTACTTTGGGTAGGATAAACATTTTAACAATATTTATTCTTTTTTTTTAAAGATCTTATTTATTTATTTGACAGACAGAGATCACAAGTAGGCAAAGAGGCAGGCAGAGAGAGAGGAGGAAGCAGGCTCCCCGCTGAGCAGAGAGCCCGATGCGGGGCTCGATCCCAGGATCCTGGGATCATGACCGGAGCTAAGGCAGAGGCTTTAACCCACTGAGCCACCCAGGCACTCCAACAATATTTATTCTTCCAGTACTTGAGCATGGAATGTCTTTCCATTTCTTTCTGTCACCTTGAATTTCTTTCGTCAATGTTTTGTTTTCAGAGTACACGTCTTTCACCCTTTTGGTTAAGTTTATTCCTAGATATCTTATATTTTGTGGGGCAACTATAAATGGTACTCATTCCTTAATTTCAGTTTCTGATGCTTCATTATTGGTATATAGAAATGTGACAGATTTCTGTACTTTGATTTTGTATCCTGCAACTTTGTTGAATTTGTGTATCAGCTCTAGTTTTTTATTGTTTTTTTTTTTTTTTTGATGGAGGCTTTTGGGTTTTCTATATAGAGTATCATGTCATCTGTGGATAGTAAAATTTTACTTCTTCTTTCCTGATTTGGATGCCCTTCATTTCTTTTTGTTGCTTGACTTCTGTGGCTTGGACTTCCAGTACTATGCTAAACAACAGTGGATAGAGTAGACATCTCTGTCTTGTTCCTAATCATAGAGAAAAAGCTTTCAGTTTTTTCCTGTTGAGGATGATATTAGCTGTTAATTTTTCATATATGGCCTTTATTAAGTTGAGGTATGCTCCCTCATCAAAATAAAAAGCTTCTGCACAGTGAAGGAACAACCATAAAAACTAAAAGGTAACCTACAGAATGGGAGACTATTTGTAAATGACATATCTGATAAAGGGTTAATATCCAAAATGTATAAAGAACTTATACAACTCAACATTCAAAAAAGGAGTAATCCAATTAAAAATGGGCAGAAGACATGAAGAGATATTTTTTCCAAAGATACACCGATGGCCAACAGACATATGAAAAGATATTTAATATCACTTTTTATCAAGGAAATACAATTCAAAACCACAGTGAGATATCAACCCATACCTGTCAGGATAGCTAAAATCAGCAACACAAGAAACAACAGGTGTTGGCAAGGATATGAAGAGTAACCCTCTTGTGCTATTGGTGAGAATGTAAACTGATGCAGCCATTGTGGAAAGCAGTATGGAGGTTTCTCAAAAATTTAACAATAGAACTACCCTATGATCCAGCATTCATACTACTTGTTATTTACTCAATATACAAATATGCTAATTTAATTTTAGCCTTTCTGACTATGTATGTCTGACTATGTCTGACTTTGTATATCTTCTTTGCAGAAATGTCTGTTCATGTCTTCTGTCCATTTCTTGATTCAATTATTTGCTTTTTGGGTGTTGGGTGCAATTGCACTACCAGGTATTTACCTCAAGGATACAAATGTTGTGATCTGAGGGGGCATCTGCAAACCAAGGTTTATAACAACAATGTCCACAATAACCAAACTATGGAAAGAGCCCAGATGTCCATCAACAGAGGGATGAATAAAAAAGATGTGTGTGTATATATATGTTAAATCTCTTCCCTACCTTCTTGAATGTATGAAAGACAGTTATAACTGTTTTAATGTCTTTGTCAACTAATTCTTTCATCTATGTTGTTGCTGGTCTGTTATATTGATCAACCTGTTCCCCCACAATTATGGAATGTATTTCCCTGTTACTTGCCATGTCTGGTAATTTTTTTTAAGATTTTATTTATTTATTTGTCAGAGAGAGAGAGAGGGAGAGAGAGCAAGCACAGGCAGACAGAATGGCAGGCAGAGGCAGAGGGAGAAGCAGGCTCCCTGATGAGCAAGGAGCCCGATGTGGGACTCGATCCCAGGACGCTGGGATCATGACCTGAGCCTAAGGCAGCTGCTTAACCAACTGAGCCACCCAGGCGTCCCTGTCTGGTAATTTTTTAGTGGATGTCAGACATTGTAATTTTTATCTTGTTGGGTGTTGGGTACTTTTTTCTTTTAAATATTCTTGGGCTTTGTTCTGGGGAAGAGTAAATTGGAAACAGTTGCTTCTAAGCTTCTTTAAGTGGGACTAGAGCTTTCCTTTTGAAGTTTGCTTTCAATCTTGGTTAAGTGGTACCAGAGCAACCTTTGATTTAGAGGTTTTATTTTCCATTCTGAGTAAATCTGATGCACCATTCACCATGTATTATAAGGTTTTTTCTACTCTGATTGTGAGAACATCAAATATTCCTTGCCCCATGTAAACTCAGGACTTGTTTTGCCTACACATTTCTGGTGCTTCCCCATCTCACTTCAAATTGTTTCTTCACATCCATGCACTTATCAGTATACCTCTGAAGAGTAGAGAGAAATTATCTTCAAATCTCTGAAGTTATCCCACTGTGTATTTTCTCTGTGTAGCTCTCTCATTTCCATGAAGCTTTCTCTTCTCCATTACTTTATTCTGAAAATTTAGTCCCTTGACATCCCTGAATTCTCAACTATATCTACTTGATGAAGGGGAATCCCAGGCTTTGTTTAAGTTCTCTTTTCATGTACTATAACTTAATTGAGAACTTTTGCCAATCCATAAACTGGTGCAATCCCAGGGCTCCCTTCATTTGTTTCTCTTCTCTCAAGATTCATTTGTACTTCTTACTGTCTAATGTCTGAAAACCATATTTTTCTTCTTTTTCATTATTATTTAAAAATTTTTATTTATTTTATTTTATTTTTTCAGTGTTCCAAGATTCATTGTTCATACAGCATGGTACTGGCACAAAAACAGACACATAGACCAGTGGAACAGAGTAGAGCATCCAGATATGGACACCCAACTCTATGGTCAAATAATCTTTTTTTTAATTAAAAATTTTTTTTAAATTTTTTATAAACATATAATATATTTTTCTCCCCAGGGGTACAGGTCTGTGAATCGCCAGGTTTACACACTTCACAGCACTCACCATAGCACATACCCTCCCCAATGTCCATAACCCCACCCCCCTTCCCAAACCCCCTCCCTCCAGCAACCCTCAGTTTGTTTTGTGAGATTAAGAGTCATTTATGGTTTGTCTCCCTCCCAATCCCATCTTGTTTCATTAAACCTTCTCCTACCCCCTTAACCTCCCATGTTGCATCTCCACTCCCTCATATTAGGGAGATCATATGATAGTTGTCTTTCTCTGATTGACTTATTTTGCTAAGCATGATACCCTCTAGTTCCATCTACGTCATCGCAAATGGCAAGATATCATTTCTTTTGATGGCTACATAGTATTCCATTGTGTATATATACCACATCTTCTTTATCCATTCGTCTGTTGATGGACATCTAGGTTCTTTCCATAGTCTGGCTATTGTAGACATTGCTGCTATAAACATTCGGGTGCATGTGCCCCTTCGGATCACTACGTTTGTATCTTTAGGGTAAATACCCAGTAGTGCAATTGCTGGGTCATAGGGTAGATCTATTTTCAACATTTTGAGGAACCTCCATGATGTTTTCCAGAGTGGTTGCACCAGTTTGCATTCCCACCAACAGTGTAGGAGGGTTCCCCTTTCTCCGCATCCTCGCCAGCATCTCTCATTTCCTGACTTGTTAATTTTTAGTCATTCTGACTGATGTTAGGTGATATCTCATTGTGGTTTTGATTTGTATTTCCCTGATGCCGAGTGATATGGAGCACTTTTTCATGTGTCTGTTGGCCATCTGGATGTCTTCTTTGCAGAAATGTCTGTTCATGTCCTCTGCCCATTTCTTGATTGGATTATTTGTTCTTTGGGTGTTGAGTTTGCTAAGTTCTTTATAGATTTTTGACACTAGCCCTTTATCTGATATGTCGTTTGCAAATATCTCCTCCCATTCTGTCCGTTGTCTTTTGGTTTTGTTAACTGTTTCCTTTGCTGTGCAAAAGCTTTTGATCTTGATGAAATAATAATAGTTGATTTTTGCCCTTGCTTCCCTTGCCTTTGGCGATGTTCCTAGGAAGATGTTGCTGTGCCTGAGGTCGAAGAGGTTGCTTCCTGTGTTCTCCTCAAGGATTTTGATGGATTCCTTTCTCACATTGAGGTCCTTCATCCATTTTGAGTCTATTTTTGTGTGTGGTGTAAGGAAATGGTCCAATTTCATTTTTCTGCTTGTGGCTGTCCGGTTTTCCCAACACCATTTATTGAAGAGGCTGTCTTTTTTCCATTGGACATTCTTTCCTGCTTTGTCAAAGATTAGTTGACCATAGAGTTGAGGGTTTATTTCTGGGCTCTCTATTCTGTTCCATTGATCTATGTGTCTGTTTTTGTGCCAGTACCATGCTGTCTTGATGATGACAGCTTTGTAATAGAGCTTGAAGTCCGGAATTGTGATGCCACCAACTTTGGCTTTCTTTTTCAATATTCCTTTGGCTATTCGAGGTCTTCTCTGGTTCCATACAAATTTTAGGATTATTTGTTCCATTTCCTTGAAAAAAATGGATGGTATTTTGATAGGAATTGCATTAAATGTGTAGATTGCTTTAGGTAGCATAGACATTTTCACAATATTTATTCTTCCAATCCAGGAGCATGGAACATTTTTCCATTTCTTTGTGTCTTCCTCAATTTCTTTCATGAGTACTTTATAGTTTTCTGTGTATAGATTTTTAGTCTCTTTGGTTAGGTTTATTCCTAGGTATCTTATAGTTTTGGGTGCAATTGTAAATGGGATGGACTCCTTAATTTCTCTTTCTTCTGTCTTGTTGTTGGTGTAGAGAAATGCAACTGATTTCTATGCATTGATTTTATATCCTGACACTTTACTGAATTCCTGTACAAGTTCTAGCAGTTTTGGAGTGGTGTCTTTTGGGTTTTCCACATATAGTATCATATCATCTGCGAAGAATGATAGTTTGACTTCTTCTTTGCAGATTTGGATGCCTTTAATTTCCTTTTGTTGTCCGATTGCTGAGGCTAGGACTTCTAGTACTATGTTGAATAGCAGTGGTGATAATGGACATCCTTGCTGTGTTCCTGACCTTAGCGGAAAAGCTTTCAGTTTTTTTCCATTGAGAATGATATTTGCGGTGGGTTTTTCATAGATGGCTTTGATAATATTGAGGTATGTGCCCTCTATCCCTACACTTTGAAGAGTTTTGATCAGGAAGGGATGCTGTACTTTGTCAAATGCTTTTTCAGGATCTATTGAGAGTATCATATGGCTCTTGTTCTTTCTTTTATTAATGTGTTGTATCACATTGATTGATTTGCGGATGTTGAACCAACCTTGCAGCCCTGGAATAAATCCCACTTGGTCGTGGTGAATAAACCTTTTAATGTACTGTTGAATCCTATTGGCTAGTATTTTGGTGAGAATTTTTGGATCTGTGTTCATCAAGGATATTGGTCTGTAGTTCTCTTTTTTGATGGGATCCTTGTCTGGTTTTGGAATCAAGGTAATGCTGACCTCATAAAATGAGTTTGGAAGTTTTCCTTCCATTTCTATTTTTTGGAACAGTTTCAGGAGAATAGGAATTAGTTCTTCTTTAAATGTTTGGTAGAATTCCCCTGGGAAGCCGTCTAGCCCTGGGCTTTTGTTTGTTGGGAGATTTTTGATGACGGTTTCAATCTCCTTACTGGTTATGGGTCTGTTCAGGCTTTCTATTTCTTCCTGGTTCAGTTGTGGTAGTTTATATGTCTCTGGGAATACATCCATTTCTTCCAGATTGTCCAATTTGTTGGCGTAGAGTTGCTCATAGTATGTTCTTATAATTGTCTGTATTTCTTTGGTGTTCGTTGTGATCTCTCCTCTTTCATTCATGATTTTATTTATTTGGGTCCTTTCTCTTTTCTTTTTGATAAGTCTGGCCAGGGGTTTATCGATCTTATTAATTCTTTCAAAGAACCAGCTCCTAGTTTCGTTGATTTGTTCTATTGTTTTTTTGGTTTCTATTTCATTGATTTCTGCTCTGATCTTTATGATTTCTCTTCTCCTGCTGGGTTTAGGGTTTCTTTCTTGTCCTTTCTCTAGCTCTTTTAGGTGTAGGGTTAGGTTGTGTACCTGAGACCTTTCTTGTTTCTTGAGAAAGGCTTGTACCGCTATATATTTTCCTCTCAGGACTGCCTTTGTCGTGTCCCACAGATTTTGAACCGTTGTGTTTTCATTATCATTTGTTTCCATGAATTTTTTCAACTCTTCTTTAATTTCCTGGTTGACCCATTCATTCTTTAGAAGGATGCTGTTTAGTCTCCATGTATTTGGGTTCTTTCCAAATTTCCTCTTGTGATTGAGTTCTAGCTTCAGAGCATTGTGGTCTGAAAATATGCAGGGAATGATTCCAATCTTTTGATAACGGTTGAGACCTGATTTAGGACCGAGAATATGATCTATTCTGGAGAATGTTCCATGTGCACTAGAGAAGAATGTGTATTCTGTTGCTTTGGGATGAAATGTTCTGAATATATCTGTGATGTCCATCTGGTCCAGTGTGTCATTTAAGGACTTGATTTCCTTGTTGATCTTTTGCTTGGATGATCTGTCCATTTCAGGGAGGGGAGTGTTAAAGTCCCCTACGATTATTGTATTATTGTTGATGTGTTTCTTTGATTTTGTTATTAATTGGTTTATATAGTTGGCTGCTCCCACGTTAGGGGCATAGATATTTAAAATTGTTAGATCTTCTTGTTGGACAGATCCTTTGAGTATGATATAGTGTCCTTCCTCATCTCTTATTATAGTCTTTGGCTTAAAATCTAATTGATCTGATATAAGGATTGCCACTCCTGCTTTCTCCTGATGTCCATTAGCATGGTAAATTCTTTTCCACCCCCCCCACTTTAAATCTGGAGGTGTCTTCGGGTTTAAGATGAGTTTCTTGTAGGCAACATATAGATGGGTTTTGTTTTTTATCCATTCTGATACCCTGTGTCTTTTGATTGGGGCACTTAGCCCATTAACATTCAGGGTAAGTATTGAGAGATATGAATTTAGTGCCATTGTATTGCCTGTAAGGTGACTGTTATTGTATATTGTCTCTGTTTCTTTTTGATCTACTACTTTTAGGGTCTCTCTTTGCTTAGAGGACCCCTTTCAATATTTCCTGTAGAGCTGGTTTCGTGTTTGCAAATTCTTTCAGTTTTTGTTTGTCCTGGAACCTTTTATCTCTCCTTCTGTTTTCAATGATAGCCTAGCTGGATATAGTATTCTTGGCTGCATGTTTTTCTCGTTTAGTACTCTGAATATATCATGCCAGCTCTTTCTGGCCTGCCAGGTCTCTGTGGATAAGTCTGCTGCCAATCTATTATTTTTGCCATTGTATGTTACAGACTTCTTTTCCCGGGCTGCTTTCAGGATTTTCTCTTTGTCATTAAGACTTGTAAATTTTACTATTAGGTGACGGGGTGTGGACCTATTCTTATTGATTTTGAGGGGGGTTCTCTGAACCTCCTGGATTTTGATGCTTGTTCCCTTTGCCATATTGGGGAAATTCTCTCCAATAATTCTCTCCAATATACCTTCTGCTCCCCTCTCTGTTTCCTCTTCTTCTGGAATCCCAATTATTCTAATGTTGTTTCGTCTTATGGTGTCACTTATCTCTCGAATTCTCCCCTAGTGGTCCAGTAGCTGTTTGTCCCTCTTTTGCTCAGCTTCTTTATTTTCTGTCATTTGGTCTTCTATATCGTAATTCTCTCTTCTGCCTCATTTATTCTAGCAGTGAGAGCCTCCATTTTTGATTGCACCTCATTAATAGCTTTTTTTATTTCAACTTGGTTAGATTTTAGTTCTTTTATTTCTCCAGAAAGGGCTTTTATCTCTCCAGAGAGGGTTTCTCTAATATCTTCCATGCCTTTTTTGAGCCTGGCTAGAACCTTGAGAATCGTCATTCTGAACTCTAGATCTGACATATTACCAATGTCTGTATTGATTAGGTCCCTAGCCTTTGGTACTGCCTCTTGTTCTTTTTTTTTTGTGGTGAATTTTTCTGCCTTGTCATTTTGTCCAGATAAGAGTATATGAAGGAGCAAGTAAAATACTAAAAGGGTGGCAACAACCTCAGGAAAATATGCTTTAACCAAATCAGAAGAGATTCCTAATCGTGATGGGGGAGAAAGGGGATAAAAAGAGGTTCAGAAAGAAAAAAAGAGAAAAGAAAAGAAACAATTAAAAAAAGAAAACGAATAAAGAAAAAAATATAAAAAAGAAAAAAATATATATATTTGATAAACTAGTTAAAAAACATTAAAAAAGAAAAGGGTAAAAGTTAAAAAAAATAGCAGAAGAAGAGAAAAAAAATTGAAAAAGGAAAAAAATTAAATTAACTGCAAGGCTAAAGAATCATGGGGAGAAAGTCAGGAGTTCCGTGCTTTGCTTTCTCCTCCTCTGGAATTCTGCTGCTCTCCTTGGTATTGAAACTGCACTCCTTGGTAGGTGAACTTGGTCCTGTCTGGATTTCTTGTTGTTCTTCTGGGGGAGGGGCCTGTTGTAGTGATTCACAAGTGTCTTTGCCCCAGGCGGAATTGCACCGCCCTTACCAGGGGCCGGGCTGAGTAATCCGCTCGGGTTTGCTTTCGGGAGCTTTTGTTCCCTGAGCACTTTCCGTAGAGTTCCGGAGGATGGGAATGAAGATGGTGGCCTCCCAGTCTCCGGCCTGCAGGAGCCGAGAGCCCTGGGCCCCACTCCTCAGTGTGCCCTCTGAGAACAGCACCCAATTACTCCCATCTGCCTAGCCTCTGACCACGCTCTGAGCTCACCGAGGCTGCGACCGGTTAAAGGTAACCCTGAGCTGTGAGCTCACTCCTCGGCTCCGTCTCTGTAGCCAGCTTCCCCGTTCTAATACCTGTAAGCTCTGCGACACTCAGACACCCCCGATCCTTCTGTGACCCTGCGGGACCTGAGGCCACGCTGACCCCGTGTGGGCTTCACCCCGGTTAAGCCTCTGGAGTGATGTCCCTCAGCGGAACAGACTTTTAAAAGTCCTGATTTTGTGCTCCGTTGCTCCGCCACTTGCCAGGAGCTGGCCCCTCCCCCCGTGGTCTATCTTCCCGTCGCTTTGGATTCACTTCTCCAGTCCTACTTTTCAGAAAGTGGTTGATTTTCTGTTTCTAGAACTGCTGTTCTTCTCTTCGATCTCCTGTTGGATTTGTAGGTGTTTGCAACCTTTAGATAAGCTATCAGCTGATCTCCTGCTACCTGAAGTAGTCTCAGCCTGCTACTTCTCCGCCATCTTGACTCTCAAATAATCTTTGACAAAGCAGGAAATAATATCCAGTGGGGAAAAAACTTCAATAAATGGTACTGGGAAAATTGGACAGCTATGTATAGAAGAATGAAACTTGACTATTCTCTTACACCATTCACAAAGGTAAACTCAAAATGAGTAAAAGGCCTCAACATGAGGCAGGAATCTATCAAAATCCTAGAGAAGATAGGCAGTAACCTCTTTGACATCAGACACAGTGACTTCTTTCAAGACATGCCTCCAAAGTCAAAGGAAACAAAAGTGAAAATGGACTTTGGGACTTCATAAAGATCAAAATCTTCTGCACAGCAAAGGAAACAGTCAACAAAATGAAGAGGCAACTCATGGGATGGGAGAAAATATTCACAAATGACACTACAGACACAGGGCTGATAATCATGATCTATAAAGAACTCAAACTCAATCCCCCAAAATGGATAATCATGTTAAAAAATGGTCAGAAGACAAGGACAGACACTTCTCTAAAGACATACGATGGCTAACAGACACTTGAAAAAATGTTTATCATCATTAGCCATCAGGGATATTAAAATCAAAACCTCATGGAGATACCACCTTACACCAGTTAGAATGGCCGAATTTAATAGGACAGGAAACAAGTGTTGAAGAGAATGAAAACATATTTTAAAATTTCCACTTTTTTGTTGTTTAAGACAAGAGGATAAATCTAATATCTATGTTACTCCATCATAGCCAGAAGTAAATATCTTGAATTTAGTGCTTTTTTCACTTCTATATTTTTGGTACTGATGCATTATTTTCTCCAGTTTCAGTTGGAATTATATTTTTTCTCTGCTCTTGCTCTATAGCTCATGTTTTCCATCTCCTGTTCTCTCCACTTATTTAGTTCTTGTTTAGTTTCTCTTTTCCTCTTTCTAGCTTTTGTGCCAGGAGGCTGCTCTCCCACAGATTTTGCCATCCATTTATGGTATCAGACTATAACTTTCTTTTCAGGTATGGGCTGACTCCTCTGGCAATCCATTGGCTTCCACCTTTCCACTACTCATGCTTTTTACCTCCATTTATTATTCTACAAACCCCCACTGCTACAACTTCATCATCAAAGATGTATGGTGTACCTTCCTTCCTTTTTGCCTATATATATCTATAGCCATAACATCTCTATATCTATATCTATAGTCTATCTATCTCTCTATAAATCAGTCAGTAAATCAATTATCTGTCAGCTGAGGAACCCATTTGTCTCTTTAGGCAATTAAACATTTCACTTTGATCTTTTATCATGTAATTTTTTGAAATCAGGATTTTCTTCATTCCTTTCATTTCCCCATTGAAGTCTTGAATTCTGAAAAAATAATAGACCATTTTTGTTCCCAAATTATAAAAATATTTCTGAAAATAAACTTTTTCCAACACATAGCATACTGTTTTCTTTCCTTTTCTTCTTCTAAGTTAATACATTCTACAAACTTTTAATGACTATTTCTTCTTTATAGAGCACAATAGGTGACAAAGCTGAATATAATATATCCCTGTCCTTTAGAAGCATACACCAGAGTTAAGAAGGTGGTCGTAACTCAATATGGTAAGTAACATGACAAATGTAAGCACAGGGCACCATGGAAGGACCAAAGATGGAAACCAAATCCAAATTTCCTAGAAGAGACTCCATCAGATATAGGAGTAGAGAGGAGTTAGCAAGCAGAGAGTATGAACGATATGAAAACAGTTGTATTGCCTTTTTGTTTATTTTTAAAAAGGTAGTCTTTAGAAAAATGATAAAGATGAGAATACAGATTATTTGAAATAAGGTATGGAGATTATAAAATTAAAAGATTATAAAAGTAAAAGGTAGGAATGACAAAGGTAAAAAATGGAGAGATAAGAAGGTGATAGATTGATCTCAGGGGCTGGGGAGATGATGGAGTAAGAGGACCCTAAGCTCTCCTTGGCCCACAGATAAAACTAGATAGCCCACAGATAAAACTAGATAACACTGACATCAGCATAAATAGCCCAGAAAACAACCCAAAGACTGGCAGAACAAACTCCACAATTGAAGACAAAGAAGAGGCCATGCTGAAGAAGGAAGGAAGGGTGAAGAATGCAGTTTTGGAGTGAAATGAATCTTGGCTGTCCACAGTGGGGAAGCAGTCAGGGGGTATGGAGAAGAGTGAAAAACAGACTATTATAACTCTGGGAGCCCACAGAAAGACAAATCTCCATAACATTTTATTTTGAAGATAAGAGGGGCTGAATCTCATGAGTTCTTATAACCAGTGGGACTTAAAGCCTAGAATTAAAAAAAAAATAAAATTGCCAGGCTTGACTCTGGGAAAGCTCCGAGGGCCTTATAAGTGGAGTCCCCACCCTTAAAAAGACAACACAACAGCCAGTGGAGATATAGTATGGAAGCAACTATTCTAAAAACACTGAGGGCAAACAGGAGGAAGAGTTATTACTCATCCTAGAGCACGGCCTGGAGAGGCAGGGATCATGGTGAAACCCCTATAGGAATAAAAGAGCTGACAAGCACCATTTCCCTCTCCTACCTCTTAGCGTAACCACAGGACCACCTGCAGGAACCAGCAGGTCACCAACACTCACTACCTAACTTTCTTACCCTAGTTCAGCAGTTCAGCAGATCTACCCTGTCCTACTAGCCTCAGTCCTGGTACTGCAAGCCCCTGTCTGCAGAAGACCTGCACAAACCCCAGAATACCTCATCTCCTGACCTATACATTTTACAGGACCTCAGCATCAGTGATGCTGTGGCCCAGTATTTATCATCTCCAAGCAGACCAGCACATGCCTTGATTTTTTTTTTGTTTTTTTTTTTTTGTTTGTTTTTTTTTTTTTAAGATTTTATTTATTTATTTGACAGGGAGAGAGTGAGATCACAAGTAGGCAGAGAGGCAGGCAGAGATGGGGGTAGCAGGCTCCCCACTAAGCAGAGAGCCTGATAGCACACACCTTGTTAAAATGTATCCCACCCCTGCCTGGGACCAAACACTACCCATAACAAACAAAGAGAGCTTCTGCAGACAATTGGACTGAAGGAAAAAGCAGCCAGTACTGAACAGCAGGGCACATGCAATACACATGGGAGATACTCCTTAAGTGCCAGGTCCTGGAGAACAGAGGACACTGCACTGCAGTGTACTACAGGATGTCTTTTTCATAAAACCATTACCTTCAAGAGGAGATGTAGCTAACTTTCCTAACATAGAGAACAAATAAAGATAGACAAAATGAGGAGATAGAGGGATATGTCCTAAATGAAAGAACAAGACAAAACCACAGCAAGAGACCTAAGCAAAAAGAATATAAGTAGCATGCCAGGTAAAGAATGTAAAGTAATGATCATATAAACACTCAATGGACTTGAGAATAGAGTGGAAGAAATCAGTGAGACCCTTAAGAAAGAGACAAGAACCAATCAGAGATGAAAAAATAAGAAAAGTAAAAAATACAGTTAATGGAATAAATAACAGAGGAATGAATTAATGACCTGGAAGGCAGAGTAATGGAAAGTAATAGAAAGTAATCAAGTTAAGCAAATAAGAGAAAAAAAGAATTATACAACATGAGAATAGATTTAGGGAACTCGGTGACTATAACAACCATTATAATATTTGCATTCTAGGAATCTCAGAAGAAGAAGAGAGAGAAGGAGGGTGGAAAATTTATGTGAAGAAATAATAGCTGAAAACTTCCCTAATCTGAGGAAGGAAATTAATATCCAAATCCAGGGGGTGCAGACATCCCTTAATAAAGTCAACCCAAGGAGGTCCATACCAAGACACATACAAATTAAAGTGGCTAAAAATAGTAACAGAGAAAAAAAATTTTAAAAGAAATGAGAGAAAAGAAGACAGTTACATACAAGGGAAACCCCAGAAGACTACCGGCAGCTATTTTAGCACAAACATTGCCAGCCAGAAGAGAGTGGTATGACATATTCAAAGTGCTGAATAGGAAAAATCTGCAGCCAAGGGTACCCTATCCAGCAAGGCTATCACTTAGAATAAAGGAGAGATGAAGAGTTTGTCAGACAAACAAAAACTAAAGGAGTTCATGACCACTAAACCATCCTAAAAGAAATGTTAAAGGAGACTCTGAGTATAAAGGAAAGACCACAAGTGGGAGTGTATTAAAAGTTGGAAACACAAAAGCAGTAAAATAAGTATGCCTGTAAAAATCAGTCAAGAGATTCACAAAAAAAGCATGTAAAATATGACATCATATACCTAAATTGTGGGGTGACAGAAGGAGTAAAGAATGAGCTTTAAGTTAAATAACCATCAACTTAATATAGACAGCTATTGCAGAAGATATTATATACAAACCTAATGGCAATCATTAAAAAAACCAGTAATAGATATACAAAGAATAAAGAGAAAGGAATCCAAGTATATCACAAAGTAAAGCTAACAAACCAGAAAGAGAGCAAGAGAAAGGATCAGAGAAAAACTACAAAAAAAAAAAAAAAAACCACAAGACAAATAACAAAATGGCAATAAATACATAGATCTATTAACAATTGTTTTGAATGTAAATGAACTAAATGCTCCAATCAAAAGACACAGAGTTACAGAATGGATAAAAAAAAATCATCTACATGCTGTCCACAAGAGACTGAATTCAGACCTAAAGATACCTGCAGACTGAAAGTGAGGGGAAGGAGAAACATATGTCATGCAAGTGGGTGTCAAAAGAAAGCTGGAGTAGCAGTACTTACATCAGACAAGAGACTTTATGACAAAAACTGTGACAAGAGACAAAGAAAGACTCTAAATAATAATAAAGGAGGCAATCTAACAAAAAGATACAACCACTGCAAATATTTATGCTCCCAATATGGGAGCACCCAAATACATAAAACAGTTAATAACAAACAAAGGAATAAATCACTAGTAATACAATCACTAGTAATACAATAGTAGGGGACTTCAACATCTCACTTATATTAATGGACCTGATAATCCAAACAGAAAATCAACAAAGAAACAGTGACTTTGAATGACACACTAGACCAGTTGGATTTAACAGATATATTCAGAATATTTAATCCTAAAACAGCAGAGTATGCATTCATTTCAAGTGCATATGGGACATTCTCCAGAATAGACCACATATGAAAACAAGTCTCAATAAATTCAAAAAGATTGATGTCCTACCATGCATCTTTTCTGACCACAATGTTATGAAATTAGAAATTAGTCACAAGAAAATATCTGCAAAGAGCACAAATACATAGAGGTTAAGTGACATGCCCCAGAACAATGAATGGGTCAGCCAGGAAGTTAAGAGAAGAACAAAAATTACACAGAAATAAATGAAAATGAAAACAGATTAAACCCAAATTTTGGGATGCAGCAAAAGCAGTTCTAAGAGGGAAGTTTATAGCAATACAGGCCTACTTCAAGAAGCAAGAAAAATCTGAAATAACCTAACCTTATACCTAAAGGAGCTAGAAAAAAGACAATAAACAAAACCCAAAGCAGCAGAAGGAAGGAAATAATAAAGATTAGAGGAGAAATAACCACCACTTGCATCGATATGGATGGAACTGGAAGGGATTACACAAAGTGAAATAAGTCAAGCACAGAAAGACCATTATTGTATGGTTTCACTCTATGTGGAACATAAGGAATAGCACAGAAGACCACAGGATAAGGGAGGGAAAACTGAATGGGAAGAAATCAGAGAGGGAGACAAACCATGAGAGTCTCTGGACTCCAGGAAAAAGCTGAGGGTTACAGAAGGGAGGGGAGTGGGGGGATGGGGTAACTGGGTGATGTGTATTAAGGAAGATGCATGCTGTGATGAGCACTGGGTGTTATACACAACTAATGAATTGTTGAACATTACATAAAAAACTAATTATGTGCTATATGTTCACTGATTGAACATAATAATAAATTTTTTAATTAAAAAATAAATAAAATCTTTAAAAAAAGAAATAAATGATGTAGAAACTAAAAAAAAAGAAAAAAAAAACCAATAGAACAGATCAATGGAACTAGGAGCTTGCTTTTCATTTTTTCTTAAGTTTTTTTAAAATAATTTTTTATTATGTTATTTTCATCACCATACATTACATCACACACACACACACACACACACACACACACACACACACACACACCCCACATCTTCTTTATCCATTCATCAGTTGATGGACACAGGCTGTTTCTATAACTTTTTTTTTGTTTATTTCTATAATTTAGCTATTGTAGATAACGCTGCAATAAACATTGTAGTGCATGTATACTTTTAAATTAGTATTTTCACATTTTGGAGGTAAATACCTAGTAGTGTGATTGCTGGATCATAGGGTAGTTCTATTTTTAACTTTCTAAGGAACAGGAGATGGTTCCTTGAAAAGATCAACAAAACTGATAAATCTCTCTAGATTCATAAACAACAAAAACAAAAACAAAAGAGAGAACAAGAGAGAGGACTCAAATCAAAATCACAAATGAATAAGGAGATGTAACAACAAACACCACAGAAATAAAAACAATTGTAACAGCATACTAAGAAAAAATATATGTTAACAAATTGGACAACCTAGAAGAAATGAACAAATTTCTAGAAACATATAACCTACCAAAACTGAAACAGGAAGAAAGAAAATTTGAACAGACCAATTACTGGAAATGAAATTGAACCAGTAATGAATAAACCTAAACAAAAGTTTAGGATCAGATGGCCTCACAGGGAAATTCTACCAAAAATTTAAAAAAGAGTAATACCTATTCTTCTCAAACTATTCAACAAAGTAGAAGAGGAAGAAAAACTTCCAAATTCATTCTATGAGGCCAGTGTTACCTTGATACCAAAGCCAAATAAAGACACCACTAGAAAAGAGAGCTACAGACCAGTATGAACATAGATGCAAAATTTCTCAACAAAATACAAGCAAACGGAAGCCAACACTATGTTAAAAAATATAATTCATCACCATCAAAGGGGATTTATTCCTGGGATGTAGAGGTAGTTCAATATTTAGAAATCAGTCAATATGATACATCATATCATTCAGAGAAAGGGTAAAAACCATTTTATCATTTCAATAGAAGCAGAAAAAGCATTTGACAAATTACAACATCCATTCATGATAAATACCCTTAACAAAATAGGTTTAGAAAGAACATACTTCAACATAATAAAGACCTTATATGAAAAATGCATAGTAAACATCATCTTCAAGGGGGAAAAACTGAAAACTTTTCCCCTAAGGACAGGAACAAGACAAGGATGTCCACTGTCACCACTTTTATTCAACACAGTACTGGAAGACTTAGCCACAGCAATCAGACAACAGAAACAAATAAAATGCATCTAATCGGTAAGGAAGAAGTAAAACTTTCGTTATTTGCAGATAATATGATACTATATCGGGAAAACCCTAAAGACTCCACCAAAAAACTACTAATAAATGAATTCAGAAAAATCACAATGTAAAGTCAATGTATAGAAATCTGTTTCATTTCTATACACTAATAATGAAGCAGCAGAAAGAGAAATTAAGAAAATAATACCATTTATAATTGTACCAAAAATAATAAAATACTTAGAAATAAACTTAACCAAAGAGGTAAAAGATCTATAGTCTGAAAACTATAAAACATTGGTGAAAGATATTCAAGATGACACAAAGATATAGAAAGACATTCCATGCTCATTGGTTGGGAGAACAAATACTTTTAAAATGTCTATACTACTGAGCAACCTATAGATTTAATGCAATTCTTATCAAAATACTAACAGCATTTTTTACAGAACTAGAACAAACAATTATGAAATTTGTATGGAACCACGAAAGACCCTGAATCACCAAAGCAATTTTAAAAAAGATAAATTGGTGGTAACACAATTCTAGATTTCCATTTATTCTATAGAGATGTGGTCATCAAAACTTTATGGTACTGGCACAAAAAATAGACCTATAAATCAATGAAACAGAATACAGAACCCAGAAATGGACCCTCAACTCTATGGTCAACTAATTTTCAACAAAGGAGGAAGGAATATGCAATGGGAAAAACTGTTTTCAGTAAATGGTTTCAAGAAAACTGGTCAGCTACATGCAAAAGAAAGTGAATCACTTTCTTCCACCACACATGAAAATAAACTCAAAATAGATTAAAGATATAAACATGAGACTTGAAATAATAAAATTCCCAGAAGAGCACAGGTAGTAATTTCTCTGCTGGCAGTAGCAATATTTTTCTAGATATGTTTCCTGAGGCAAGGGAAATAAAAGCAAAAATAAACTATTGGGACTACATCAAAATAAAAAGCTTTTGCATAACAAAGGAAACCATCAACGAAACTAAAAGACAACCTACAGAATACAAAATATATTTGTAAATAGCATACCTGATAAAAAGTTAACATTCAAAATATTAAAAAAGATACAAGTCAACAACCAAAATAATCCAACTAAAAAGTGGGCATAAGACATGAACAGACATTTCTCCAAAGAAGACATCCAGATGGCCAACAGACACATTAAAAGAGACTCAACATTGGGGTGCCTGGGTGGCTCAGTGGGTTAAAACCTCTGCCTTCAGCTCAAGTCATGATCTCAGGGTCCTGGGATCGATCCCCGCATCAGGCTCTCTGCTTGGCAGGGAGCCTGCTTCTTCCCTCTCTCTCTGCCTGCCTCTCTGCCTGCTTGTGATCTCTCCCTATCAAATAAATAAATAAAATATTTTTTTAAAAAAGAGACAACATCACTGATCATCAGGGAAATGCAATCAAAACTACAATGAGATATCTCTCACACCTGTCAGAATGACTAAAATCAACAACACAAGAAGCAACAGGTGTTGGTTAGGATGTGGTAATGATGCACTGTTGAAGGGAAAGCAAACTGGCACAGCCCACTGTGGAAAACAGTATGGAGGTTTCTCAAAAAGTTAAAAATGGAACTATCCTATGATCCAGTAATTGTACTACTATTTACCTGCAAAATACAAAAACACTAAGCCAAAGGGGTATATGCACACCTGTGTTTATAGTAACATATTTTTACCATTGCCAAGTTATAGAAGCAACCCAAATGTCCAATGATAGATGAATAGATGAAGAAGTGGTACAGCAACTTCTTTCAAGACATGTCTCCAAAGGCAAGGGAAACAAAAGTGAAAATGAATTTCTGGGACTTCAACAAGATAAAAAGCTTGTTCACAGCAAAGGAAACTGTTGACAAAACAAAGAGGCAACCCATGGGATGGGAGAAGATAGTCACAAATGACACAACAGACAAAGGGCTGATATCCAAGATCTATAAAGAACTTCTCAAACTCAACACCCAAAAAACAGATAATCAAGTCAAAAAATGGGCAAAAGACATGAACAGACACCTCTCCAATGAAGACATACAAATGGCTAACAATCACACAAAAAAATGTTCATCATCATTAGCCACTAGGGAGATTCAAATCAAAATCACATTGAGCCACCAGTTAGAATGGCAAAAATTAACAAGGCCAGAAACAACAAATGTTGAAGAGGATGTGAAAAAGGGGAACCCTCTTGCACTGTTGGTGGGAATGCAAGTTGATGCAGCTACTTTGGAAAAAAGTGTGGAGGCTCCTCAAAAAATTAAAAATAGAACTACCCAATGACCCAGCAATTGCACTACTGGGTATTTACCCCAAAGATACAGATGTAGTGAAAAGAAGAGCCATATATATCCCAATTTTCATAGCAGCAATGTCCACAATAGCCAAACTGTGGAAAGAGCCAAGATACCCCTCAGCAGACTAATGGATAAAGAAGACGTGATCGTATATACAATGGAATATTACTCAGCCATCAAAAAGGATGGATACCCAACTTTTGCATCAACATGGATGGGACTGGAAGAGATTATGCTGAGTGAAATAAGCAGAAAAAGTCAATTATTATATGGCTTCACTTACTTGTGGAACATAAGGAATAACATGGAGGACATTAGGAGAAGGAAAGGAAAAGAGAAGGGGGTGGGGATCAGAAGGGGTAATGAACCATGAGAGACTGTGGACTCCAAGGAACAAACTTAGGGTTTAGAGGAGAGAGGGGTGGGGGGATGGGTGAGGCTGGTGGGGGCTATTAAGGAGAGCACGTATTGCATGGAGCACTGAGTGTTATATGTAAACAGCAAATCTTGGAGCATTATATCAAAAACTAGTGATATACTATATGGTGACTAACATAACATAATTAGAAAAAAAAGAAAAAGAAAAAAGAAAGAGAGAAACCAAGAAATAGGCTCTTAACTATAGAAAACAAAGTGATGGTTACCAGAGGAAAAGTGGGTGGAAGAATGAATGAAATAGGTAATGGGGGTTAGAGAGAGCACTTATCATGATGAGCACTGAGTAATGTATAGAATTGTTGAATCACTATATTGTACACCTGAAACTAATAGAACACTGTATGCTAACTCTGTTGAAATTAAAATAAAAAATTAATAAAAAATGTTCTGTATCTTGATCTGGATGGTTTTTGTGGAGGTACATGCTATGTAAAAGTTTTCCAGCAGTATATTTATGGTTTGTGCACTTTATATAAATACTTCAGTAAAAAGGGGCACCTGGGTGGCTCAGTCAGTTAAGCAAATGCCTTCAGCTCAGGTCATGATCCCAGGGTTAATGTGTTGGGCTCCCTGCTCAGTGGGGAGTCTACTTCTTCCCTCCCCTAGTACCCTTCCACACTGCTCATGCTCTCTCTCATATGCTCACTCCCTCTAATAAATAAATAAAATCTTTTAAAAAACACCTCAATAAAAGAGGAACAAAATAGATGTTAAAAAGGGGAGGTGACAGATCATGAAGGATCTTGTATGTCATGTGAAGTCTTTTCAACTTTATACAGAAATGTCTGGAGAAAAAGTTAAAGGTTTCTGCCAGTGAGGTGACAGAACCAGATTAAATATCATAAAGATCATTCTGGATGCAGTATGGAAAGAGAATCATGTCAGAACAAGACTACAGGGAGAATGACAAGGAGCCTTGGTTTATTTGATATGAAAAATAATGAACTAAGAGTGGAACTGGGAATGGAGAGGGACAGGGCAGAGATGAAATTGGGAAATATACACAGATGGAACTGGCAGAACTTGATGGCTGATTGGATGTGGAGGGAGAGAGGGGGGGATCAAAGGTGACCCTGGATCACGGCTGTGAGGATACCTGGGTTATCTTGTGGCATAGGGGGTACCACAGAAAGAACATATTTGGACTGCAAGATGATGTGCTCAATTTTAGATATATTGAATTTGCACTGTTTGTGACATATAACTGGAGTTGTCTGGAAACTAATTGGATATATGGCTTTGCAGCTCAGTAAAGATATGTGGGATTAATATCAGGGTCTTTAGTTTACAGATGACAGCTGTAAATGATGGTAGAGACTCTGAAGTGGAGGCAGGTTGTTCCTATGGGATGAAACTGAACTTGCAGCCCATATCTGAGTACTTTCCATATCTGTTTTTCATTGTTTTCTATTTCTAAAAAGTAATGAAAACAAGACTTCCATCGTTGTCTTTCTGTCATTACAATCTGACATTCAGAAGAAAATTGAACAATAAATTAAACAGTTTTCACATTTATACCTGCAACTTGCTCATCGCATTTTCCTGCTAAGATAAAGGGTAAAGGAGAGTGTACACACTACAGACTTGCATAAGGCAACATGAGGGTTTAAAACTGTAAATGTGTAAACTCTCCTTTCACACACGTATGGGGGCAGAGTTAAACACTTGGCCCTCTGTGACTTTTTGGAATGCTTTTCATTTTAACCTCATGACACTGAACTTCTTGATTTCAAAGAATGTCCCATGATTTCCTAAAAAAGTAGGTATCTTTCTGAGTTTCTTGACCTACATTCTCATATTGGAAGTATTTCTTTATTGGCCAAACTTAATTTTATACATTGATTTTTTTTAAGTTACCTATTCATGAAAAGGTGGAATTTTTACAACTTTGCCCCACTTTCTTAGTACAGTGGTAGAATACAACCTTTAAATTTAGACAGAACTTGTTTGGAGCCCAGCTCTGCTACTGACTAGCTCCAAGATCACAGGCAAACTCTTTAACCTTTCTGAGGTTGTGTTGCTGCACCTAAAAATTAAGGATGAAATAAGGTTGTCATAGGGTTCTTGTAAGGATTAGATTTTATAATATATGTGAACTGCTTAGCACAGTGACTGAATCATACAGGAGTTCAATAAAGTGGTCATTGTTGTTTATGTTTTTAAAGTGAACTTTAATGTCTTCTCTAGCAAGAAGTCCAATTCAATCCCTCTAGCACTTAGTAAGAACCTTATTCTTTACAGGGGCCCCACACTGGGGGAACATTTAAAAATGGAAAATCCCTAATTACCATCCTCAAAGAATTCATTCTAAAGTTTAATCACCATTATTTCCTACTTTATATTTGCATGTGGTACTCATCCCCTTCATCCATTCAGGGGAAATATTTTTAAAGGTTTTTCCAATCTTCTTCGGATTTGGGGAGATTTTTGGTCTGTGGTGATGGGGCTTTCTCACTCTATGTTGCCATCTGGAACTCTTTGTTCAGGCTTGGTCAGAAAAAAAACAACACACTAACTTAGGAAAATAACATTTGGCAGGAACTTGGCAACAATAACCCCTTTGTTGCCAGAATCCTTGTTCACAGTGTGGGTGGCTCAGATGGCACTTAATTAAATGCATTTTTCCTATAAATTCTCAGCAGTATGCTTATTTTTACTGGTGGCTAATAACTACCCTATCTCTAAGGCAACAAAATTTCACAGCTTGCAGAATAGGGAAATCCGCATGTATAAATAACATGTTGCTTTTGTTAGTACACAGCCAGACTCCTCATCATTCTCAAGTGACAATGGATTTATCTATTACTTTTTATCCACTTTGTCTTTGTCATTCAGTACTTTCTTCTTAACTGATAGACAAATATACCTATATAATTTCTAAGAATCCTACTATTTCGAGTGCCAACTATAAATCATGCACTGTACTCCAAACTTCATATTTATTACCTAGTTTAATATTTACAGCTCTTTGAAGTAATCATTAGTAATCTCACTTTAAAAAATGGAGTAAATAAAGCTCAAAGAGGTTGTGTTTTGCTCAAAGTCGTTCAGCTGGAAAGTGATGGATATGAAGATTTCATATGAAAGATCTCTATGATACTAAAGCCCATGATCTTTTCTTCACACTTTGTGGACTTTATTAAGAAAAGGTACCATCTTGTTTTCAGATAGTCTAGACTTAGTTATCATCAGGTATGCATCTCTAGAAAATTATTTATGCATCTATTCAGCTCCATACCTCACCCTCTTTTGTCTAATGCAGGAACATTGAGACCATAATGCAGAAAGGGAGAGGATAAGGTTGTTCTCCCTCTTTCTCAGCTACTGTATGGTGCTAGATAAAATGTTTACATTTATTTTTCTCCTGTTTTTGAATTACCAAAAAGTCAACTTACATAAATACATGGTTTCTTATGCTGGACATTTAATATATTTGAGGACCAAGGTAAAAGCTGGGTGAAAGTTGTGAATTGGAGCAAGGAAAAATAAGAGATGCATTAGTTGTTTGCCCTTAAAAATACCTTATGGTTTCCTATCTTGTCTGTTTCCTTGCAGGTATAACCCATGGCCTAGTGGGAATAGGCACATATGTTAGCAAAAAATGTATTGCACAAATAAGTTTTTCTATATCTGCAGCTTTGCCTTCTATGATACATACCAACAGATTTAATTAAATATCTTATTTAGCCTTCATTTAAAAAGATATTTTTCTAGGTCTAGAATTTGGAAAACATTTCTTTGAGCATTTGAAAAATGCAAAAAAATTGCTATTCCATTATCTTTTGGATTCTATTGTTTCTTTTGAAAAGTCAGCTGTAAGTATAATTGTTGCCTTAACTGTAATGTATCTTCCTCTTTAAAACTTCCACCCCTCATCCTGGGCTTTTTAAAAGATCTCTGTCTGTTTTGGTTGTCAGCATGCTGATTTTTGGTGTTTTCAGGATGATGTAACTCTGATGTACCTAAATGTGTTTTTCCCCCTTTGTATTTATCCTATTTCAATTTTGTAGACCTTCTTAATTCTGTGAATTAATGTTTTTTATCATTTTGGGAACTTCTGGGACTATTTCTTTTCAAATATTTCTTCTGTTCCTTTCTCTCTCTTTCTTCTCCTGGAACTCCAATTACATATGTGTTAGACCTTTTCACCAGGTTATATGTTTCTTATACTCTTTTATTTATTTTTCATCACTTTTTCCCTTTGTCTATTAACCTGTTTTCTAATTCACTAATTCTCTCTTCTATTTTATTTAATTCATTGTTGAGTACATTTTGTAATTCTTTTGATAACTATATTTTTCATTTTTAGCATCTTTATATTTCATATATTTTAAAAATACACACTCTCCATCTTTTTAATCTCTTTTCTTTACTATTAATCATAGTTACTTAAAATTTCTATCTAACAACAACAATATCTAGATTACTTGTGGGTCTGTTTCTTTTATCTACACTTGTGTCTTGGTTTTCATTCATTTGGTCTTATTTATTATCATATCAGCTAATTTATGATTGGAGCCTGGATATTTTGTATTAAAATTATAGATTCTCTGAATTATGTTCTCTTCTGTTAGAGAGAATTTACTTTTCTTCTAACAGACATAAATACAGATCACCTTTATCCAATAAGGGATTGAGATGCTTCATGTCTTTGTGTAGGCCAGTCTATTTCTAGTTTTTTCTTACTACAGGGCCTAGCTCCTTAGGTGTCTCTTTTTTCTCTCTGGTACCATGAGTTTTTGAAATATTTTTTTTTTAATTTATTTATCTGACACACAGAGAGAGATCACAAGTAGGAAGAGAGGCAGGCAGAGAAAGGGGGAAGAAGGCTCCCCACCGAGCAGAGAGCCTGATGTGGGGCTCAATCCCAGGATCCTGAGATCATGACCTGAGCCAAAGACAGAGGCTTTAACCCACTGAGCCACTCAGGCGCCCCAAGGGTACCATGAGTTTTCAAATGCTCTAAGTTTTGTGGTCTCTTACTTGACACTCTCCTGTTGGTTTCTTGGACTCTCATGGTACACAGGTTAGGAACTGACAAGTATCTCAAGGTGAAATGCAATGTAAAATGTTGTGCTTATTAATCTATGGTTTCTGTATCTCTAAATTCTTGACTTCTCCAATATTGTTGCCTTTGTAGTTCCTGGACTGCAGTTTCATCTCCACTGTGCTATGACAACTGATCAAAGCTCTGAATCTCTGATTTTGCTCATGCTGGAGTGTTGCTTAAGATACAACAAATGTGTCAAGAGGAAAAGCAAGGAAGAATGTTGAACTCACCTGTGTTTTCTCTCTCTGAGATCTTGGCCCTCAAATCCCATCTGACTTGGTTACTATTTGGTATCTTTCAACAACTCACTTTGTGTATTGTCCTGCTTTTATAGTCATCCTCAGCAAGATGGTTGGATTGATGTAAGCTACTCTATCAGAGCCAGAAATAAACATCTGATACCAACAATTTTGAGATAATAGTTCCATTTCTTTTCTTTGGTTTCATTTAACTTACTCAGATAATGAAATCCATGTTAATTAGGTCATAATACTGAAATTAAAATGAGAAAAAAACTAGGTTTCATTCCCAGAATCAGCAGCAAAGTGTTTTGTGATGATAGGTCTCA
The DNA here is from genome assembly GCF_002288905.1 of Enhydra lutris kenyoni. Classification (NCBI taxonomy): domain Eukaryota; kingdom Metazoa; phylum Chordata; class Mammalia; order Carnivora; family Mustelidae; genus Enhydra; species Enhydra lutris. Next base: position 1,318,865 of record NW_019154132.1, on the reverse strand, counting down.
TTTCTGTAAAACAGGCATACTATCTGATCTATATAATTATCAGGGCCACTGAAAATATTTCAAAGATATATATAGAGATTTTTCTGAAAAAAAAAAAAAAAAAGAACAAACTTTCCTCTTATTTTTCCTCATTCTTGTATAAGTTAGTTCTATGCGAATTGAGAAATAAATTCTTTTTTTTTGAGAAATGAATTCTTAATTAAAAATCTTACTATAACAACCAGCGCAGCAATCACCCTTGCACTGTGTCTTGCTTATGTTCACCATTTATCTACTTGGCAAAGAATAAGAGACAAGTCTTATCTAGATCATGTGTGATCATTTCAATGCCACAAAAAGTTATAAGAGTAGATATGTGCCTGTTAATTTGAGCACTGCTAAGGACATAAATAGTTGAGCCATTAATATACACAATCTTGGTCATTTTAGTAAGTCAAAATTGAGTCAACTTTTTTCTAGGTTAACCTAATCTTAAAATAACACTTTCATCTCTTATTAATAGGCTAGTTATTATCTAATGTTTTGCTGTGGGTTCAGGGCTCCAGAAAATACCATGCTTTGATTATAGGGTGATTCAAGTTGTGCTGACTCATTCAGAATGGGGCTGGGCAAAGTTGTGGTCTGTCCCAGGTCTTAGCTGGGACAGAGCTCATCAAACCTCAGTCCTATTTATATCATGCAGGAGGAGGTACAGAAATTCCTGTAGTCGATCTGGCAAGAGGCACAGTGCAGTTATAGCAGGTGAGGGAATAAACCATCTGAAAAATATTTTTTCTTTCTTCCAGTCTCACTAAGAGATTTTGTCCCTTTATTAATCTATACCATGAACTAGAAGGAAAGTCAAGATGTCCTAGAGATTAACCTCAGAGCAGATATATACTTTAGGCCTCTAAGTTCAGCAGTCTTCCATTCATTTAAAAAAATCTTTCTGAGTTTAGGGACTTTGAAAAAAAATCTTGTGGACCTTTTCTTTTACATTTTAAGAGTACTCTAGAGAACCCAGGTTACTATTATTTTATTTTGAAATTGCATAAGTAAAAAGGAAAGACAGGGGGCTGCCTCTACAGAGGTCCAGCTCAGCCTCAGGGAAACACAGATGTTATACAGTATATGAGACATTCAGGGGTCAAGTTACATTATCATTCACCCAGCAGTACATGCCTACAGCTTCCTGTACAGGACCTGAACACTATGGTCAGGAGCTCTCCTGTGGCTCCATTTCTCTAGTTCTCCTAACAGTACTAACACACATCTTTTTATTATTTTTTTTTACATCTTTTTATTCTTAAGTCAGTCATTACATAGGTATTTTTGAACTCCTACCTATGAGCCAGTGCTGGTTCTAGGAACCAGGGATTCACAAGCATACGTATATAACACTTTTGTCTTCTTTCTGCATCATATAACTGCTTGCCTATATCCCATTCCATTCATGGATTCTATTCACTGGCCTCTCTGTGTCCCAACTCTCTGTGTCCTTCTCTATATGTAGCACAAACACTTCAAATAAAAGACATGGTATTTCCTGCCAATTGATCATCTGTATTAAGAATTCGTGTTGAGCAGAACTCTTATTCTAGGCTCCCTTCTGAACCACCTTTGGGCCAGATGCCCATCTTTGGTACTGTCAATGTAGCCAGGGTAATAAGACTCCAAATGTAATTGTGGTGAAAAGAATACTCTCACCAGGAGGTCCTGAGTATGGTAGGTTGGACGTGACTTCCAGAAAGGGTCTGTTTACACCATACATAACACCGTCCATTATAGATTAGCAGTGACAATCCAGGCAATGCAGAGCCAAGCATCTATTGCTAAATTTAATCATTCCACTGATTTCTCTGACTCTTAAAAGTAAATTAAAAAATAAATTGTTCAGCTGTGGTTGAGATTCCCTTTTGACAATCACAAGGGTTTGGAGTGCTCATGAGCCTGATGGGAATCTGCTCACCAACTCTGGCATCTTCATCCCCAGGAAAAGGCGTTATTTCTATAGAAGAGAAGATCAAATGCCATCTAGACCCTAGCATGGCACAGAATGTTAGGATGGTCTTCCTATAGGTAATCCTTTGAGGGGCACTTAGTGAATGCATCTGTGTGACATGGGAAAGGTGAAGCTGTGTAATAGGCAAAAGGAAACACAGGGTGATAGGAACACACTGCACATGCTTAATGGATTTCTTGAGGGTAGGTTGTATAACTGTAGCACTTTTGACATTTTAGTCAGGGTAATTCTTTATTGTGGGGGCTGTCCTGGACATTGTAAGATGTTTAGTAGCACCCCTGGCCTCTACCTACTGCCAGTAACAGCCCCCATCCCCAAGTTGTGAAGACAAAAATGTCTCCATACATTGCTCAATGAATGTCCTTTGTGGACCCAATCATTTTTAATTGAGAATCACTGCTTTACTTGGAAGCAATTTGTGGATGAGAAACAAGAATCCTGCACCTTTACATTGTGCATTAATGAAATTCAACCCCAGAGTCTTGCAAGTTCACTACCAAATCACCAACAATAACAACAACAAAAAGAACAATCAAAAAGAATGATCAAAAGCCTCCATTCCAGGTGCAAATATTTTATTACCTATCTGTATTAAGTTTACCATGATTCTCAATGTCAGGGCAATTACATGAGTCTTGAATAAATATGAATTTGGAATGAATTTAACATCTAATGAGTCACTCTTTGGGGGAAAATTTCTTACCTTTGATTCCCCACTCATTCCTTTATTTCAATTTGCTTGATCTCATTTAACCAAATCTTGTGTATTTGCTAGGAGACTGTGTTAGTGGCATAATTCAAGATTCTGACAATATTATCTAACATGTTTGGAAGCAGGGTGGCCCTCGAGTCTCTTGTTAATGTTATTTCAGGAAAATGTCAACAAATTTATACATTTTACTGGGACGAAATTAAAGAAGAAACTATGCCTGTGTCTTCTGAGTATGGAGAAATGCTGTCACTACCTGGGACCAGGGAAGATCTGAGTTGGAAGCAAAACTAGAGAAAATAGGTTTTGAATTCCTGATGGGAAAGGTAGCAAGAGGTAGGAGGGAGCCTAGGATTTAGTAAGGAACCATGAGCCGTGAAGAAGGAGTAGAGGCAGATAGAACTGCCCTTTCACTGGGGAGTTTTGGGGGCTGTGGTTGGGAGTGGGCAGATGAAGCCTGGAACAAAGGTTCTTATATCTAAGCTTCCCTCCAAGAGATCTTATGGAAGACCGGAGTCTATTTTTCCTAACCATTTCTTCTGAATTTACACAGCAAGATCATTCTTATAACCTAACCTAGACCAAGACAGACACTACTCAACTTGAGAGTAGGCATGTGTCTTGCCCATTTTTTCCCTTTTCTTTTTTTCCCAAAGATCTTATTTTTATTTATTTATTTGAGAGAGAGAATAAGAGAGAGAGAGCATAAGAAGGGAAAGTTCAGAGGGAGAAGCAGGCTCCCTGCTGAGCAGGGAGCCTGATGCGGGACTGGAGCCTGATGTGGGACTTGATCTTGGGACTCCAGGATTATGACCCGAGTGGAAGGCAGTCGTTTAACCAACTGAGCCACCCAGGCCCTCTCACTCCCCTTTTTTTTTTTCATCCTCAGTGTCTAGTATGGTGCCTGACACAGAGGAGGCACTCAGTGGATACTGAACTGAATGAAGAGGCTTTAGAACAGGTTCTAGCACAAGCTGCAGTGACTCTATTCAAAGGGCACCGGAAAGATGCCCTGTGCTCTCTCACTTCTCACCCTCCTTTATCTGGGTACAAAGGCTTTCCTTTATTACCTAGCTCTGGTGATCTATGTACAGCAATAACATGACTATTTTTCACATTAGATGTACTTTATTGAGATGAACCACAGCCTTTGATCTCACTAAGATCTTAGAGGAGAGAAGTGATGAGGTTGGGCTGAAACAACAGGGGAAATGGTCAGGAATAGGTTGAGGGAAAAGAAATACAAAGAGCCAGGAGGCAGAGGTTGAAGATACAACTTGATGCATGTTCCAGTTTGTAATCTGCAGCTGTTAGCCAGCAAATACCACCTGGGAGGAGATATATGAGAATTTCTCTTGCCACAACGGTCCATGTTTTATTATTAGCTGTATTCTCTGCTGGGGATAACATAACTTCTTGTAGCCTCTTTGAAAAGTAATTCTGAACCTCTCTACACTTTAGGCACTTTGGGGCATCTTGTTATATTCTAGGGTAGGATACCTTTGTAGATTTCTTTCAGACGATGTTGAATGATGGGTCTACTCTTCTGGCAATGAACTCCAAGAGATGACTGTTATGGGCGGCACTTGTTTTGTTTGATTAACAAAGACTTGAACCTGTTGTTCTTTACTGTCACTGTCTCAAAGGCTTTAATCAAAGGCTATTTGGAAATAATGCCAGCTAATTAGCTGTTTATGATGCAATGAGGGTGACTCTCTCTTAGTGCCTTAAACCTTTCACCTGAAACACAAACATGCCACACTTGAGCTTTAATTGTCAAGGAAGATGAAAAGTATACCAAATCATTTGCTGGGGAAAAGACTCCCTGTTGACATAAGCAACAGGAACCCACAGGCTTGTGCAATGCGGGCTTGTAGCTGCAGATCTATCAACTCCCCAAGCATATTGTCGTGTTGAAAGTGGATGAGTGATGCCTCTGATCTCTAGCAACCTCATAAACGGCAGCGCTAATATCTTGGCTCAGTTGCATTATCTCTCCGTTGTGTTCATAAAAAGTCCCTACTAAAATCAGACTACATAGAGTTCCTTTCTTGAATCAGAACTTTAGAGAGAAAGATGAGATGAGATTCAAATGTGTGTTTTGTTTCTACATTTTTGTATTTGTTCATGGTTTTATAAAGGGCCCCTTTTTCATTCAACCAATAATATTTCTTTAGTACAAATTATGTGCCAGATATCACAGATACAAAGACATGAATCCCGCTGAGAAGGGTCTTGCAGCTCAGAATCTAAAGCAAATAAGAGATAATTACAAAACAGCATTGAGAGTGTCTTGGCAGGTAATGCTCTAAGTAACATTTTGGCACTTAACTGAGAGGGTGGATGTAGGAGGTGGAATCAAGGAAGGCTTCACACCAGAGATTTCAAGGAAGAAGAGAAAGTATGCAGGCAGAGGTGCCTGCGTGGCTCAGTCATTAAGTGTCTGCCTTCAGCTCAGGTCTCGATCCCAGCATCCTGGGATCTGGCCCTGCATAGGGCTCCCTGCTTGGTGGGAAGCCTGCTTCTTCCTCTCACACTCCCCTGGCTTGTGTTCTTTCTCTCTGTGTCTCTATCAGATACATAAATAAAATCTCAAAAAAAAAAAAGTCTGTTTAAAAAAAAAAAGAAAGTATTCAGGCAAAGACAAATATTCCAATATATATAGGGTTTAGCTTAAACTCTGAGCTCATTTGAAAATTACTAGGCTAGTATTCATTTGCATTGAAGCAGTGGTAAGTCTACGTCTCTCCAGTTTCCAAGTGTAGCTAATAGTGCTATCTGTCTAGTCTTTAGAATACATTTTTTCCCTTATTGTTTTCTTCATGATGAGATTATCTAATGTTGATGTTTCAACATTAGCCATTATCTGGTTTGGTGCATAGTATCTGGTTAACTATTTCTGTTTGTGCAATATAAACCAACAGACTTGAAGTCTTATGGTTGGTATATGTAGAAACTTAGAAGTTAAATGGACTCATCTTGAACTACCAGCAAAAGAAAGAATTTTGTATGTAAATTAAGAGTTAAAGAAAATTACAGAAATTCGTTTAAAACTTTTTAAAAAGAACCAACTGTTTTAATGGAGTACCTGGGTGGTTCAGCTGGTTGGGCGTCTGCCTTCAGCTTGGGTCCTAGGATTGAGTCCTGTGTCAGGCTCCCTGCTCAGCAGGGTGTCAGCTTTTCCTCTGCCCCTCCCCCTGCTCATGCTCTCTCTCTCTCTGAAATGAATAAATATAAATCTTTTAAAAAAAATAAAGTCTCTTTAAGCTAGGTAAGTATGTATTTATTTTCGAAAGTGTAAGAATTTAGTTGTATTCATTTTCCTAAACAGTTAGATGTAAGTATCAAAGTTTAGAACTAGTACTTAAATTTCTTAAATATACTCTAATTGAACTTCTTTAAAAAATTCTATTGAGATTTTTTTTTACCAAATCCCATTAAATAGTGTGTGTTATGTTCATTTTAACTTCTTGTTATTAATAACAACAAAATGATTCAAAAAGAGGTCTTGAGTTGGTTGATGTAAGAGAACTATTAAACTTTCTAAGGGTATGATTCCCTTAGAGAATTTAATGGAAGATATAGATAGCCTACTCAGAGAAATGCATCTGCACATAGAGCCTAGCATGCTATTTTTTTCACTTTTATTTTATTTTTATAATTTTTATATTTTTTATTAACATATAATGTATTATTGGACCCAGGGTACAGGTCTGTGAATTGCCCAGTTTACACACCTCACATCACTCACCATAGCACATACCTTCCCCAATGTCCATAACCCAACCACCCTCTCCCTGCCCTCCTACCCCCAGCAGCCCTCAGTTTGTTTTGTGAGATTAAGAGTCTCTTATGGATTGTCTCCCTCCTGATCCCATCTTGTTTCATTTATTCCTTTCCTACCCCCTAAACCCCCCATGTTGCTTCTCAACTTCCTCATATCAGGAAGATCATATGATAATTGTCTTTCTCTGATTGACTTATTTTGCTAAGCATAATACCCTCTAGTTCCATCCATGTCATTGCAAATAGCAAGAATTCATTTCTTTTGATGGCTGCATAGTATTCCATTGTATATATATACCATCTTCTTTATCCATTCATCTGTTGATGGACATCTAGGTTCTTTCCATAGTTTGGCTATTGTGGACATTGCTGCTATTAACATTCGGGTGCACGTACCCCTTCAGATCATTACATTTGTTATCTTTAGGGTAAATACCCAGTAGTGTGATTGCTGGGTCATAGGATAGCTCTATTTTCAACTTTTTGAGGAACCTCCATGCTGTTTTCCAAAGTGGTTGCTCCAGGTTGCATTCCCACCAACAGTATAGGATGGTTCCCCTTTCTCTGAATCCTCAGTAGCATCTGTCATTTCCTGACTTGTTAATTTTAGCCAATCTGTCTGGTATGCGGTGGTATCTCATTGTGGTTTTGGTTTGTATTTCCCTGATGCTGAGTGATGTGGAGCACTTTTTCATGTGTCTGTTGGCCATCTGGATGTCTTCTTTGTAGAAATGTTTGTTCATGTCCTCTGCCCATTTCTTATTTGGATTATTTGTTCTTTGGGTGTTGAATTTGATAAGTTCTTTATAGATTTTGAATAATAGCCCTTTATCTGATATGTCATTTGCAGATATCTTCTCCCATTCAGTAAGTTGTCTTTTGGTTTTGTTGACTTGTTTCCTTTGCTGTGCAAAAGCTTTTGATCTTGATGAAGTCCCAATAGCTCATTTTTGCCCTTGCTTCCCTTGCCTTTGGTGATGTTTCTAGGAAGAAGTTGCTGTGGCTGACGTTGAAGAGGTTGCTGCCTGTGTTCTCCTCAAGGATTTTGATGGATTCCTTTCTCACATTGAGGTCTTTCATCCATTTGGAGTCTATTTTTGTGTTTGGTGCAAGGAAATCGTCCAGTTTCATTTTTCTACATGTGGCTGTCCAATTTTCCTAACACCATTTGTTGAAGAGACTGTCTTTTTTCCATTGGACATTCTTTCCTGTTTTGTTGAAGATTAGTTGACCCTAGAGTTGAGGGTCTATTTCTGGGCTTTCTATTCTGTTCCATTGGTCTCAGTATCTGTTTTTTTTTTTTTTTGCCAGTACCATACTGTCTTGATGATGACAGTTTTGTAATAGAGCTTGAAGTCTGGAATTGTGATGTCACCAACTTTGGCTTTCTTTTTCAACATTCCTCTGGTTATTCGAGGTCTTTTCTGGTTCCATATAAATTTTATGATTATTTTCTCCATTTCTTCAGGAAAAAAAAAGGGATATTTTGATAGACATTGCATTAAACATGTAGATTGCTTTAGGTAGCTAGCATAGACATTTACACAATATTTGTTCTTCCAATCCATGAGCATGGGACGTTTTTCAATTTCTTTCATGAGTACTTTTTTTTTGAAGATTTTATTTATTTGACAGACATAGATCACAAGTAGGCAGAGAGGCAGGCAGCGGGGGGAGGCGGAAGCAGGCTCCCTGCTGAGCAGAGAGCCTGATGCAGGGCTCGATCCCAGGACCCTGGAACCATGACCTGAGCTGAAGGTAGAGGCATTAACCCACTGAGCCACCCAGGCACCCCTCATAGTTTTCTGAGTAAAGATCCTTTGCCTCTTTGGTTAGGTTTATTCCTAGGTATCTTATGGCTTTGGGTGCAATAGTAAGTAAATGGGATTGACTCCTTAACTTCTCTTTCTTCTGTCTTGTTGTTGTTGTATAGAAATGCAACTGATTTCTGTGCATTGATTTTATATCCTGACACTTTACTGAATTCCTGTACAAGTTCTAGCAGATTTGGAGTGGAGTCTTTTGGGTTTTCCACATAAAGTATCATATTAGCTGCAAAGAGTGAGAGTTTGACTTCTTTGCCAATTTGGATGTCTTTAATTTCTTTTTGTTGTCTGATTGCTGAGGCCAGGGCTTCTAGTACTATGTTGAGTAGCAGTGGTGATAATGGACATCCTTGCCATGTTCCTGACCTTAGCAGAAAAGTTCTCAGTTTTTCTCCATTGAGAATGATATTCGCTGTGGGTTTTTCACAGATGGCTTTGATGATATTGAGGTATGTACCCTCTGTCCCTACACATTGAAGAGTTTTGATCAAGAAAGGATGCTGTACTTTGTCAAATGCTTTTTCAGCATCTATTGAGAGTATCATATGGTTCTTGTTCTTTCTTTTATTAATGTATTGTATCACATTGATTGATTTGCAGATGTTGAACTAGCCTTGCCCCAGGAATAAATCCCACTTGGTCATGGTGAATAATCCTTTTAATGTACTGTTGGATCCTATTGGCTAGTATTTTGGTGAGAATTTTCACATCTGTCTTCATCAAGGATATTGGTCCGTAATTCTCTTTTTTGATGGGGTCTTTGTCTGGTTTTGGGAATCAAGGTAATGCTGACCTCATAAAATGAGTTTGGAAGTTTTCCTTCCATTTCTATTTTTTGGAACAGTTTCAGGAGAATAGGAATTGATTCTTCTTTAAATATTTTGTAGAATTCCCCTCAGAAGCCACCTGGCCCTGGGCTCTTGTTTGTTGGGAGATTTTTGATGACTGCTTCAATCTCCTTACTAGTTATGGGTCTCTTCAGGTTTTCTATTTCTTCCTGGTTCAGTTGTGGTAGTTTATATGTCTCTGGGAATACATCCATCTCTTCCAGATTGTCAAATTTGCTGGCATATAGTTGCTCATAATATGTTCTTATAATTGTTTGTATTTCTTTGGTATTTGTTGTGATCTCTCCTCTTTCATTCATGATTTTATTTATTTGGGTCCTTTCTCTTTCCATTTTGATAAGTCTGGCCAGGGGTTTATCAATCTTATTAATTCTTTCAAAGAACCAGCTCCTAGTTTCGTTGATTTGTTCTACTGTTTTTTGTTTTTTTGTTTGTTTCTATTTCATTGATTTCTGCTCTGATCTTTATTATTTCTCTTCTCCTGCTGGGTTTAGGCTTTCTTCGCTGTTCTTTCTCCAGCTCCTTTAGGTGTAGGGTTAGGTTGTGCCCTTGAGACCTTTCTTGTTTCTTGAGAAAGGCTTGTATCACTATTTATTTTCAGGACCACCTTTGCTGTGCCCCACAGATTTTTGAACAGTTGTGTTTTCATTATCATTTGTTTCTATGAATTTTTTCACTTCTTCTTTAATTTCCCGGTCAACCCATTCATTCTTTAGAAGGATTCTCTTTAGCCTCCATGTATTTGGGTTCTTTCCAAACTTCCTCTTGTGATTTAGTTCTAGCGTCAGAGCATTGTGGTCTGAAAATGTGCAAGGAATGATCCCAATCTTTTGGTATTGATTGAGACCTGATCTGTGACCCAGGTTGTGATCTATTCTGGAGAATGTTCCATGTGCACTAGAGAAGAATGTGTATTCTGTTGCTTTGGGATGGAATGTTCTGAATATATCTGTGATGTCCATCTGGTCCAGTGTGTCATTTAAGGCCTTTATTTCCTTGTTGATCTTTTGCTTGGATGATCTGTCCATTTCTGTAAGGGGGGTGTTAATGTCCCCTACTATTATTGTATTATTGTCCATGTGTTTCTTTGATTTTGTTATTAATTGGTTTATATAGTTGGCTGCTCCCATGTTAGGGGCATAGATATTCAAAATGATTAGATCTTCTAGTTGGACAGACCCTTTGAGTATGATATAGAGTCTTTCCTCATCTCTTATTATAGTCTTTGGCTTAAAATCTAATTGATCTGATATAAGGATTGCCACCCCAGCTTTCTTTTGATGTCCATTAGCTTTGTAATTTGTTTTCCACCCACTCACTTTAAATCTGGAGGTATCTTTGTGTCTAAAATGAGTTTCTTGTAGGCAGCATATTGATGGGTTTTGTTTTTTTATCCATTCTGATACCCTGTGTCTTTTGATTGGGGCATTGAGCCCATTCACATTCAGGGTAACTATTGAGAGATATGAATTTAGTGCCATTGTATTTCCTGTAAGGTGACTGTTACTGTATATTGTCTCTGTTCCTTTCTGGTCTACTACTTTTAGTCTCTCCCTTTGCTCAGGGGACCCCTTTCAATGTATCCTGTTGAGCTGGTTTGGTGTTTGTAAATTCTTTTAATTTTTGTTTGTCCTGGAAGTTTTTTATCTCTCCTTCTATTTTCAATGATAGCCTAGCTGGATATAATATTCTTGGCTGCATGTTTTTCCTCCTTTAGTGCTCTGAATATATCATGCCAGTTCTTTCTGGTCTGCCAGGTCTCTGTGGATAAGTCTGCTGCCAATCTAATATTTTTACCATTATATGTTATAGACTTTTTGTCCTGGGCTGCTTTCAGAATTTTCTCTTTGTCACTAAGACTTGTAAGTTTTACTATTAGATGATGGGGTGTGGACCTATTCTTATTGATTTTGAGGGGGTTTCTCTACACCTCCTGGATTTTGATGCTTGTTCCCTTTGCCTTATTAGGGAAATTCTCTACAATAATTCACTCCAATATACCTTCTGCTACCCTCTCTCTTTCTTCTTCTTCGAATCCCATTTATTCTAATGTTGTTTCATCTTATGGTATCACTTACCTCTTGAATTCCTCCCTTGTAGCTCAATAGTTATTTGTCTTTATTTTGCTCAGCTTCTTTATTCTCTGACATTTGGTCTTCTATATCACTAATTCTCTCTTCTGCCTCATTTATCTTAGCAGTAAGAGTCTCCATTTTTTATTGCACCTCATTAATAGCTTTTTTGATTTCAGCTTGGTTAGATTTTAGTTCTTTTATTTTTCCAGAGAGGGATTTTATTTCTCCAGATAGAGTTTCTCTAATGTCTTCCATGCCTTTTTGGAGCCCAGCTAGCACGTTGAGAATCGTCATTCTGAACTCTAGATCTGACATAATACCAATGTCAGTATTGATTAGGCCCCTAGCCTTTGGTACTGCCTCTTCTTCTTCTTCTTCTTCTTTTTTTTTTTTGGTGAGTTTTTCCACCTTGTCATTTTATCCAGGTAAGAATATATGAATGAGAGAATAAAATACTAAAAGGGTGGCAATGATCCCAGAAAAATGTGCATTATCCAAATCAGAAGAGACCCCAAATCATGGGGTGAATAAAGGGGGTAAAAAGAAGTTAAAAAAATAATTAAAAAAAAGGAAAATATATGTATTAGACTGGTGAATAAAACAGAGCCACCCACTTAATTTTGGGAGTATTTTGGTGTCTTAGAAGAAAGTGCCTCCCAAAATTTTAAAGAAAAAAATATGTATATATATATATATATATATATATATATATATATATATACATAGATAAGGGTAACAAAGATAAGGGTAAACACAATGAAGGGATGGAGTATGACTGTAAAGATGAAAATTTTTTTTAAACTCTGAAAAAGGAGATAAGATACATTGGTTGGGAAAAGAAAGAAAAAAGGAGAGAATTTGCTCAGGCTGGAGACTAGAACAAAGCCCTCTGTTAGATTTAATTTATATTTTGATCTATTAGAAGAAGTTGTATCCCAAAATTTTTTTAGAAGAAAAAACCCTGTAAGTATACAAAAAATAAAATTAAATACAATGAAGGATATAATATGACTACAATAATGAAGTTTCAAAAAGATTTTTTTAAAAGAAAGGTAGTGTTAAGATAAACTAGTTAAAAAATGTTAAAAGAGGACAGAGTAAAAGTTAAAAAAATAATAGTAAGAAAAAAATAAAATTAAAAAATAATTAATTAACTTTGCAAGACTAAGGAATCATGGGGAGAAAGTCATGAATTCCATGCTTTGCTTTCCCCTCCTCTGGAATTCCACTGTTCTCCTTGACCTTTGAGCTTGGTCTTGGCTGTATGTTCTTGCTGATCTTCTTGGGGAGGGGCCTGCTGTAGTGCTTCTCAAGTGTCTTTGCCCGAGGCAGAATTGCACTGCCCTTGCCAGGGTTTGGGATAAGTAATCCACCCAGGTTCGCTTGGGAGCTTTTGTTCCCTGAATGCTTTCCTTAGAGCTCTGGAGGATGGGAATGAAAATGGAGGCCTCTTAATCTCTGGCCTGGAGGAGCAGAGAGCTTGGAGCCCCACTCCTCAGTGCACACTTGGAGAAAAGCGCTCAATCACTCCTGTCTCCCTGGTCTCCAGCTGCAATTTGAGCTCACCTGTCCTGTGACCAAGCATTTCTGTCTCTGTCACACAGACCCTCCTGGAATCTCCAAACCCAGAAGATCCCTGCTACTCTTCCAGGGGGGGTGTTCCCAGATCTGCTATTTGTGGGGTGCCTGCTCAAAGAGCAGTGGTCTGACTATGCCACAGGTCACAGTTTAAGGTAACCCTGAATTGAGAGCTCACTCCTTGGCTCCGTCTCTGTATTTGCCTTCCCTGCTCTAATACCTGCAATCTGTACAATACTCAGACACCCCAATCCTTCTGGGACCCTGTGGGACCTGAGACCACACTGTCCCCATGAGGGCTCCATCCCTGCTTAGCCTCTGGAGTGATGTCCCTGACTGGAGCAGACTTCTAAATGTTCTGATTTTGTGCTCTGTTGCTCCGGCTCTTCCTGGGAGCCGACTCTCCTGTGGTCTATCTTCCGTAGCTTTGGATTCACTTCTCTGCAGGTCCTACCTTTCAGAAAGTGGTCGATTTTCTGTTTCTAGAATTGCTGCTTCAATCTCCTGTTGGATTTGTAGGTGTTCAGAATGGTTTGATAAACTATCTAGCTGATCTCCTGCTACCTGATGTCATCTCAGCCTGCTACTCCTCTGCCATCTTGACTCCTCCCCCGCAGCATGATGTTTTAAAGGATTTCTGACATGGAATATCAGATTTTCTGATTTTTCAAGTGTGCCCGTGGATGTCGTAGTATGTTTTTGACCTAAGGTAAGAGTGTAGGTGTTTACTTCAGATAAAATACCTTCTCATCCCATGAAATTAAGAGAGGAACTAGCTTATGAAAAACTCAACAAAGTAATTTTATGAACTTTAAAGTAACAAAAATAAGTCCAAATAACAATCCCAAGAGAAGTTTTAACATATTAAGTATTTTGTCTTTTAGAATTTGCAGAGTCAATTTCAATGTGTGTGTTGGGAGAGGGATGCTTCTTACACAATACCAAGTGATTCTCAAACAATGGCAATGTGTCTGAAAATTCAACTCAACTCTGACACTGTCTGTGTGAAGACAGCATCAGATTCCACAAGTTGAGGACTCAGTCTTATAGGACCAACATTTCTCCCCCAACTTTAGTCACCAAGCATAAGCCCAGGTTATTGCCTGTGTTTCTGACCAACTGGTTATTGATCAGAGCTTCCCAAGACCCCCTCTCAGGTTTACTAATTTGTTAGGGTGGGTCACAGAACTCAAAGAAACATTTTTTTATACTGGACTACCAGTTTATTATAAAAGGATATAACTCAGGAAAAGCCAGTGGAAGAGATGCACAGGGTAGAATATGGGAAAAAGGTGTGGAGCTTCCATGCTATTCCATGATGTGTTATTCCCCTCGAATCTCTATGTGTTCATCAACTAGAAGTTGTCCAATCCCACTCTTTTGGTTATTTTGGAAGCTTCATTATATAAAGATGTTTGATTAAATCATTGACCATTAACCATTGATTCAAACTCCCATCCCTCTCCTATCCTTTTAGGACAAGGTGTGGGACTGACACTTCCAACTTTCTGATCACATGATTGGCTCGATTGGCAACCAACCCTATCCTTAGTGCTTTCCAAAAGTCACCTCATTCTTTACTCACCGTGATGAATCCTGGATGATGTATGGAAGTGTTGAATCACTATATTGTGCACCTGAAACTAGTATAACACTGTATGTTAACTATACTAGAATTAAAAAAATAAAAAGAGGAAACACAAGCAGTAAAATAACTTTTAAATCACTTTATGATTGTTGACAATATAGTTATTAATAAACCCTGAGTTCAAATCCTGTAAAAAATTAGTTTTCATTTCCTGATGATTGAAGATTCTTAGGCATTATTTATAAGCTAATTGGACACATTGTATATCCTTTTATGAAACTTTTGTCTAAGTATTGTGATTTTTTGAAATTGAGTAGATTTTCCTCTTACTAGTGAATCATAAAAGTTCTCTGTATTGTATGGATACAACCATTTGTCAAATGCATGTGCTGAGCTGGTTTCTCTCAGCTTGTAACTTGTCTTTTATTTTTCCTAATGGCAACTGAAATAGGAAAAATTAAATTTGTTGAAAAAACAGTGTTACCTCATTAAAAACAGACTTAGGAAATTCCTAAGGTTTTAGAAATTCTCTGCCAGAAATGGGGACAAAGAACAATTTTATATATATATAGATAGATAGATAGATATATCAATATATCTATGTGTTCTTATTATAAATCACAATATCACAATATGGCAAAATATATGTGAACCATACATATATGGAAACATATATTTCTAAAGTAGATTTAATATTTTATCTGTACTCTCATAAAATTATATGCCTTAGGAGATATACATGAAGCATTTCTCTCTGTGGTCCCCATCTTTGTCATATTGTAAAACTTGTCAAGAAACAACTTGAATGTGGACTAATAAACTTTCCAGGCACATTTTCCTTCCACCTCTGAATGCTTCTTGTTCATACTGGTTTACTTCAGTTTTCATATGGAGTGTTTATCCTCCATACTGGGTACTTCAGTTTTCATATGGAGTGTTTATATTTGTACAGGCCTCCTCCTCCTCCTCCTCCACCTCTTCCTTCAGGTGAAGTTCAAATATGTTTGGGTAGAGGAAGAAGGAAATGCCAAAATAAGATCAATTGCTTGGCTCTTTCATTTCAGAAGACTTTTCTGTTATCTGATTATTATGATCAGACTTTAGTCAGCTGTGGAATGTCTTTCTTTAGAAAGTAGTTAAGATTGGGGTAGGGCTGTGAACACAGAAGAAAAGAAATGGGAACAGGGGTGTACTTCATCCTTTTTCTTTAGTGCATATGATGAATTATTAGGAAAAAGTAAATGGTACCAGGATGCTGGCTCCAGGATGCTAGAGCTGGAAGGAAGTTGGCGGTGAAATTAACACACCATCTACAAATTTCAATCTCCTTAACTTGTCCAACTCTCTTTAATGAAAGTCCACAGTGAACATTTACTGACTGGGGATGATGTGGAAGATTCCAGAATGATGCCACCTTATCTTTAGGCAACCATTTGCATCTCTCTCTTAGCTAAACCTCTGGTAGAAATATCAAGTGATCAGTGAAATTTTTAGGCCAAAATGGAGTGTAAGAGCCCTGTGCAATACACTAAATCTGGAACAATCCATTACTGGGAAGGGTCATGGGATGTCTTCTAGTTCCTTAAAGCTGAGATTTCCTTGCTGCATGAAGATGCCATCACTGCTGGTGGCATCATGCCTGTTAATGCTTCTGATGAGATAAGGGACTTACAGTCCACTCCCTCCTACTGCACACATATGATGACTTCCCAGGGCTGGCATTGTCCCTGTTTGAGAACCTGTCCCTTCTAGTGGTTATGTCCTTGCTTCCTGGGCCATTGGTACCTCTATCATTAGAATTGGATACAGGGAAAGTGGGTTATTTGGGATCATACCTTGCTTTATTTATTTATACTCTGTCTACTTTAAAATGGGTTAATAAAAGCATAGATGGAATAAGAACTTTGTTAACATAGATTTAAAAATAGTAAGGTGGGGAGGGATTTTTCCTTATGGTTAGATAGATAGACCCACATCATAGTTAGAAGAGAAATAGCACTCGGGATACAGGATTTTCTTTTTTCTTTCCTCTTCCCTTTCTCTTTCCCTTTCACTTCCCCTTTCCCTTTCACTTCCCCTTTCCCCTCCCCTTTCCTTTTCCGTTTCACTTGCCCTTTCCCTTGCACTTCCTTTTCCCCTTTCCCTTCCCCTTTCTCTTTTCCTTTTCCTTCCCTTCCTTTTCTTTCCCTTCCCTTCCCTGAGAGAATGATAACTTCTATCACTTTGACTGGACTTCTAATCCCAGGCCATTTGTCCCATCCCTTCTACTGTCTTTCTCTGAGTCTCTCAGCTTTGCCTCCTACTCCCAGTGCCCAGTAGGTGTGTACATGTTTCACATCTTCAGGCCTGTCTTTACATCATGGAGAGGGCAGCATCACACAGTCGCTGAGTTTCAGCTCTGGGGTCACTCTGCTTGGTTAGGAAAGTCACTGTTACTTCATAGCCATGTGACTAGGGAGAGGGGTGATTTCTTCATTCTCTCTGTGTCTGTTTTCTTATCTGTAAAATGAGATGATAATAGTACTTACCACATGGGGTCATTTTTAGAACTAAATAGGATATTACACCTGAAACACTACAATAGTGTCTGGCCATCATAAACAGTCACTGAATATTGGTTATGATCTTTGAGTCCAAATGGTATGAAAGGTTGTGTGTGTGTTGTAGTGGAATTGTTGGTGAGTCAATTTATTATGGAAAGTTATTTAACCTCTCTTTGCCTCAGTTTTTTCATCTGAAAGCAGGAATAAAAATTCTGCCTTCCATGTAGAATTATTACATGATTTTTCATAGTAAGCCCTTAGAACAGTAAATGTTTGCCATTATTGTTACAGTTATATTCATTAATTATTCACTCCATTATTATTAGAATCCTGGTCTCTTGTGTGCATGAAGTTTTCTTGCTCTCATCATGGATGTAAATAGATTTACAGGGTAGAGTATAGCCTAATTTTGTCCTGCAGCATCTAAGACTCAAATACAAAAGAATAGTTTGTTGGAGGTGTGAAACTTAACTCCAGGACAGAATCCAAGTTCTCAGCTGGAGTCCAGATTCATTCAGAATAGTGTGCATTTTTAAGCTTTTTATTCTGGTGGAATACTGTATTAGTTATAGTATTAGTTATAATTTTTATTCTGATGGAATACTGTATTAGTTTCCCCTAACTGTGGTAACAATTTACTACAAATTCAGTGGCTTAAAACAAAGGAAATTTATTCTCTTATAGTTTTGAGGCCAGAAGTCTGAAATCAGTTTAACTGGATTAAAGTCAAGATATCAGTAAGGTTGGCTTCTTCTGAAGGTTTCAAGGGAGAAATGGTTCCCTGCCTCTTCTGGCTCCTAGAGACCACTGGCATTTCTTGGCTTGCAGCCCCTTACTCATGTCACTCTGAACCCACTTCTGCTGTCACAGCTCATTCCCTGTTCTGATCCTCCCACCTTTCTCTTAAAAGGACTTTGTGATTCTATTAACTTCACCTGGATAATCCAGGATATTCTTTCCATCTAACTAGCCTTAACTTAATCACACCTGCATGTGCCATGTAAGGTGGTACAGTCACAGGTTCCAGGATTAGGACAGAGATATCTTTGGGGGAACCATTATACAGCCTACCACAAATGCTAAGAATGCATCTTTAAGTGTTTCTTCTAAATTAGTTTCTCCATTTTTCTCTTAAGATGTAAGCACCAGGGGTAAAGAAGATGTGGTCTATATATACAGTGGAATACTACTCAGCCATCAAAAAGAATAAAATCTTGCCATTTGCAACAATATAAATGGAACTAGAGGGTATTATGCTAAGCAAAATAAGTTCATCAGAGAAAGATAAATATCATAGGATTTCACTCATATGTGAAATTTAAGAAACAAAACAGATGAACAGGGAGGAAGGGAAGGAAAAATAAAATAAGATGAAAATAGGGAGGCAAACCATAGGAGATGTTTATGAGGGTTGCTGGAGGGGAGATGGGTGGGGATTGGGATAACTGGGTGATGGGCATTAAGTCCATGTGGCACGTGATATAATGAACACTTGATATTATATACAACTGTTGAATCACTAAGTTCTGCCTCTGAAACTAATACAAAAAAGATGTAAATATCCTGGGGATAGGTAAAACTTTTAGGTTCCTTGATCAGTATAACCAAGATATCTATTATCCCTGTTTGCTCAGGTCAACCACAAGTTATACTCATCAACCTGGTATAATTGTTAAAAGCATTGCCCTTTACTCTTTCAAACATGTTCCAGTTTTGGACAACAGTTATAAGATCACCCTATGCAAAGTGGAGAAACTGAGAGGATGTCCTCCTGAAGGATTCAGTGGGAAAGTCCCAGTGGGGGAGGGTAGGACATAATGTTCTCCCTCATAGAAACTTTCTGACAATTCCAGATTTTAGATTTTAGGGAAGTCCTTATTTGAAAGTCTGCTCTACCTCTGTCTCCTGTGTACTTAGAGTTTCATGTGAAGGGACATTTGAAAAAAGGGTTCTGCTGGTATGGATGGTAATCAGAGGGCCTGCAATCATCTAATTTTTCTATT
Source organism: Enhydra lutris kenyoni (assembly GCF_002288905.1). Classification (NCBI taxonomy): domain Eukaryota; kingdom Metazoa; phylum Chordata; class Mammalia; order Carnivora; family Mustelidae; genus Enhydra; species Enhydra lutris. The sequence continues at coordinate 1,299,907 of NW_019154132.1, read as the reverse complement.
ATCTTAGAAAAGCAGGCATCTTTCAATGTTGCCTTGAGCAATTTGGTAAGATTCTCTAGTTATATTCCCTCTCCACTTTTAAAATGAGGATGAATAAGAAATGTCTGACAATGTTTTGGTGAAGGCTGGAGAAGGCATATAAAAAGCTAACAGTGATCAGGGGCGCCTGGGTACTCCAGCAGGTTAAGTATCTAATTCATAATCTCAGCTCAGGTCTTGGTCTCAGGGTTGTGGATTTGGGCCCATGCTCAGATGTGGAGCATACTAAAAAAAAAAAAAAAAAAAGAAAAAAGCTAACAGTGATGAGGACATAGGTGAGTATTCAATAATGATGGTCATTATTAAGAAAGAAAGTTTTTCTTAAGTCATAGGAATCAGTAACTTATTATTTTAAGGATTTTTTATGTTGATAAAGAAAAGAAAATATAATTTCAAAGATTTGTTATTTAACAGATTGATTACATAGTGTGTCAAAATTTTTTTATTATGTTCAATTAGCCAACATATGGGTTTACTATATCATTAGTTTTTGATGTAGTATTCAGTGATTCATTAGTTACATATAACATATATGTTATACATAGTTATACATAACATTTTGAGTTTATCTTTTTGTATGGCATAAGAAAATGGTCCAGTTTCATTCTTCTGTATGTTACTGTCCAATTTTCCCAGCACCATTTATTGATGAGACTGTCTTTTCTCTATTGCACAGTCTCTTTAGCTTTGTCAAAGATCAGGTGACCATAGAGTTGAGGGTCCATTTCTGGGGTCGCTATTCTGTTCCATTGATCTATGTGTCTGTTTTTGTGTCAATACCATGTTGTCTTGATGATCACAGCTTTGTACTATAACTTGAAGTCAGACATTGTGATACCTCCAGGTTTGGTTTTCTTCTTCAACAATCCCATGGCGTTTCTGAGTCTTTTCTGGGTCCATACAAATTTTAGGATTGTTTCTTCCAGCTCTGTGAAAAATGTCAATGTATTTTGATAGGGATTGCATTGAAAGTGTAGACTGTTCTGGACATTATAGATAATTCCACAGTGTTTACTCTTCCAATCCATGAGCATGGAATGTTTTTCCAGTTCTTTGTGTCTTCCTCAAATTCTTTCATAAGTCTTCTGTAGTTTCTACAGTATAGATCCATTACCTCTTTGGTTAGGTTTGTTCCTAGGTATCTTATGGTTTTTGGTGCTGTTGTAAATGGAACTGATTCCTTGATTTCTCTTTTTTCAGTCACATTGTTAGTGTATAGAAATGCAATTGATTTCTGTGCATTGATTTGTATCCTGCCTCATTGCTGAATTGCTGTATAAGTTCTAATAATTTAGGAGTGAATTCTTTTGGGCTTTCCACATAAAGTATCATGTTATTTATGAAAAAGAGAGTTTGACTTCTTTGCCATTTTGAATGTCTTTTATTTCTTTTTGTTGTCTGATTGCTGACACTAGGACTTCTAATACTATGTTGAACAATAGTGGTGAGACTGGGTATGCCTATCATTGCTAATGATATTTGCTGTGCACTTTTCATATATGGTTTTTATGATATTGAGGAATGTTCCCTCTATCACTATACTCTGAGGAGTTTTAATCAGGAAAGGATGTTGCATTTTGTCAAATGCTTTTTCTGCATCAATTGAGAGGATGTTAAGTTCTTATCTTTTTATTAATGTGCTCTATCATGTTGATTGATTTGCAAATGTTGTACCACCCTTGCATCCCAGGAATAAATCGCACTTGGTAATGGTGAATGATACTTTTAATGTACTGTTGGATCTTATTGGCTAGGATCTTGTTGAGTATTTTTGCATCCATGTTCATCAGGGATATTGGTCTGTAATTCTCCTTTTTGGTGGTGTCTTTGCTTGGTTTCAGGATCATGGTAATGCTGGTGTCATAGAACGAGTTTGGAAGTTTTCCTTCTGTTTCTATTCCCTGAAACAGCTTCATTAGAATAGGTAATATTTTTTCTTTAAATATTTGGTAGAATTCCCCTGGGAAGTCATCAGGCCCTGCACTCTTGTTTTTTGGGAACTTTGCGATTACTGCTTCAATTTCGTTACTAGTTATTGGTCTATTCAGATTGTCTATTTCTCCTGTTTCAGTCTTGGTAGTTTATAAGTTTCCAGGAAGACATCCATTTCTTCCAGGTTGCTTAATTTATTGGAATATTGTTGTTGGTAATAATTTCTAATATTGTTTGTTTCCTTGGTGTTAGGTGTGATCTTTCTCCTTTCATTCATGATTTTATTAATTTGGGTCCTTTCTCTCTTTTCTTTAAGTCTGGTCAGAGGCTTATTGATCTTATTGATTCTTTTAAAGAACAAGCTTCCAGTTTTGTTGATCTGTTCTATTGTTTTTCTGGTTTCTATTTCATTGATCTCTGCTCTAATCTTTATTATTTCTCTTCTCCTGCTTGATGAGATTTTATTTGCTGTTATTTCTCCAACTCCTATAGGTGGTCAGTTAGCTTGTGTATTCTGGGTTTTTCTAATTTTATGAGAGAGGCTTTGATGGCTATGTATTTCCCTCTTGCGACCGCCTTTGCAGTATCACATAGGTTTTGGACTGATGTGTTTTCATTCTCATTAATTTCCATGAATTGTTTAAGTTCTTCTTTAATTTCCTGGTTAACCCAATCATTCTTTAGCAGGCTAAACTTCCAAGTGTTTGAATTCCTTCCAAATTTTTTCTTGTGACTGAGTTCCAGTTTCAAGGCATTGTGGTCCGATAATATGCATGGTATAATCTCAGTCTTTTGGTATCAGCTAAGACCTGATTTGTGACCCAGTATGTGGTCTATTCTGAAGAAAGTTCCATATACACTAGAGAAGAATGATTGTTCTGTTGTTTTAGGATGGAATGTTCTATATATATCTATGAAGCCCATCTGGTCCAATGTGTCATTCAAAGCTCTTGTTTCTTTGTTTGTCTTCTGCTTTGATGATCTGTCCATTGCTGAGAGTGGAGTATTAAGATCTCCTACTACTAATGCATTATTGTCAATCTGATTATTTCTTTTGGTTAACAGTTGACTCATGTAGTTGGCTGCTTCCATGTTGAGGGCATAGATATCTACAATTCTTTTAAGTGACCTTTTAAGTATGATATCGTGTCCCTCCACATCTCTTTTTACAGTCTTTGGTTTAAAATATAATTTGTCTGATATGAAAATTGCTACTTCAGCTTTCTTTTGAGGTCTGTTGGCATGGTGAATCATTCTCCATTCCCTCACTTTCAAACTGGAGTTGTCTCTAGGTTCAAAATGAGTCTCTTGTCAACAGCAAATGGATGGGTATTGCTTTTTTTTTTTTAAATCCAATCTGAAGCCCTGTGTCTTTTGATGACAGCAGTCAGCTCATTTATATTGAGAGTAACTTTTAAAAGATGAACTTAGTGTCATTGTATTGCTTGTAAAGTCCTTGTTTCTATAGATTGTCTCTGTTAATTTCTGGTCTAAATTATTCTTGGGGTTTCTTCTTTTATAGAATCCCCCTTAATATTTCTTGCAGGGCTGGCTTGGTGGTCACATGTTCTTTCAGTTTCTGTCTGTCCTGGAAGCTCTTTATCCCTCTTGTTCTGAATGAAAGCCTTGCTGGATAAAGTATTCTTGGCTGTATGTTCTTCTCATTTAGTACACTGAATCTGTCTTGCCAGCCCTTTTTGGTTTGTCAGGTCTCTGTGGATAGGTCTGTTGTTATTCTGATGTTCCTTGCTTTGTACTAAGATTCCTTTGTTCCTCTCAGGATATATTCCTTGGCTCTAATGTTTGCAAGCTTTACTATTTTATGTCAGGGTCTTGATCTATTTTTATTGATTTTTGGGAGGGGTCCTCTCTGCCTCTTGGACACAAATGCTTATTTCCTTCCCCAGATTAAGGGTAGTTTCAGCCATGATTTGCTCAAATATTCCTTCTGGTTCTCTCTCTCTCTCTCCACCCTTCAGGGATCTCATTAATTCTGACATTGGAACATTTCAGGGGATCATTGATCTCTCTAAGTCTATTTTCATGGGCTACTAGCTGCCTATCCCTATTTTCCTCAGTTTCCTTCCTTTCTATCTTCTAGATCTTTTAGATCACTGACTCATTCTTCTGCCTCATTTACACTGGCTGTTAGAGTATCCAGTTTAGACTGCATCTCATTCATAACATTTTTAAGTTCAGCCTGATTAGATCTCATTTCTGCCCTTAGATATTCTATATTGTCACTAATGCTTTTTTCAAGCCTAGCTATTGGCTTCATGATTGCTATCCTGAATTCTGTCCCTGACATCCTACCTATATCCATATCCCTTTGTTTTGTGGCAGAAGACATTGTCTCTGGTTCTTTTATTTGTTGGGTATTCCTTCTTCTAGTCATTCTGTAGAGGGATAGTTGAGTGAATGAACAGAGTCCAAAATATCAATACGACCCAAGCAAAATTCACCCCAGGAAAAAATCCAAAGTGGTAGAAAGCTACCACAGATATACAAACAAAGCCAAGATGATCTGAAACAATAAAAAAGAAAAAAGAAAAGAGGGGCTAGGAAGAGAGATTATAATCTTTGGGGGTGGACACAGCAGGGTGATCTCTACGCTCCTGATTATTTTTGGACTCTATGTTAGAAGACATTATATCCCAAAATTGCAAATATATATATATATGTATACATATATATATATGTATATATATATGTATACATATATATATGTATATATATACACACACACAAGATAAAATTGAATGGAATGAAAAACAGGCTAGTATGGAGCATAAACCTATAAAACATAGGTGTGAAAAAATAAAAATTAAAAGGTGACTTAAAAACATAAGTTGGGAAATAAGAATCTATTTGAAACAGAGAGAGGATTAAAAAAAAGAAAAAAAGAAACAATAAGAGAAAAAACTAAAATAGAAATGTAAAATTTTATCCTGAAGTATAACCAAGTCATGAGGGAACACCTGGAGTTCCCTTTATTATTTCCCCCTGGTGCTGGAATGTTACAGTCCTGTAGGAATTGAGCTTATCATTCACCTGTTCCTCCATTCCATCTTCTGGTGGAAGAAACTGCTGCTTAGCTCTTAGCTTCTTAGGCATCCTTGCCTGGGTGGAGTTGCCCCACTCATTTTCAGGGAGGTGAGCTTAGTGTGAGCTGGTTGACTATGTGGCAGCTGTTTCCTGGCATATTAGAGAATCAGAGCAAATATGGACCTGTGGGAATCTCCAGCTCAGAGCTGCAAGGGCGCAGTCCACCCCTTTCAACAAATCCTCCAGGTCAAACTGTCTCCAACTCTGAGTGTACCAAACTCCACAGAGTCATGAAATTCATGCCCACCACACCTCTTCTGGGGGAGTCTCAGGGACCTGCGAGTGTCTCTGCACTTTGTGATTCTGCAACTGCTAGTGGCTGTGGGCTCATTTGCGTATCCTCTTCTGCAGCTCCCTGGTCACACTTAGTGCTGCCCCAGTGTTATTTCATGGGCCACACCACCTGGAGAGCTGTTGCCCAGCCTGTCAAAGGCACAAGCCATTTTATATCACCCCTAGGATGTTAAACAGCCCACACCTTCTAGTCCTTTTCAGGGTGGTCAGGCATACAGTACTCTCCCTACCAGCTCTGCTCCTAGTTTACTGTGACCAGAGCTGAGAGTCCTTTCTGGCTTGCTCACCAAAACCAGTCTTTCTGCTCCACTGCTTGGACACTCTATTGGTTCAGGCTTCCCCATTCTTTCTGAGTCTTCTGGAATTGTGAGACCACAATGATCCACCTAGAATTCTGCCCTATTCGTCCCCTGTGCCCTTTGCAGAAAGGGGTGCCTCCCACTACAGCAGACTTCCAAGGTCCTGATTTTTTTGTTCTGGTGTCATATCACTTTCTGGTGGATGGCTTATGGAGGCTCCCTCCCCGCTCCATTCACCCTCTGATATCTCCCCTAAAGATTCAAGGTTCTGCACCTCCTTCTTTGCAAGTAGTCATTTTTCTGCTGTGGAGGTCCCGATAAATCTTACATCTTGGGCTGAAGATATATGTGTTCAGAATGGTTTGATAGATATCCAGCTAAATTTGAGGGACCAGATGAAATGAGGTCCGCTACTCTGTCACCATCTTGCTCCCCCAATAGTGTGTTAAAGTTTTATTCTGTTTAGTGTCTCAGTATACAAAAACAAACAAACTTCTGATTCCCTGCCTTGGCACATACAGACAAGAACCTGGTGTAGTGCTTCAGGAAACCCAAGGTACAGTGAACTACTGTCATCTGGGCCTGGGAGAAAGCTGAGGGAAGGAGTAGTTCAGTGTCGGGGAAAGAACCTTCTGTGCCTTGTCCACCCTTTCGCACAGTGTCTTGGACTCACTTAACTCTATCCCAAGCAGCTGTGTAGCTCTAGTGTGCCTAGAGTCTCCTCTTACCTCTCTTTGCCCCTCCTTTTCACCTGAGCATGGCAGAGTTTTGTACAGAGCCTGTGTGTCAGTCTCAACAACATGCACCTTTCCTCTTGAATATGGTCCGTCCCTCCAACAGCCCACCAGGGACACTTTACCTTGAACTTTGCATTGGACAGTCCATTCCTCTTTGATCAGTGCTGGATTATAGCTACAGAGTTATTGAGATTACTATTCTTCTTTGGATGAACTTCCCTAGTCAGAGTGGAAGTTTCTGAACTCCTGAAAGTTACCATTTCCCAAGATGAATTCATCCAAGAAAAAGAGGAGGGGAGAGCTTGAGGACCATACAGATTGAGAATCAGCACATTTTATGGCAAGTGTGAAATGAGATCATACTTCCTTATGCTTGAAGGTGTGACTGTACCACCTTGCCTTTTGAGGCTGTTAGATCTAAGATCTGGAATTGAAGCCAGGTTTCTCTGGTCTCAGAGATGTCAGTCAACAAGGGAGATGGACCCATGAGGTAGACGGTCTTTGCACTTGAATGCGCCAAAGCCTTCCTTCTTGCACATGTCCCTGCTCCTCAAAGCAAGAGTCCAGCCTATAGTTAGGCCTAGCTTTAGGAACTTGTTTGGCCAATGCAAAGTAAGGGTACATTCTAGAACTTGAAGTCTATACTATAGGTCTGCTCAGGTCCCCTTGGAATCCTTTCTTGGGGGAGTACACTCTTGGAACCTGGTTGCCCACTGGTATAGGCTATTTGGTTGGAACTTCAACTGAGCTCCTAGCTAACAGCCAGAATCATCAAATTCTAGTCCCATGAATGAGCCATCTTACACCTCTAGCTCAGCTGAGATGTTCCATACTACAGTCCTTGCTGATATCCACACATGAGACCCTCACATGAGAAATACCCAGCTTAGGCCAGTCCACCCATAGAATCATGAAGAGTCATGAACAGCATACAACAGTATAGGTAGGGATGTGTCAGCCTGCGTTTTGTGTCTGGCTATTTTTCTGTGAGTTTACAGAATGGACCACAGCTCTACCATGTTGGTGGCTCTATTTCTAGACATGACAAAGTTGGGAGGAGTGGTGGGCTTGGCTCAGTGGTCCCAGACAACTTTAGAAACCAATAGATGTCTGAAACCACGAACTCAAGTTCTGGAAAGGCTGACTTGGCCTCTTAACAACCTTGGTTTTGTCTGTTCTCCTGATTCATTATGTTTTGAGCTTTTGTAATGAAGAAGCTGAAGGCTTTGGGCATAGACAGACAACTGGTTCAGAGGAAAGATCATTTGTGATCTGATGACCAGAGAGATTAAAAGGAGATTTGGCTGAAGAAGCCTGGAGGTTATGAAAATGATTGCTGACAATATAATCACATGTGATCTCAGCAAAAAGAAAAACTGATATTCTGACACCAGAAGCTGTTGAGTAACTCGATTTTGAAAGGGTACTTACAGAAGGGCCTATCATCAATGACACATACTGTCAGGAGGAATGGACTTATACAATTAGTGCTGGAAGAGCAAAAGCAGAAACTAACTGTGGCTTAGAAAATGTTAGGGATCCAGCAAGAGGTTTTCAAAGTGAAATTTGGAGTAAGTTCTACATGGTATGTGTAGACTCTGAGCTTGAGACAGGTGGTGTCATGCTGAGAGGTGAAAGTGTGAACACAGAACAATTTAACCTACACTTATACCTGCCCTTTCCTTGGAGGAGGGTGATGTTAAAACTCAAAGGAATAAGACAGAAGATAATTAAGAGGGCTTTAACACCCCAGATAAGTGAGTGACAGGTTGCTTAATTACATTAAATGAGTCTCAGTTTGGGGATGGAATTTGATGGTGACTTCTGATATCCTTTGATAGAAATATGAAGAAATGTAGGCTCCATTATAGTACTTTGGGGTGGATTTATGGCTGATGGAATAACAAGGTTTGTAAATTTGAAGTGACATATTAGGGTTCTGGACACACAAGTTCAATGAAGACTAGAGGGGATCGCATCTGCCCCTGTCCTATACACAGTAACCAGGACCCTGAACTGTACCTCACCTCTCTGCTCAGAATTCCTTGTTTATCACTTTGGTCACCCACTGTCACAAGTTTGGAAGGAAAGGTAACCAATGACTCTATCTTCTTCTCAGAGAATTGGTGTCCAATATTCCTTCTTTGAGCTTCTTCTTTATTCCCAATTCTTGCTGTTACAAAAATTCCCAAATCTTTGGTGATTTCACAATATAATTTGTTGATTTTTAGTCTCTTCCCTATTCTTGCTAAGTATTTAGCTTTCCTGGTTATGTTCATTATTTATTTTCCCTTTTATATGAGCTTTCCAGATTCCAACATGTTATGGGTATTTTCTCTTCTCCCATTCTCCCCAACCTGTGGGTTCACAACATTAAAAAAAAAAAAATCCTTAACTAGTTTTGGTAAGATTTCCACAGGAATAAAAAGTTGCATTCAAGCAACTTCCTTAGCCTGGAAACCAGTGTTTTGTATTTCCAAGAGTCAAAGTATAACACTGGTCATGAATATATCGGATTGAAAGATCCTATATAGTTTCTCAGGATGGAAGTTTGATAATCCCTGCTGCACTGGGGCTTTTCTGAAGAAAGTTGAACTCTGCAAAGTCTATCACTAACTGGGAGTTTCTGTGGAAGTTTTATTTCCATTTATCAGGTAGAAAAGACCCTGAAAACAAAGAGCATTTCAAAATCACCCCAGAGCCATTGGGCCCACAATACAGAGAGGAGATGTGATTTTGAATGTTCAGCCATACGTCTCCCAGCTTTCACCTTGCCCTCTCCCTAAGTTATGTTATGTTATCTCTAAGTATCTCTGCCATCTTTTTCTTCTTCTTCCCCCCAGCTTTACTTATTAGTAGACACTGTAAATTTCCCTAAGGGTTATTAAGTAATAGAGATTGCAAACATTTGAGCTATGTAGTCTTTGCACACATAATATTTGCACACAATATTTGTGAAATTTCAGGACAGAGAACTAATCTGTTAGGTTTAGCATTTAAGTTACATAATATGTGGTTTGACTCCATTAATGCTTGACATGAAATCTTAGTTTCAACCTTTTTGTATGCTTAGAATGAAAGGCATGTACCAACTTAAAAGGGAAATTGATCCAGTAGTCACTGAAGTGAATCCCCAAGTATAATTATTAAAGACATGGCAACTGTTAGTCAAGGGAAAGGACAGAAAAAGAATAGAAAAGTTAAATCATATTACAGTCCATGAGAATGTTCTTGTTCACTGTGAGCTGGTCTCATGGAAGGATGTGCTGCCTTTGCTGGCTCACTGGGTATTAGTTGCACATCAGCCCATGGGAGAAGGATGTCAGTACTAAGTGTGCTCAGATAGCTCCCTTCTATTAGGGTTTAAAACCCTCTAAGTCCTGTGGCTGGGTGGGTGGGTGGGTGGGGTCTCATTAATTCACTGGCACCATTTCAGAATCCAAAGTATGGCTCCTAGTTTCTGGCTCTTCTTTCTTTAGAGTGAGAATGTGAAATCTCTGAGTGAGTCTTGTATGCTCCACTCAGTGCTGATGACTTTGAATGTTCTACCATTGTTTAGAGACTCTCATTCTAGGTGCAATATTGGCAATCAATATAAATTTGTAATTTGTGCCAGAAGAATGCTTTGAAAATTCAAGGTGACAAGCCAGTGCTTTGGAAGATCATATATTTGTAAAACAAAACAGCACAAATTAAATAGTCACAGTAAGTGGCTGTGCCCCTCCATATCCAATCCCTTTGTGATTTTACTTGCTCCCACTCATTACTGTTTTTGGTGAGAGGAAATTCAGTTTACCCCTTACTCCATGGCCTCTCCTAGCATTCATTTCCTTTGTTCATCCCTTCAGTCTTCAAGGGACTGCACTTCCCAGAGCTTGTGTGTTGCTCGTGGCTCTGCCATTATTTTAACTCAATGATCTTAGTACAAGCTCTTAACCGTTTTGATTTCAGTTTCACCACTTGTAAATGAATGGTTTTTACTAGATAACTTATAAGACTTTCCAACTCTAATATTCTGTTGTCATTTTCCCCCTTCTGCCATTCTCTCACTTGTCTTACCTTTCCTTTTTTAAAAATTAACATAAATGTATTATTTGCTTCAGGGGTACAGGTCTGTGAATCATCAGTCTTACACAATTCACAGCACTCACCATAGCGCATAACCTCCCCAATGTCCATAACCCAGCCACCCGATCCTTCTGCCCCCGACCCTCCCAGCAACCCTGTTTGTTTCCTTTGCCTTTCCTTTTTGTTGAACTTGCTGATATTATGAGGATAATATCCCTCATTTTTCCTTGTGTTATTTCATTCATACCCTCTTCCTTCTTCCTTTATACTATCATTTATCTTCCTTCCCTGGTTCCATAAATTGGCTTATCTACTTCTGGGGCTTTCTGCTGTGTTTTCTTTGTTCTTCCTCTCCCTACTTCATGAACCAGTTCCCAAGGAGAAGAAATTAAGTCTTGAAATTCTTTCTTCTCTCTCTCTCTCTCTCTCTCTCTCTCTCTCTCTTTTTTTAGAGAGAGAAAGGTTTATTTACTTATGAAAGAGAGAGAGAGAGAGAGGATTCTAATGTGGGGCTCAGTCCCACAATGCTGAGATCATGACCTGAGCCAAAACCAAGAGTCAGATACCTAACTGACTTTGCCACCCAGGTGCCCCAAATCTTGAAATTATTTCTTAATCCCAAGGTGATATGCATATGTATAGCTTAAGAAGTTGCATTATTTGCTCTAACACTTTCCAAACATGTTCTTCATCCTTCATTTTGGAAAATTAGCTTAAGCTTTATTATGAGCGTATATACTTTAAAGCATGCAACGTGTTTGTCTGCTCTTAATGAGGGCCCTGAGAAGGATAAGGAGTATTTGTCTTTTTGTCCCAAACATGGTTGAAACATTTAGTACAAATGAATCCTAGCAAATGTAATATTCTTCCACCTGTTTTGCCAAAAGTGTAATTTTCCAGTTTGGCCCTATATAATCTATAATGCTTACCTAAATACAGAGACCTCAGAATAGGAGGGTGGTCCAACAAAATAAACAGGCTTAAATGTGATGTCATAACAGGTTTTCCTTTGTCTCATGGTGAGTTTTAGAGACTTGGTTTTCTTCAAGTTGTTCTTTCCAGCCAAACAGGCATCCTCAAGATAAAGAATATAATAATCTTGGTGTCTAGAGAATAATAAGAATTTTTCATAGCTGGTACTTGAAAAACAGCAAACTTAAAATTATATATTATTCAAATTAATGTCATCATCAATTTTGGTGGCTGCACATAATGACTATAAGTGTGTTCATGATGAAAACTTGAAATCTGTCAATTATCTCCGCTCTACTTATTCCCACTTTTTTGCTAAAGGAACTACAGTAATTGGGGGGGGGGGTGCATAGGATCCTAGATTCTTACTTTTCTAGCTTCTCTGTAACACATTTGTCATAGTGACAGTTGTATTACAAGCCAATTAGACAAAAGCATAGATCTGTTGTGGATCTCTGGGAATGTTTCTTCTTTCCTGAAAAAGGGAGCAGATATAGCTGATGTGTTCTTTTCTTCTGCTTCCTGCCTTGAATGTGAATGTAATGGTTGGGATTGTGCAACTATCTTGCAAACATGAGGGAAAGAAGTTCAGAGACATACACCCTGGCACTACTGAGTTGCTGAACCAACACTAACAACTGTTTACATTGAAACTTATTATATTGAAAAGTGAACGCTTCTTTTAAAGCCATTATAGTTTGGTTTTCTATTGCAACTATGTACTTTTCTAACCCATAGATAATCTCTCAGATATTTTATTACAAAGAAATGATATCTATTCTTGTTCTTCTTATTATTATAGACAAATACATACTTCTATTCATTTACTGTAAACACCATTTTCTGGAAATCTCTGTGTCTGTCAAGAGCCCACCCAAATGCACATTAGTTAGAACAAGCTTGTTTGGAGGACTTGATGGAGTCTTCCTGCTCAGGGCCAGCAGCGGGGTGACTGGAGTAGAGGGAAAATTATCTGAGGAGGGCGTGTGTGTAGGAAAGGTTCATCTCAGGGAAAATCTCACATTAATACCATGAGGAAACAACCCAGTGCTTTTCTGCTCAGCCAAGCCTTTCTCCTTCCCGCTCACTGCCCGCCCTGCTATTTTGGAGATTATCATTAGGTTCGCCCATTTAACTGTCATAGTTTGACATGGTTAGACTTGAAAATCATGACTTTTTCCTTGTCCCAGACATGAACAAATCAACCTTGATCCTTTATCTGCCACTCCCTCTCTAATAAATTAGCAGAGTTTACATAACCCACAGTCTGGTAGTTTATACTGGGCATCATTAAACACTATTACGCAGCTCCATTTCTTGGCATCAGCACACATTTTTCTAGGTGGAATTTTCCTTCTGGTTATTAGTGTGTGAAGGCAAAAAAATATTGACACTCTCTTTTGTATGACTTTTTTAAAAATGTGAGAAGATGATAAACCTTGCTTTAATAACTGCCAGACAATAGCTGACCAGCAGAGGGTACTCATTAAGTGCCAGGTGATGAGCATATCATTCTCTATGCACTATCCCATTTAATTGTTATAATAAGTATAAAAGGTAGGTATTATTAATTTTTTCCACTGACATATGAGAAAAAAGAGGCTATAAAGTGTTGGATAGATCCAAGATTATTTGAGTTTAGGGTCTGCATTGTTAATAGCATCTGTGTTGCAAGTGTCTGGAGAGAGGTAGACCATAGTCCAGATTTTCCACTTTCTTGGTTTTTGAGAGGTTCCTGGTATCTAACATGACCAAGGTGGGGCAGAATTATATGGTCTGCTGATCCATATACTTGGGTTTTAAGACCAAATTATTGAATTTTCAACATGGTGGCTGGAAACTAAAAGTTCATGACTTATAAGAGTAATTTGTTCCAGTTTTCTCAATTTTATGTGAGAGAAAAATTAGTCACAAATGAATTAAGTGATCTATCCAAATTTAATTATCAACCATGATCATTCAGGCCTCTTGACTCCCAGTTTAGCACAGATTGTATTAGAGGGGCTGAGTGTTCAATCTGTGTCTGCTTTCTCATCAAAACTACTATTAATTCCTCTGTGGCAGTGGTTCTCAAAGAGTGGTCTGCAGACCCTTGGAGCCTGGGACACTCAGTCCATTTCACTATTGCAGTGATGATGACGAAACAGTAGTGGGCAAAATGCTGGCTTCTGGTCATTGTGTTTCTTCATATGCTTCCAGTGAAAAACAAACCAGCAATGACAAAATTAGTTTCAATTAAGTCTGTCCTTGGAGTGTCTGGGTGGCTCGGTTGGTTTGTTAAGCATCTGACTCTGGATTTCAGCTTAGGTTATGATCTCAGGGTCCTGGGATCAAGCCCCATGTCAGGCCTCATGCTCAGTGAGGAGTCTGCTTGAGGATTTTCTCTCTCTTCCTCTCCCCCTGCTTATGCTCTCTCTCTCTCTCTAAAATAAATAAATAAATAAATCTTTAAAAACTAAAAGGTCCTTGGGGCACCTGGGTGGCTCAGTGGGTTAAGCCTCTGCCTTCAGCTCAGGTCATGATCTCAGGGTCCGGGGATCGAGCCCCACATCGGGCTCTCTGCTCAGCAGGGAGCTGGCTTCCCCCTCTCTCTCTGCCTGCCTCTCTGCCTACTTGTGATCTCTCTCTCTCTGTCAAATAAATAGATGAATAAAATCTTTAAAAAATAAAAATAAAAAATAAAAAGTCCTTGGTGCAGTAAAAATCAGTGATTGTGTTTCATGTTGGCTCTGGAGGACAGGTCCTGTTCACATTTTGGGTGATGAAATAGGAAGTCTGCATCAAACATATCTGCTGTAAACCTGAGCTGCAGCAGTCATCTTGAGGGAAGTAACATGTGAGATTGAGCTGTGAGCTGAACTAGCTGCTTTTTTCATGGGACAATATTTTTACATGCAAGAAAAATGACAGAAAAATTATGATTATTTAGATTTGAGTATATAATAGATGTTTTCTCACAAATGAAGGAAATTAGCCCATTTCTTTAAGGAAAAGAGCTGATTATATTTGTTGCCAATGATACACTTTGAGTTTTGAAGTGAAACTAGAATTTTGGAAAACTTTTATTCATTGCTATATGCTTTACAGCTTTCCAATACTTAAAGATATTTCTAATAAGAGATAATATTACTAGAGTTCATTTTTAATATTATGTAATAAAATGTTCAACATTGGAAGATCTATATACCTCAGTGAACCTGTATTTTCAAATGACCAATGTATGATGTTTCAAAATAATGCAAGAGAGAAACAAATGGATTTTAAAGTAACAGTGTGAAAAGTTCTTTTTATATGGTTTCAGATTCTACATTACAATGCATCTTTAGGAAATACTGTTTGCCAAGTTTTGGTGTCTTATCAAAGAAGAATATCTACAGTTGTCTGAAAAGGCATTGAAAAATATCCCCACTTTCCCAATTACATATTCACATATGAGTGAGGTTGGATTTCTTTATATTGGTTCATACTTGAACCAAAACAACATATTGCAAAAAATTGAATATAAAGCTGATATGAGAGCCCAACCATCTTCTCTTAAGCCAAGCATAAATGAGATTGGCAGCAATATAAAACAATGCCACATTTTTTGTTTTGTTTTGGAAAACATAGTTTTTATTCATAAAAATACACATGTTAACATATAATAAATTTATTATTTTAAATTAATGATTTTGTTTCCTTTGCCTTTGGAGACATATCTTGAAAGAAGTTGCTGTGGCTGATATCGAAAAGGTTACTGCCTATGTTCTCCTCTAGGATTCTGATGGATTCCTGTCTCACGTTGAGGTCTTTTATCCATTTTGAGTTTATCTTTGTGTACGGTGTAAGAGGATGGATGAAATGAATGAATTAAATATTTAAAACGTGTGTGCGTTCATAAAAGCTCTCTGTGGGGCCCTTAATATTTTTAAGCATATAAAGGAGACCAAAGTCTAAGAAGCTTGAGAATAATTGTCCTAAGAAATTGGTAAAGAACACTAAGGGGGTACTGAGTTCTCTTTCATCCTCTGGTACCTGGGGAGATGGGTGACTAGACTCTAAACCATTATTTTCACTATGTCATCCAAGTGGGGTTTTGATACTCCTTTGAGCCCTAGAATTGATGCTTTTATTTTCTGATGGGGTCCAAATCCTCTGCACAGAATTGAAACTGGATTAACCAAGAACAAAAACACTCACCCTGAGCCTTGGTTCTTTTGTCTCTAGGCTGATGTGGTGGGTCACACACCAATGTGGATCTTAGCAGAGTTATCAATCTTGAAGAATATCAGGCCTTTTAGTGGAGCTGATGGAGTCAAAATACTCTTGCCCAGATTTTACTACTTGAGAATTCTGGTTTAGAAAGTCTGGGACTTAGTGCCTCTCCTTCTTCATCAGTAAAATGGGGATAAGAGAACCAGTCATGGGCATCTCTTTCCTACTCTGTTAGTGATATCATGTTGGTAGCTGGAGATTTGTCATAATAGATATATTTACACTACATAAATTGGAAAATACTGTGAATCAGGGATTTCGTCTTTTCCTGGAATGCTATTAAATATCTACCAGCACACCATTGCTTAAACTCTTATTACCTTGTAGAGAAACTAAAGTCAATCAATGAAAATAGTGTCTGTTGGTAAGTGTTCAATAAAAGCTAATTGTTACAATTTGCAGGTGCATAGGTACTTCAGGAATGATTATTTTGGTAGAACAGGATCATTACTCTGTCAAAAACACATAATTATTCAATATATGAAACTCATATGGTAAGCATCCTCCTCAGCCTTCTTCATAACCCAGGACTTCTGGGGTTGGGGTAATCACATACAAATAACATTGGTGCATATAGACCCAACTTGCTTTTCTTATAGAGAATGGGGTTACCAGCCCTACACAGACAAAGGCTTACAGCTTTGGGACCACTCAGTGGCTCATACCTTGATCATGTTGCTGGTGCAAAACCCAAGATGACTTCTGCTTCTCTTTCTTATAACATTGAGTAAAAAAATGACTTTTCTTTTTTTCTTCTATCAGCCACAAGGGTGGGTTCAGCTAATGAAGGGTTCCTTTTTGTGCTTCTGGGTGGAGATATCAGAAAAAGGGAAGGACTTTGTAGAGCTAAGAGAGAATGTCACAGGAAGGACATTCATAGACAGAGTGAACCAGCTTTATTTTGCCACTGGCTTCATATATTCATGATAGGACTTGGAAAAGGAGCTAGGAATTCACCAAATCCATAATCAGCTATCAAGACAATGCCATCCCCTCCCCACCCAGGGCTTGATCCAGTTTCCTCAGAAATATCTCAACAGTAAAGTTCTTACTGTTTCTTTTTAGAGGCAATTCAAATATTCTCACAGTTGTAGTATTGAAAAGCTTGGCTTGAAATTGACCTAGATATTTTCTTTCCATTTTGCCTCTTGATTTGAAGAATTGGTCTTTTGAAAAATGTTTGAATCACTGAATTTTGTGATAATATAAGTAACAGTGCTTGTTTTTCAATGGCAAGGTAAACATTTTCTGGAATCCGTACTTTAACATGGTTGGCTCAAAGTTCTGAGGACATTCTTTTTGCTTACAGACTCAGAACCATAGAGCTCCAGGCACTTCTAGGTTTTATCTAGGTCAGAACTTTGCCTCCAAGAATGAAAATCTGAAACAAATGGTTATCTCATCTATCAGACTTTCCTAGGAACCAGTGCATAAATTTCTCTAAGTCGTTGATTGCCAGAACTCATAAACAAGTTTGATCTTAGGTAGATTTGATTTAAAGCCTTTGATTCAGCTAAATCAATTTTCATTTAGGAAAAAAGAAGGAGGAAAAGAGCAGGAGGAGGAAAAGGGAGAGGAGAAGAAAGAAAAAGGGGAGGAGGAAGAGGAAGAATGGAGGCACACTGTCCATTTTAAAATAGTGCTTGTTTAATTACTTTTTCAGATTAAATCTGCAGTTAAATGAGGAAGCACGATATTAATTTGGTTTATGTTTGTATGGTTACTAATTGAGGTAGATACTTGTTAAGTCATTACAAGGTGAAATGTCTCTCATTAAACATATTAATCATGGATTTGGAGGGAATATTTTTACATACTATAGTTAGGAGGACAGCCACTGTCATAATTAAACAATATACATTTAAATTATTTTGCTTAACTAAACATAGCAGGCTTACATATTCTATATATTTCTTCCAGGTTTATTTTTATAAAAACAGCATATGGATTTTTAATCTGTTCTGTATTTCTAAATGTTACATATGATCCTTTAAAATACAACTTAATTGGGCTTTTTCCACGTCAACATAGAAATATATAATGATGAATTATGGAGTTTACTCAGTCTTCTTCCCCTTCCACTTCTTTCTTATCTTTAAACCAGAAAACAGACACGTTTACTTGTTTTTCAAACTGTTAAATAGTTTTCTTCAATTTTAACTAAAGTAATTCAAAAGAAGAACATGTTTTTATAACTGTAGAAATTTCTAATGTTAAAATCACCATCACTTTAAAAGCTACTGATGAGGGATGCCTGGGTGGCTCAGTTGGTTGGACGACTGCTTTCGGCTCAGGTCATGATCCCTGAGTCCCGGGATCGAGTCCCGCATCGGGCTCCCAGCTTCACGGGGAGTCTGCTTCTCCCTCTGACCTTCTCCTCACTCATGCTCTCTCTCAATGCCTCTCTCTCTCAAATAAATAAATAAAATCTTAAAAAAAAAAAAGCTACTGATGAATATAGCTATTTAACCATCTTTCAGTATTTCCCTTGGGACATCTTTAAAATAACTCAAGCTCCCAGCTCTATCTTAAATCATATTCCCTTGGTGCTAAAACATTTTAAAGTTGGACCCCACGTGAGCTGTCAACATCATCCTTCCAGTGTAACTGCTTTTTCTTCATAGTTGTTGAGGGCACTGACATTAGAGCTAAATATTTGGAAGATATTCAAGAAAAAGATCTGGAAATAAGACATAACAGGCACATGCTATTTGTAAACTTGCTTTGACTGTATCATATTCTATTAAAAAAACTTCCTGTCATGATGGTAAATTTCAGCTTCAACACAAAGAAAAAACTACTTTTGAACACATTTGATCAAATGAACATTTCAGTTTTTATATTAAAAATTAATTTTCATGTATCTTCTGACACACTTTAAAGTTCATTTCCCACCTTTTTTGTTTTTTGTTTTTCTATCTACAGATGTTCCCTAGCCTTACCTGAAGGCAAGCTTTCCTGGAAGGGCTCTCCATATCCATGTTCTACTTGTCTAGTGAGTTCTGCATACTTCCTCAACAGATTCTTCCACTCAGAAACCTTTAACAAGTCTTTTTTCTCTTACTCCATATTTGACTATCTTAGACTTTCCTGGGCTTCTATGATCTTGTCCTTGTGATTTTACTTTCCTGTATTCCTTAAAGGGCACTTTTACTGAGGCCAGTGACTCTTCTCAGTGTTTCTCACATGTGTGTGACTTTCCTTCTTTTCCTACTTATTTATTCTTGTTTCTCCAACCTGACTTTTTCCTTTAAAAAAATCTTACTCAAACACTTAAACTTTATAGCAGATGCTTTGTGTGTGTGCATGTGTGTGCCAGTGTGTGTAGGGGGCAAATGTGACACTTATAGGAATTTGATGAACTATTGACTTTATCTTCAGAACTGCTCACACAAACACAAATGTGTGTACACTAAGAAGGATCATGATTATACTGAGTGTCCATGGACTTCAAATTATCAAACCTTGATGGAGAAGAGAAAGGCTAAATGGCTTGACAGGAGAAGCCAAGGAAGGAATGTAGAAGGATGCAAGTATTATTACTTTACCTTGACCTGAGTACTTTTGAAATAGTCACTGTTCTCCAAATGTTTATCTTAGTTCTGTCTCTTTCATTACATTGTAAGTTCCTTGAAGGGACAAAGGACTTTAGATAATAATACAAATAAATTTGATTAAACAGGTTACAGTAGATATAGTTAAACACTTGTCAGTCAATCAGCATTAAAATGCTAAGCCAAGACGTGTTTTGTTGCATAAAAGGACAGTACCAGAAAACACCTGTTTCTGGATGAAGCTAGATAAATGTGGTGATAGCCTATTCCATGATTTTAATGAAGGGAAAGTGGGGATTTTAATCTCATCACACTCATGACTGGAGGGGTGCCCTGCTGAACTCCCTGCTCTTCCAGGATGAGTGAGGACCAGTAGGCAAGGAGAGGTTTGGCAAGTAAGAGAGGAGACAAAATCCATCAGGTCCTGGGCTCTTGTTTTTTGGGAGGTTTTTGATCACCGCTTCAATCTCGTTACTAGATATTGGTCTATTCAGGTTTTCAATTTCTTCCTGGTTCAATTTTGGAAGTTTATAGTTTTCCAGGAATGCATCCATTTCATCTAGGTTGCTTAGTTTATTGGCATATAACTGTTGATAATAACTTCTGATGATTGTTTCTACTTCCTTGGTGTTAGTTGTGATCTCTCCCTTTTCATTCATAATTTTATTAACTTGGGCTTTCTCTCTTTTCTTTTGGATTAGTGTGGCCGATGGTTTATCGATCTTATTGATTCTTTCAAAAAACCAGCTTCTAGTTTCATTGATACGTTCTACTGTATCTCTGGTTTCTACATCATTGATCTCTGCTCTAATCTTGATTATTTCCCTTCTTATGTGTGGAGTTGGTTTGATTTGTTGTTGATTCTCCAGTTCTTTAAGGTGTAAAGACAGCTGGTGTATTCTGGATTTTTCAATTTTTTTGAGGGAGGCTTGGATAGCTATGTATTTCCCCCTTAGGACCGCCTTTGCTGTATCCCATAGGCTTTGGACCGAAGTGTCTTCATTCTCATTGGTTTCCATGAATTGTTTAAGTTCTTCTTTGATCTCCTGGTTGATCCAAGCATTCTTAAGCAAGGTGGTCTTTAGCTTCCAGGTGTTTGAGTTCCTTCTGAACTTCTCCTTTTGATTGAGCTCCAGTTTCAAAGCATTGTGATCTGAGAGTATGCAGGGAAGTGGGAATGCAAGTTGGTGCAGCCACTTTGGAAAACAGTGTGGAGATTCCTTAAGAAATTAAAAATAGAGCTTCCCTATGACCCTGCAATTGCACTACTGGGTATTTACCCCGAAGATACAGATGTAGTGAAAAGAAGGGCCATCTGTACCCCAATGTTTATAGCAGCAATGGCCACGGTTGCCAAACTGTGGAAGGAACCAAGATGCCCTTCAACGGATGAATGGATAAGGAAGATGTGGTCCATATACACTATGGAGTATGATGCCTCCATCAGAAAGGATGAATACCCAACTTTTGTAGCAACATGGACAGGACTGGAAGAGATTATGCTGAGTGAAATAAGTCAAGCAGAGACAGTCAATTATCATATGGTTTCACTTATTTGTGGAGCATAACAAATAGCATGGAGGACAAGGGGAGTTAGAGAGGAGAAGGGAGTTGAGGGAAATTGGAAGAGGAGGTGAACCATGAGAGACTATGGACTCTGAAAAACAATCTGAGAGTTTTGAAGGGGTGGAGGGTGGGAGGTTGGGGGAACCAGGTGGTGGGTATTGGAGAGGGCACGGATTGCATGGAGCACTGGGTGTGGTGCAAAAACAATGAATACTGTTACGCTGAAAAGAAATAAAAAATTTTAAAAAAAGAGAGGAGACAAAAACTAGAAAAGAAATTAAGGAAAATAAAGGAAAAAAGAAGGAGGAGAGGAGGGAGCTACTGCAAAGGACAGAAAGAGACAGTGTTCTGCATGGATGGAAGAAAAAGAAGTAATCAAGCTAAAACAGGTTTTCAAATTCAAGTTTGTTAACAACTTTTTGAACAATTATGCATTCCTACCTTTTGAGGATTTGCTATTTTTTTAAAGATTTTATTTATTTATTTGACAGAGAGAGAGGGATCACAAGTAGGCAGAGAGGCAGGCAGAGAGCGAGGGGGAAGCAGGCTCCCTGCTGGGCAGAGAACCGGATGTGGGGCTCGATCCCAGGACTCTGAGATCACGATCTGAGCTGAAGGCAGAGGTTTAACCCACTGAGCCACCCAGGGGCCCCAAGGATTTGCTATTTTTCACATCTTTTATCACTGATAGCCATACGAAGTGCCAAGATTGGCAGAAACACATTTACAAGTTCAAGGTAAGTGCTGGCTACTATGGAAATTTATCTGTTAAGTTTGCTTGGCCTCAGGACTGGTTGGATTTTCTTCTTGGTTTGCATTCGTCTTTACATTCTATTATTGCACCAAGCTCCAAATAATACTTGTATGCATTTTTTCATGATTCAACTAATAGCTTCATTTAGCAGCCTGAAATTAACTTCATTGATCATTACCTAATCAATATCTCTTTTTGGTGGGTGTTCACAATGACCTTGCCTTTGCTGGCTTCTTCCAAAGAGCCCTATCCTTAAAAAGTTATCTGATAAGTTTTAAAAGGTCAGAGGATAAAAAATATATATATATGACATTTAATGAATATTTGCATATGCATTTAATTTACTTGAAGGAAGATAAAAAGCAGCTATTACCAAAGCAAATATAATAATTTCCCTAATTAGTGATAAAGCTGGAATAAGTATTTTGAGAGAGTTTGAATCAATATGCCAAGAAAATATTTGTATAAGATTTAATTATTGATTAGTACCTATTTGAGTTGTCTTAATTGACTTCATTTTTAATTATTAGATCCATATTTGTTTTCCTTCTGGGATTTTTATATTTATAAACATATATGGACTGCAGGCCCTTTTATTAAATATGGTAAGGGAAAGAAACAATGAACAACCATGTTCTAGGTCAGGGTTTTCCAAAGCCGGGTCCTCAAAATGTTAATCTAAGCAGAGCTGGCAAACTTTACCTCTAAAAGGCCAAATAGCAAATATTTTAGACTGCAAACCACAGGGTCTCTGTTTTAACCACCCAATGGCAACTTTTCCATTGCTGCAGGGAAACAGTCATAGATGTTACAAACAAAGGATATAGTTGTGTGCCAGTAAAATTTTATACAAAAATAAGAATAAGTACATGCAGCTTATAAGAATATTTTAACGAGTATAAGTAAGTCAGTTGGGACTGTGGATTTGAGCAGCTATTCTATGTATAAATTGGGGAAGTTTGGGTTCACAAACCTTTCTATGTGTTTGACTACTTGGAGGCTTTTATTTTCTCTCTCTATTCTAGACTCTTCGTTCAGTAACTAAGGCTGCTGAAGGAGGGATGTTTCTGTAGATTTGGGTCAGTGAACTGTGGCAGCAGGCCAAATGTGGCCTGCTGCCTGTTTTTGTCAGTGAGGTTTTTTTTTTCAGATTTAAAAAAAAAAATTTATTTATTTTTTATTTTTTATAAACATATAATATATTTTTATCCTCAGGGGTACAGGTCTGTGAATCGCCAGGTTTACACACTTCACAGCACTCACCATAGCACAAACCCTCCCCAATGTCCATAACCCCACCCCCCTCCTCCCAACCTCCCTCCCCCCAGCAACCCTCAGTTTGTTTTGTGAGATTAAGAATCACTTATGGTTTGTCTCCCTCCCAATCCCATCTTTTTTCATTTATTCTTCTCCTACCCCCTTAACCCCCCATGTTGCATCTCCACTTCCTTATATCAGGGAGATCATATGATAGTTGTCTTTCTCTGATTGACTTATTTCGCTAAGCATGATACCCTCTAGTTACATCCACGTCGTCGCAAATGGCAAGATTTCATTTCTTTTTTTTTAAATTTTTTATTTATAACATTTTTTAAAAATATTTTATTTATTTAACAGAGAGAGAGATCACAAGTAGGCAGAGAGGCAGGCAGAGAGAGAGGGGGATGCAGGTCCCCCGCCCAACGGAGAGCCCGATGTGGGGCTCAATCCCATAAATTTTTTATTTATTTGACAGAGATCACAAGTAAGCAGAGAGGCAGGCAGAGAGAGAGAGGGGGAAGCAGGCTCCCTGCTGAGCAGAGAGCCCGATGCGGGGCTTGATCCTAGGATCCTGGGATCATGACCAGAGCCGAAGGCAGAGGCTTTAACCCACTGAGCCACCCAGGTGTCTCAAGATTTCATTTCTTTTGATGGCTGCATAGTATTCCATTGTGTATATATACCACATCTTCTTTATCCATTCATCTGTTGATGGACATCTAGGTTCTTTCCATAGTTTGGCTATTGTAGACATTGCTGCTATAAACATTTGGGTGCACGTGACTCTTCGGATCACTACGTTTGTATCTTTAGGGTAAATACCCAGTAGTGCAATTGCTGGGTCATAGGGTAGTTCTATTTTCAACATTTTGAGGAACCTCCATGCTGTTTTCCAGAGTGGTTGCACCAGCTTGCATTCCCACCAACAGTGTAGGAGGGTTCCCTTTTCTACGCATCCTCGCCAGCATCTGTTGTCAGTGAGTTTTTATTGCTGCTTTTGGGCTTCGTAAATGATTTTAGTAGTTGCTACAGTGTCCTTATGGCCTATAAGGCCTAAAATATTTACTATCTGGCCCTTTACAAAATGCATTTGTAGAACTCTACTGTATATAGTTAACTACAGTCTTAAGTTGAAGGCAAAATACAACAAAGTAGGTTGTATATCACTCAATAAATATTTAATAAATAATTCATATTTATAAATTATTTATAAATTATAAATAAATAATTTATATTTATTTATATATAAATATGTATATATTATATATAAATATATAAATATATAAATTTATTATAAATTATAAATAAATAATTTGTTATTTAATAAATAAATAAATAAACACTCAATAAATATTTGTCTCATGAATTTACTGTTCATATAACCTGATAAACATGTGAACATAAAGTTACTAATTATTATAACACCAAAAGTAATTCTCATTGTATGCCCTAAATCACATGAAGCTACTTTCTCTGGCCTTATGGAAATACCACTTTGCCACTTGCCAGCCAGAAGTGCTGCTCCAGGTCAAGCCTCTCTTGTCATCAGAATGACAAAGGACCAGAAGGAAGTGAAGAAAGGAATAAGCAAGAGGAGGTATGAAAGAGCCATTAAGTTACAGATTGTATGCACAAATTTTATGATTAAAAATAAGCTTTTAATAATTTAAATAAGGGGGCACCTGGGTGGCTCAGTCGTTAAGCGTCTGCCTTCGGCTCAGGTCATGATCCCAGGATTCTGGGATCGAGCCCCGCATCAGGCTCCCGGCTTGGTGGGAAGCCTGCTTCTCTCTCTCTCACTCCCCCTGCTTGTGTTCCCTCTCTCGCTGTGTCTCTCTGTCAAATAAATAAATACAATATTAAAAAAAATAATAATTTAAATAAGGTTTTTATTTAGAGTTCTCTAATGTGGGTATTTACAATGTACATGACTGTCATTTCTTCCCTTGTAAAGGTTTGGAAGTAGGTCAAAGCAGTCGTCTGTAGACACCCCAGGTGACCTCACTCTATTGTTTTTATATGTTGCTATTCCCTCCCCCCCAGTTTTTCAGACTTTGCTGGATGCCAGTTCATTGTCCTACCAAATATCTCCCAGTATGGGTTTTATAAAATCAGCAAAAACTAAACCATGGGGTTAATGTTTAGAGATGCCTCCAATCATTAGGTCCCTCCAATGAAGAAACAGATGAGACACTAAATTTGTATTTGCTCATAGTCTGCCTTGGAGGGTCATTTTTAGAGTTATCTTGTCATTTTATGTGCTATTAATTATCTTCCAAATAGGAAATTTTTAAATAAAATATGCCAACATATGACTTCAAGAAGTGTCTTGCTACTTTGAAGTTGTACTGCCATTTTCAGGGCAGGAGGTGAGTGCATACTGTCCAACACTTTGAACATTTCCAGTGTGGAATATTTTAACAAAAGTTTTCATGAGGACACACCTCAGATAAAGCTCCATGGATCTTTAGAGGCTGCTTTGCTCATTAACTCAAGAAGTATCTATTGTGAACCTACAATTATAAGAGATAAGTGAGGGGTGCATGGTGATGAAGAAAGCATGCTCCTTGCTCTAAAGGAGCTTATAATGTGGCCCCATTGTCTTGGCAGCCTTAGTCTGTCTATGCATTTGGAGAATTTTTCTTTATGGAGAGATTCTGTGCACAGGTCTCACCTAGCTACTAAGCTGACACTGATGACCTCCCTTTTTTTTATTCAGCTGCAATTAGAATGTGAGTAATGATAGGGATAGCCCAAGTGTTTTAGTGCCTTTCCAGCAAGTCAGGACAGAGACTGCCATTGCTTGAGCACACACTAGGAGGCAGTGCTCTGGGGAGTAAGTCCTTGGGAAGTGGGAGCAAAGTCTGTGGCCAATATGCTATGACAGTGTGGCTCCAGATGAAAGATAAGATGGTAACAGGACTGTTCATAATTTTTCTCCTATTATACTATCCATATATGCTCCTTGGGCATTCAGAACTAATCTCAGAGAGGAAAATGACCATAAAATGGAAGGCTTCCAGGCTCCACAAGGAAGGAGAGTAGCTTTGGATGGCTCCTTCTCAGGGCAAGCCAGCAACCTCTGTAGGGCCTAAGCAAATGTGAGGTACTTGGGGTCCTGAGCATGGTAGTGGTGACTAGAAATGCATGGGCCACTGCAAAGTCAGATGGACTTTCCACCCAAGCTCCACCATTTATGGTTTCTGCTCAAAGGTGCAACTTCAGCAAAAACAAACTACCTCTCTTTTCCAACCTGGAGAAGTTGGGTGTTTCATCAATGAAGAGGATCTTGATTGGTTGTGAGAGTCAAGAAGAGGAGAATAATTTTGGAGAGAAAAAATGCTGTGTAGGGGAAGAAAAGATAGTGGGCACCCCTCATCTCTCCCTCTGTGTGTGTGTGTGTGTGTGTGTGTGTGTGTGCCTGTGTGTGTGTGTGTGCCTGTGTGCTCACACACAGCTATGACTGTGGGATGAGCACTGGCCTGTGCCCTAGCCCTCCTATAATACCTGACAGTAGAAGGGAGTTGTATTTAATATACTGACATACCAGTTTTCTTCCACCTTCAGCAAGAGAAAACCAGCTTCTCTCATAGTTGGTGGATCTTATTGCATTGTATTTGGCCACTGCCTCCAGGATATCTGGTGAGCTCATTTGTACGCATGGTGAGATGAAGGGAGCCATTTTGCATGTATCTACAAGGAATTTAAGCCTTTTCCTCTCATGTGGAGAGAGGGATTCTTGGCAGAAAAGGTAAGGTTTTGTCTTCAACAGCCACTTACAATCAATCTGTGGAACTCCTCCATGAGGAGGCCCTTGGTATTGGCTCCAAGTCAGCACTTGCTATTATAAAGACAATTGAACTGCCAGTCAATAGCTTCCTTCAAGCTCTCAGGAAGTGCCGGGGTCTTGCAGGTCTGCCCACTTCCAGAATACCATGCACTCACAGGCAGGAGTTGTGGGGCAGAACAAAATCATTACTTATCTTTATAATGTTTTTAATTATGGGGTGAGCATGTTGGGGCTGCAATCCAATATGTAAGTATAATTCTATTTTAAATGAATGCACACCATCTCCATGCCATCACTCACATTAATTCTTCCAGTTCCAATGGGCAGGGAGAAAATGTTAAGATGGCTCCAACAGAGGATAGAAACCTCAGGTTTCCTGGTGATGGTGATAGAATGGCAGAGTCATGAAGACAATTTTATAAGTTGGCATGGAGGTTATTGACTAAATCTGAAGAGGTCAGTGACCCTAATTTTAGGAGAAAAACACTCGTTTTCTTCCCAGATTGCCCTTGAGGGCAAAATGACTCTGAAAGAACCTTGCTTGAAGGGCTAAGTTGTAGGGTCAGGAAATAGTTTTGTTTTGGTGTTCTCTAGAATTTCCTTTGGGAATTTGGAATAAAAGTCTCAAAAGGTCACATGGCCTGTCCAGCTGTCAGTGCCTGCTTGCCTTCTGGGAGGCCCAGACTAGAAATGCAGCTCAGGGCCACCTTGTCCTGAAGTGTAGCTGACATCTGGGATACATGCGCCTGGACACAGGCTGTGTTTGCCTTCCTTTTATAAATTGGTAATTTAATGACAAAATCAGTGGGATGACTCCCAGTGTTCTTTGTTAGGATTACCCATTTCACAGTAACTTTTGCCACTTGGAGCTGTTTACTAGAAGTTACATTAAGGATTGTATCCAATTTGAGAATTGATTGCCCCTCTGGGTGTTTTCTTTAAGATAATTTTGATATGAACAGAAATGGTTTACACAGTGGGCCTCACACTACTATGTTTAGCTATTTAAAAAAATTCTCTTTGATCTTTTTCATGGGAATGGTCATCTGCCCCAGCTTCTCTTATTATTTCACTTTGCAGGAGAGTGTGAAAGCTGAGGTTGGACATGTTGAAAAACAAAACAAAACTTGAAGTTTAATATATTTCTTCAGTTAGGAAGAATGCATAATATTATATAGGGTAAGAAATGTAATAAAGAAAATAGTTTCTTCAAACAACAAAAAAAATGAACCTTGGACAACATCTAGTTTAATGGGTTCCAAATTTATTTAGTCAGTGGACCTGTAATATACAAGATAGATAGAAGTGAAGCTAATTTGTTTGAGTTAGACGGGAACCTCAGGAACCCATGCTCACATGGTCACTGTGCCCATTCCAGCACTGATAGATTGTGTCCCAGTCCAGAACCTGTGCTCCAAAGTGATGACTGGGAAGAAAACATGCGAATGTCTATTTGTGTTCATCTCAACTTTAAAGAAGTAATTTCCTGACATATCTAATAAAGGGGTAGTATCCAAACATATAAAGAACTTATAAAACTTAACACCCCAAAACCAAATTATCCAATTAAAAAACCAGCAGAAGATGTTGGTGAAGATGCAGAGAGATCTTACCCTGTTGATGGGAATGTCAACTGGTGCAGCCACTCTGGAAAACAGTATGGAGTTCCCACAGAAAGTTAAAAATAGAGCTACCCTACCATCCAGCTATTGCACTACCAGGTATTTATCCAAAGAATACAAATATCACGATTCAAAGGGGACACATGCACCCCAATGTTTATAGTAACAATGTTCAGAATAGCCAAAATATGGAAAGAGCCCAGATGTCCATCAACAGATGAATGGATAAAGAAGATGCAGTATATAGACACAAGGGAATATTACTCAGCCATCAAAAAGAATGAAATCCACATTTGCAATGATGTGGATGGAACTAGGGGGTATTATGCTAAGTGAAATAAGTCTGTCAAAGATAAGTACCATATGATTCCACTGATATGTGAAATTTAAGAAACAAAACAGATGAGCAGAGGGGAATGGAAGAAAAATAAAATAAGATAAAGACAGAGACGGAGAGAAACCATAAGAGATACTTAACTATAAGAAACAAACTGAGGGTTTCTGAAGGGGAAGTGGGTAGGGGGATGGAGTAATTGGGTGATGGGCATTAAGAAGGGCACTTGATGGAATGAGCACAGGGTATTGTATGCAACCGATGAATCACTAATTCCACCTCTGAAACTAATAGTACTGTGTATGTTAATTAAATTGAATTCAAATAAAAATATTTTTAAAAACAAATAATAAAAAATGGGCAGAAGACATGAACAGACACTTCTTTGAAGAAGACATCCAAATGGCCAACAGACACATGAAAAGATATGTTACTGATCATCAGGAAAATGCAAATCAAAACTACAATGAGATATCACCTCACATCTGTAGGAATGGCTATAATCAACAACACAAAAACAGTAGGTGTTGGTGAGAATGTGGAGAAAGGGGACCCCCATGAACTGTTGATGGGAAGGCAAACTGGTGTAGCCTCTGAGAAAAGCAGTATGGAAATTCCTCAAAAAGTTAAAAATAGAGCTACCCTATGATCCAGTAATTTCACTGAGTACCCAGAAACTACAAAAAATGATTTTAAAGGGATATGTGCACTCCTATATTTATAGTAGCATGATTTGCAATAACCAAGATATGGAAGCAGCCCAAGTGTCTATCAACTGATGAATGGCTAAAGAAGGTGTGGTGTATATATGCAATGGAATCAGTCATAAAAAGAATGAAATCTTGCCA
Source organism: Enhydra lutris kenyoni (assembly GCF_002288905.1). NCBI lineage: Eukaryota > Metazoa > Chordata > Mammalia > Carnivora > Mustelidae > Enhydra > Enhydra lutris. The sequence goes on along the minus strand of NW_019154132.1, from coordinate 1,270,479 downwards.
TTTGCAATTGCATGGAGGGAGCTAAAGAGTGTAATACTAAGCAAAATAAGTCAGAGAAAGACAAATACCATATGATTTCATTCATATATGGAATTTAAGAAATAAAACAAATGAGTAAAGGGAAAATGAAAGAAAGAGAGAGAGAGAAAGAGAGAGAGAGACTTAATGATAGAGAATAAGATGATGGTTACCAGAGGGGAAGTGGGTGGAGAGATGGGTGAAAGAGGTGATGGGGATTTAGGAGTGCACTTGTCAGTGATGAACACCAGGTGATATATGGAATTTTTGAATCACCACATTGTATACACTTGAAACTAATATAACACTGTATGTTAACTAAGTGGAATTAAAACAAAAACTTAATAAAAAAATAAAGAAGTCATTTCCATAACTTTTTACAATTAAATAATATATTGATATGGTTGAACATATATGTGATTTATAAAGAGATAAATATACATCTACTGGATATAGATATTCAAAGGCTTTCCTGGAGGAGGGTACAGAATTCAAAAAGTTTGGAGGCCAGCATGCTAATGACACAGCTTAGAAAACACTGCTGTAACATGCGCTCTTTTTGTCATAAGGAAAGTGGGAGGTGAAGAGCTTTGCTCATGTTCAGACCGGAAGCAGCTGTCTGGCACCCTGTGCATTACACCACAATTCCTTCAGGCTCCCAAACTTTGCAAAGATGATTATAAAATTCTCAGGACCCTTCAGGAGACCTTGGATAGACACAGTCCACACTAATTAACCCTTGTTGACAAAGTCCTTTCTTATCTGGCTAATCTCAATTTCTGCTTTTAGTTCTTCCCTTATAGAAGTTAACTATCTTCCTGTAACAAACAAATTTTTCTTTTTTTCTCCCCAATAATAGATTCATAATAAAAGGACTAATCAGTGATCTATGAAAGAAGAGAGAAAGGCTAAAGATAGGATTTAGATGTGCCATATGTTAGTGATTAGGCTTCTTTGATTTTGATTTTAAGTTTCATCATAGACATGGCAAAAGCTGGGTAGAACTTCCTTATGAAGAAAGGATTTAATAGAGAGCTGTACAAAAGCCTGCTGAGACTTTGATTGGGATTGCTTCAAATCTGTAAATCAATTTGAGGAGTACTGATATCTTAACAATATTGAGTCTTTTAACTTATGAGCAAGGCGTATCTCTCCATTAATATAGGATCTTTTTCTTAGCAATGTTTTATAGGTTTAACACATCTTGCATCAATTTTTTTCATTAAAATCTCCAACTGTTTATTCATTGCTAGTATATAGAAATACACTTTATTTTTTAATATTGATCTCCTACCTACATTCTTGATACTCTTACTTAGTAATTACAGCATCTTTTAAAGATATGTTTATTTATTTTAGAGAGAGAGAGCCCAAGGAAGGGGCAGAGGGAGAAAGAATCTCAAGCAGACTTCCTGCTGGGCACAGAGTCCATCACAGGGTTTGATCTCACAATCCTGAGATCATGACCTGAGTAGAACCCAGGAGTTAGATGCTTAACCAATTGAATCACCCAGGCACCCCTAGCATCTTTTTAATTTAGATTCCATTAGATTTTCTACATAGGTGATTATGTTGTCTATAAATAAGGTGACTGTGTTTGTGTCCATGTTCATGAGAGATATTGGTCTTTATTTTTCTTGTCCTGTAATGCTTTTACCTAGTTTGGTATCCAGATAATGCTTGTCTCAAAGAATAAGTAGGAATGTATTCCTCCATTATTCTGGAAGAATTTGAATAGAATTGGTAATTTCTTCCCTAAATTTTGTTACAATTCCCTGAACTCCCTCCCTTGAAGCCATCTGGACCTGGAAGTTTCCTTGTGGGAAGGTTTTTAACTACTAATTAATTTTTTAAAATTGGTATAGGGCTGTTCAGATTATATATTTCTTTTTCTTTTTTTAAAGAATTCCTTTTTTTTTAAATTTTATTTATTTATTTGTCAGAGAGAGAGAGAGACCACAAGTAGGCTGAGAGGCAGGCAGAGGCAGAGGGAGAAGCAGGTTCCCTGCCGAGCAAGGAGCCTGATGTGGGACTCGATCCCAGGACGCTGGGATCATGACCTGAGCCGAAGGCAGCCACTTAACCAACTGAGCCACCCAGGCGTCCCACAGGTTATATATTTCTTAAATGAGTTTGGTAGATTGCCTCTATCAAGGAATTAGTATATTTCATCAAAGCTGTCAAGTTTATAGGCATAAAATTCTTATATATCTGGCTAGAGATTTGTCAATTTTATTGATTTTCTCAAGGAAATTTTGGTTTTATTTATTTTCCTGATGGTTTCCTGTTTCCATGGAAATTTGATTTTTATTATTTCCTTCTTTCTGCTTTATTTGTCTTTAATTTGTTCTTCATTTTCTAGTTCTTAAAGTGAAAGCTGGGGTAATTGTTTTGAGACATTTCTACTTTTCTAATATAGTTGTTTAATTCTAGAAAATGTCTCATAAGTTCTGTTTGAGCAACATCCCACAGATTCTGATATGTTGTGTTTCCATTTTAGTTTTATTCAACATTTTGTTTTTTACCTACCTAAACCTGGAAAGTGCCTAGAACTGCTGAAAAAATGTTGATTCCATTGTATCTCATACATCACTTGAATATTTCCCAGTGGACATTTAAGAAATCCTCATTAAGTGAGCATATTGTAACATAATGTTTGTACAATAGTTATCAGTGCTATGCATTGAAATTTGAAATTTGAAAATTTGAAATTTGAAAATTCTTTTAATATTATTTCATCTAGTCCTACTACAATTTTATAAGGCAGGGGGTGGGAGGTTGGGGGAACCAGGTGGTGGGTATTGGAGAGGGCACGGATTGCATGGAGCACTGGGTGTGGTGCAAAAACAATGAATACTGTTACGCTGAAAATAAATTTTAAAAATTAAAAAAAAAATCTTTAAAAAAATTAAAAAAAAAACCAAGGCAGGTACTCTGATCACCCCATTGTATAGATAAGGAAACTGATGCTAGGAGGCATTAAGTAACTTGCTTTTTTCCCCTTTGTGCCAAAAGGAGACAACTGGAACCTGAATGTAGGTAGTCTGACTACAGAGTCTGCAGTCATCACAATGTAACACCTCCCTACTACTATTATAGGAGAAGACTCTTTCCTTCATTTGCCTCACAGCAGTTATTGAGTCAAGGGTTTGAATGCCTGTTTTGTAGCCATAACTATAGATAGGAATTAAAAGATACAGGTCTTCTTCCTCAAAGTTAGAGTCCAAGTGTGAAAAAAAAAAAACAATAAAAAAGCAATAAAAATAGTTAAAACTTCTTATGACATAGGATAAACTCTAAAGTGGAAATTGATAGAAAACAAAGATTGACAAAGCAGAAGCAGTCAAGGAAGGAAAATTTCTCAAATGAAAGGAATCCAGTGAACTCTTACCAACATATAGGATACGTATATTCAAAGAATGCCACATCACTAGAGGTTCGACTGTTGTGCGGCCTGAGTATGGTAAACCAAGGGATAATATCAAAGAACAAAGCTACAAAAAGACAAGGCTGCAACAGGGGGGTCCCATAGGCCCTGGTAAAGAATGTAGATTTTATTTTATATATGTTATGCTATTTAGAAGCGTGCTATTTAATTTCTACATATTTGGGGATTTCCAGATTTATTTCTGTTTGATGGCTTCTAATTTAATTCCATTTCAGATCACAGAACATAAATCTGTACAACCTGAATACTTTAAAATTTATTAAAATTTGTTTTGTGGCACAGAATATGACAATTCTCTGTGCGTACTTGAAAATAATGTGTTTTTTGGTGTTTTTCTGGTGTTGTTTGGTAGAAAGTACTGTCAATGTACTGTCAATGTCAATCAGGTCAGATTGATTGATGTTGCTCATGTCTTCCATATTTTTATTGCTTTTCTGTCTATTTGTCTTACCAATTATGGAGAAGAGGTTTCTGGAATCTCCAACTATAACTGTATCAATTTTTCATTATAGTTTCCATTTTTTTCCTCCATATATTTTGAAACTCTGCTATTAAGGGATACACCTTGAAGACTGCTATGAACTCCTGACAGACTGATTCCTTTATAGTTGCAAAATGACCATAATTTTACCTGGAAATATCCTTTGCTTTGAAATTTACTTTTAACTGAAATTAAAGGAGTCACTGCAGATTTTTTCTTACTAGTCTTAGCATGGTACACATTTTTCTATTTTTTTTTTTTTTTTTTACTTTTAATCCATTTTTGTCTTTACATTTAAGGTGTTTTTCTCTGTAGGCAGTGTAATCGTTTGGTCTTGTTCTTATAATGTGACAACCTCTGTTGCAGTGTTTAGATTATTTACTTTTAATGTGATTAATTTGGTTAGGTTTAAGTCTATCATCTTGCTATTGTTCTTCCACCAATTCTTATTGACTTTGCTTCTTTTTATGTCTTTTTTATTACTATTTATACAATTTTATTTCCATCTTATGACTCTCTTTGTTTTGTAATTTTAGTGGGCACTTTAGAATTGATAGTATGCATATTAACTTATCAAATTTTACCTTCTAGTGCTGTTGTATTGCTTCATGTATAGTTTAAGTACCTAATAGTTTATTTCTAGTTCCTCTCTCCCTGGTCTTTATTATATTGTTGTCATGCATTTAACTTATACATATATTATAAATACAGAATACATTGACATTGATTTTGTTTAAGCAGCCAATTATATTTTTTAGAGAAGCTATTACTTCATTGCTAAAAATCAAGCAAATCAAACAAAATGTATAAAGATTTCCCATGTGCTCCCTGCCCCCACACATACACAGCTCCCTCAGTATCAAAATCTCCGAGGGTGGTACATTTGTTGTAACTGATGAACTTACAGTGACTTATCCATATCACCCGAAGGCCATAGATTATGTTAGGGTTTACTTTTAGACTTGTATATTTTATGGTTTTTGACAAATATATGACTTGTATCCACCATTATAGTATCATACAGAGTGTTTTCACTACCCTAAAATTGCTCAGTGCTCTATTTATCCTTATCTCCTTTCATCCCTTGGCAACCAATTATCTTTTACAACATTTAAATAATAAAAAAATCAATCTTATATATTTTCTCATGTAGTTATCATTTTCAATATTTTTAATTCCATTGTGTAGACCTATATTTCGATCTGGTATTGTTTTCCTTCTGTGTGAGGACTTTAATCTTTCTTAAAGTGCAGATGTTCTGGTGATGAGTTATTCCAGCTTTTATATGTCTGGAAACATCTTTATTTGACCTCACTTTTAGATTTTGTTTTTTGTTGAGTATAGAATTCTATATTAACAGTTGTTTTTTCCGGTATTTTGAAGATGTTCCTCTACTATCTTCTTACTTGCATTTCTTCCATTGAGAATTTTGTTTTTGTCTTTGTTCTTCTGTGTATAATATGTCTTTTCCTCCAGTCACTTTTCACAATTTTTCTCCTTAGCATTGGTGTGAGCAATTTGATCACAATATGCCTAGGTATAGTTTTCTTTATGTTTCTCGTGCATGGGGTACACTGAGCTAGATCTTTGGATTTATAGCTTTCATCAAATTTGGAAACGTTTGACCGTTATTTCTCAAATTATTTTTTAATCTGAAGACTTCTAATACACATGTATTAGGCCATTTGAAGTGGTCTTAAAGCCCAGAGATGCTCTTTAATTTTTTTTTTTTTGTATTTCATGTCTGTGTATCATTTTGGACAATTTATATTGCTATGTCTTCAAGTACACTAATTTTTTATTCTGCTATATATAATGTAATATTCATTCCATACAGTGCATTTTATAATCTCATTTATTTAAGTTTTCATGTCTATAAGTTTGATTTGAGTCCAATTTATTCCTTTCATATGTCTGCTGAACTTTTGAACTGTATATGGAATTGTACAGGGCATATGATTTTAGCAACTGTTAAATGTCCTACTCTTCTAATTCTAATATTATATGTCAATTCTGGGTTGGTTTCAATTAATTGATTATTCATTATAGATCATGTTTCCCTGCTGTTTTATATGCTTGGTAATCTTTGTGTGAAATTTTACTTTGTTGGGTACTAGATATTTCTGCATTCCTATGAGTATTTTTTATCTTTGTTCTGGGTTGCAATTAAATTACTTGGTAACAGTCTGGTTCTTTTAGGTACTGTTTTCATGATTTGTTCTGTGAGTCTGAAGCAGTCTAGAGTCCATCTAGGGTTATTAATTCTTATTACTGAGGCAGGATGTTTTTCAGTATTTTTATGAATACACCTGAATTATGGGCTTTTCCAACTTGGCTGGAAGGAGCAGGAACTATGATCAGCCCTGCATGAACACCATGGACCATACTTAATCCTTTCAGGAACTTCTTCCTCAGGCTCATTTAATTTCTTTTTTTTTAATCATTTTTTAAAATTTATTTTCAGCATAACAGTATTCATTGTTTTTGTACCACACCCAGTGCTCCATGCAGTCTGTGCCCTCTCCAATACCCACCACCTGGTTCCCCCAACCTCCCACCCCCCCCACCTCTTCAAACCCTTCAGATTGTTTTTCAGAGTCCATAGTCTCTCATGGTTCACCTCCCCTTCCAATTTCCCTCAACTCCCTTCTCCTCTCTAACTCCCCTAGTCCTCATGCTATTTGTTATGCTCCACAAATAAGTGAAACCATATAATAATTGACTGTCTCTGCTTGACTTATTTCACTCAGAATAATCTCTTCCAGTCCCATCCATGTTGCTACAAAAGTTGGGTATTCATCCTTTCTGATGGAGGCATCATACTCCATAGTGTATATGGACCACATCTTCCTTATCCATTCGTCTGTTGAATGGCATCTTGGTTCTTTCCACAATTTGGCAACCGTGGCCATTGCTGTTATAAACATTGGGGTACAGATGGCCCTTCTTTTCACTACATCTGTATCTTTGGGGTAAATACCCAGTAGTGCAATTGCAGGGTCATAGGGAAGTTCTATTTTTAATTTCTTGAAGAATCTCCACACTGTTCTCCAAAGAGACTGCAACCAACTTGCATTCCCACCAACAGTGTAAGAGGCTTCCCCTTTCTCCACATCCCCTCCAACACATGTTGTTTCCTGTCATGCTAATTTTGGCCATTCTAACTGGTGTAAGGTGATATCTCAATGTGGTTTTAATTTGAATCTCCCTGATGGCTAGTGATGATGAACATTTTTTCATGTGTCTGATAGCCATTTGTATGTCTTCATTGGAGAAGTGTCTATCTATGCCCCCAATATGGGAGCAGCCAATTACATAAGAAAACTGTTAATCAAGATAAAGAGTCATATTGATATGAATACATTAATAGTAGGAGATCTTAACATGCCTCTCTCAGAAATAGATCATCGAAGCAGAAAATCAATAAAGAAACAAGAGCATTGAATGACACATTGGACCAGATGGACCTCATAGATATATACAGAACATTCCACCCTAAAACAACAGAATACTCATTCTTCTCAAGTGCACATGGAACCTTCTCCAGAATAGACCACATACTGGGTCACAAATCAGGACTCAACCAATACCAAAAGATTGAGATTATTCCCTGCATATTCTCAGATCACAATGCTTTGAAACTGGAGCTCAATCAAAAGGAGAAGTTCAGAAGGAACTCAAACACCTGGAAGCTAAAGACCACCTTGCTTAAGAATGCTTGGATCAACCAGGAGATCAAAGAAGAACTTAAACAATTCATGGAAACCAATGAGAATGAAGACACTTCGGTCCAAAGCCTATGGGATACAGCAAAGGCGGTCCTAAGGGGGAAATACATAGCTATCCAAGCCTCCCTCAAAAAAATTGAAAAATCCAGAATACACCAGCTGTCTTTACACCTTAAAGAACTGTAGAATCAACAACAAATCAAACCAACTCCACACATAAGAAGGGAAATAATCAAGATTAGAGCTGAGATCAATGAAGTAGAAACCAGAGATACAGTAGAACGTATCAATGAAACTAGAAGCTGGTTTTTTGAAAGAATCAATAAGATCAATAAACCATTGGCCACACTAATCTAAAAGAAAAGAGAGAAAGCCCAAGTTAATAAAATTATGAATGAAAAGGGAGAAATCACAACTAACACGAAGGAAGTAGAAACAATCATCAGAAGTTATTATCAACAGTTATATTCCAATAAGCTAAGCAACCTAGATGAAATGGATGCATTCCTGGAAAACTGTAAACTCCCAAAATTGAACCAGGAAGAAATCGACAACCTAAATAGACCGATATCTAGTAACGAGATTGAAGCAGTGATCAAAAACCTCCCCAAAAACAAGAGCCCAGGACCTGACGGATTCCCTGGGGAATTCTACCAAACTTTCAAAGAAGAAATAACACCCATTCTCCTGAAGCTGTTTCAAAAAATTGAAGCAGAAGGAAAACTTCCAGACTCTTTCTATGAAGCCAACATTACCCTGATCCCCAAACCAGGCAAAGACCCTACCAAAAAGGAGAATTTCAGACCAATATCCCTGATGAATATGGATGCTAAGATTCTCAACAAGATCCTAGCAAACAGGATCCAACAGCACATTAAAAAGATTATCCACCATGACCAGGTGGGATTCATTCCTGGGCTACAAGGATGGTTCATTTAATTTCTTTACACAACATGTCCTTATTCTGTATTCTGCTGGGAACTCAAAATGGGCCCTCTGAAGATCATGAGAGTTCTGTCTCTGTAACTCTCTTGTCTTCAATATTCTGCTGTAAAAACTGTAGTTGCTTTGTTCTCCCAGAACATTAACATCCGTTTCCTCATCTCAGGGAATTTTTTAGGCTCTATCTGGGTTTCTCAAGGCAGTAAGCTGAGGCAATTATAAGGTTCATCTTCTTTGTTTCTGATCTCTCAGGCATTTTAGTTCTAGTATCTTGAAATTATAGTTGTCTGTCTTCCTTTATTTCTGTCTCTCTGTTTCTGTCTGCTTCTTTTTCTTTCTTTTGATCATCCATCTACCCTTCCTTATTTCCTGGTGGACTTCTATGACAAAGCTATATTTTTCTAACCCACTCTGGTTCTTGCCTCTGCAACCATTCCCCATTTGTGGGAATCCCTTGATTGACAAGAGCTTCTGATTCCCTCAACCAATCTTGGTCTGAACCCTGTTCAGATATGCTGATGGTTCCTATTACCACCTTACCTATTGAGACACTTGACTGCTTTTTCTCAAACCTGCATAATTGACTGTGCCATATATTTACTTATTTTTGTTTAAGTTCAATTAGCCAGCATATAGTACACAAAAGTAATACATGTACCACTATATTACATATATATGTACTATATACATATAGTAATTTCAGATGTAGTGTTCAATAATTTATCAGTTGTGTAAAACACCCAGTGCTCATCACAACAGGTGCCCTCCTTAATTCCCATCACCTAGTTGCCCCATCCCCCACGACCACCCCTCCAGCAACCCTCAGCTTGTTTACTACAGTTAATAATCTCTCATGGTTTGTCTCCCTGTCTGATTATTTCCATTCAGTTTTCTCTCCCTTTCCCTATGTTTCTCTGTGCTATTTCTTATATTCCACATATGAGTGAAATGATCTGATAATTAAATTATCTTTTCTGATTAATTTATTTCACTTAGCATAATCCTCTCCAATTCCATCCATGTTGATGCAAATGGTAAGTATTCATCCGTTCTGATGCCTGAATAATATTTAACTGTATAAACATATATAACACATCTTCTTTATCATTCATCTGTTAGTGGGCATCTTGGCTCTTTCCACAATTTGGCTATTGTGGGCATTGCTGCTATGAACATTGGGGTGCAGGTGCCCCTTCTTTTCATTACATTTGTATCTTTGCGATAAATACTTAGAAGTGCAATTGCTGAGTCATAGGGTAGCTCTATTTATAATGTCTTGAAGAAACTCCATACTGTTTCCCAGAGTGGTTTTGCCAGTTTGCATTCCCACCGACAGTGTAGGAGGGTTCCCCTTTTTCTGCATCCTTGCCAACATTTATTGGTTCCTGTCTTGTTAATTTTAGCCATTCTGAATGATGTAAGGTGGTATCTCATTGTGGTTTTGATTTGTATTTCCCTGTGGCCAAGTGATGTGGAGCACTTTTTCATGTGTCTGTTGGCCATTTGTATGTCTTCTCTGGAGAAATATCTGTTCATGTCTTCTGTCCTTTTCTTGACTGGATTATTTGTTTCAGGTGTTGAGTTTGATAAGTTCTTTATAGATTTCGGATATTAGTCCTTTATCTGACATGTCATTTGCTAATATCTTCTCCTATTCCATAGGTGACCTTTTAATTTTATTGAGTGTTTCCTTTGTTGTGCAAAAGTTTTCTATCCTGATGCAGTCCCAATAATTCATTTTTACTTTTGTTTCCCTTGCTTTTGAAGACATGTCTAGCAAGAAGTTGCCATGGCTGAGGTCAAAGAGGTTGCTGTCTGTGTTCTTCTCTAGGATTTTTATAGATTCTTTGTCTCACATTTAGGTCTTTCATCCGCTCTCAGTTTATCTTTGTAGCATAAGAAGATCGTCCAGCTTCATTCTTCTGCACATGGCTGTCCAATTTTCCCAGCATCATTTATTAAAGAGACTGTCTTTTCTCCATTGGGCATTCCTTCTTGCTCTGTCAAGGATTAGTTGACCATAGAGTTGAGGGTCCATTTTTGGGTTCTCTATTCTGTTCCATTGATCTATGTGTCTCTTTTTGTACCAATACCATACTTAATAATTATAGCTTGAAGTCCAGAATTGTGATGCCATCAGCTTTGGTTTTCTTTTTCAACATTTCTCTGACTATTCATGGTCTTTTCTGGTTCCATACAAATTTTAGGATTATTTGTTCCACCTCTGTGAAAAATGCCAGTGGTATTTTGATAGAGATTGCATTGAATATGAAGATTGCTTGGGGTGATATAGACATTTTAACAATATTTACTCTTCCAATCCATGAGTGTGGAATCTTTTTCCAGTTCTTTGTGTCTTCCTCAATATCTTATAAGTGTTCTGTAGTTTTTAGACTACAGCTCATTTACCTCTTTGGTTAGGTTTATTCCTAGGTATATTGTGGTTTTTGATGGTATTGTAAATGGAATTGATTCCTTAATTTCTTTTTTTTTTCTGTCTCATTGTTAGTGTATAGAAATGCAACTGATCTCTGTGTATTGATTTCACATCACCATGTTTCTGAATTCCTGTATGAGTTCTAACAATTTTTGGGTGGAATTTTTTGGGTTTTCCACATAAAGTATCATGTCATCTTCAAAGAGAGAGAGTTTGACTTCTTTGCTAATTTGAATGCCTTTTATTTCTTTTTGTTATCTGATGGCTGAGTCTAGGACTTCTTGTACTATGTTGAACAAAAGTGGTGAGAGTGGGCATCCCTGTCATGTTCCTGACCTTAAGGGAAAAGCTCTGTTTTTCCCCATTAAGAATGATATTTGCTGTGAGCTTTTTGTAGATGGCTGTCATGATATGAGACTAGCATTACCTTGATCCCCAAACCAAAGGCCCCATCAAAAAGGAGAATTATAGACTGATATCTGTGATGAACATGAATGCCAAAATACTCACAAAGATACTCACCAATAGGATCCAACAGTACATTAAAAGGATTATTCACCACCACCACGCGGGATTTATTCCTGGGATTTATTCCTGGGCAAGTGGTTCAACATTTGCGAATCAATCAATGTGATATATCACATTAATAAAAGAAAAGACAAGAACCATATGATACTCTTAATTGATGCAGAAAAAGCATTTGACAAAATATAGCGTTATTTCTTGATTAAAACTCTCCATAATCAATGTAATGACTGTGCCATATATTTATTGTAGCTATATCTTTGAGTGCCACCTTCTGCTTGTAAGACTCTCCTGTCATCCCATACCTGCAAAGGGAGTGGTTAGGACTCTGGTGGATAAAATTGGTCTTTCTCTCCCACTCTGTGCTCCTTCCAACTGAGCAAGTCCAGCTCAAAGTAAGACATAATGTACAGTTGATCCTCGAACCACATGTGTTTGCAGTACACAGGCCCACTTGTATGCAGTTTTTTTTATAAATGTAGTACAGTACTATATATGTATTGTTTTCTTCCTTATGATTTTCTTTTTTTAAAAAATATTTTATTTATTTATTTGTCAGAGAGAGAGGTGGGGGAGAGAGAGAGCAGGAGCACAAGCAGGGAGAGCAGCAGGCAGAGGGAGCAGCAGGCCCTCCTGAGCAAGAAGCTTGATGCAAGACTTGATCCCAGGATCCTAGGATCATGACCTGAGCCAAAGGCAGACACTTCATTGACTGAGCCACCCTGGTGTCCCTCCTTATGATTTCCTTATTAACATTTTCTTTTCTCTAGCTTACTTTATTGTAAGATTACAGTATATATTGCATAGAAAATACAAAGTATTTGTATTTTAATCAAAAGTTTGTATTATCAGTAAGGCTTCTAGTAAACAATAAGATTTAATAGCTAAATTTTCTTGAGCCAAAAGTTACATGTGAATTTTCAAATATGCAGGGGTTGGCACCCCTAACATCCACGTTGTTCAAGGGTCAACTGTACTCATGTGAAACAAAGGGAAGATTTGTAGCCTATTGGAGATTGCAAAGTAGTGGTTCTTAATTTTTAGGGATTTTTATTCCTTGAAGAATGAAACAAAATCAGTGCCTATCTCATTTAAAAGGAGTATATACACATAGCACTTGTATATAATTTTTGGAGGGAGGATGATAGTTGTAGACCTTTGAAAGTATATTCATGGGTTTCTCTACCTTAAGAGCTCTAGTTTTGGAATTATGGTGAAACATGTTCTTTTCATGATTAAGAGTTTGCTAATAGTGAAGATGTAAATTCTGGATACAAATTTCTACCAATGTATTTTCGGGGTCAAACTCTTTCTAATTATATTTTGTATAGAGAGAGCTTCAGGGGATTTGAATTAATCAAGGAGAAATATATGGCCATGAGGGACAGTAACACACAAAAAACCTTTACTGGGTGATGGTTGGACAGGGTTTCATGTGATGGGAAGGCCCTCAAAGCAGAAGACCAGTCAGAGGCTCAAAGTGAGGAGGTCACCATCTAGAAGAGAAAGAAAGTAGATAAACTTGTGGTGATCAGAGAGGAGTTTATATGTCTTCATGATGTCATTCAGAGCATGACAGGGAGTTCCTGGATCAGAGTACTCCTCAGGGCACCTCAGTGGTTTGAGTTTTATAATTATAAGGCCTTATCTTATCAATGGGTAATGACAGTCAGGTAAAGCTTTAGGAAATGCAAAACAGACAGACTTGACATGGCCCAAATTCTACTTGTTTTGGCTATTTTTAAAATAATTGGACAAGTACAAATTTGAGATGGGTGCCAGCAGACTTTTGAGAAAAGAAATAATCCAGGGATCTATACACAGAGGCCATCTTTGGCTCATTTATACAATATGTCAATAGTCAGATAATAGTCATATTACACAATATGTCAATAGTCTGATATGAAATTTTGAAGGAGGAAAAGTAACTTATTTTAAATTATCAGAAACTTTAGTCTTAGCACAATTTACATTCAGGGATCACATCACTGGTTTTATTTTCAAATTTTAGTGTTTAAGTTGTCTGTATTATACAACAGTCAATTTGATCCTTATCAGTCCTATGAAGATTTTGTTCTAATTAGAAGCCATATAATTTAGAGTAGGCTGGAGTTAAGGTAGGAAAATAAGAAATTGAATTAGAGAGGTGCCTGATGGTTCAGTCAGTTAAACGTCCAACTCTTGATTTTAGCTCAGGTCATGATCTCAGCGTCATGAGATTAAACCCTGTGTAGGGCTCGGTGCTCATCAAGGAATCTGCTGGAGATTCTCTCTTCCTCTCCCTCTGTCCCTCGCCCTGCTCATGCCCTTTCTCTCTCCTCCTCTGTCAAATAAGTAAATTTTTTTTTTAAAGAAACTGAATTAGAAAATGGAAATAAGGCCCAATCATAATCTTCATGATTTACCTAGTCCAAATTGAAGCATCAGCTATAATTGTTTACTAATGTAAGGAAATAGGCAAAAGCAATTGGGTTAAGGAAAAAACACTCTGTTGGCATTCTGCCTTTAAGAGATGTCATTTGTTCTCTCAACAAATATGTACGGTGCAAGGTGGAATATGGTGGTGAACAAAATAGATATAGTCCTTGTCCTTATGAACAAAGTGCCAGGGATGGAAGATTCACATTCAACACATAATAATGTGTGGGGGAAATTCAGCACATGAGGAGACCATCTGGCAGTGGAAATAGTTTAGTTTAGTGACAAGGTAAGATGTAATATTAGGCAGCAAAGTAATTGGATCAAATTTTTGTTTTCAGGCCATCAACGGTGCTAAAAATTCCGCTTTTGTGGCACGTTGGATTTTATAGTACAATGGAAGTGCAAGTGCTTAATTGTTTAGTGCTTTGAAAAACATCTTTCCTGATTCCGAATAGCCCCTTTCTAACTTGAGTCTTTTCTGGCTCCTTCAAATAACAAGAATATTTTTTCAAGTCTGGGAATGTGTTGAGTCCATGATCATAGATCTGCAAGAAGTCACCTTACCCTTCACTTCCTGCTTTTCTGGTTATTTCCAATATCAAATAGTACTGAGCTAAAAACAAAAAACAAAACAAAAATAAACAAACAAAAAAACCACACCAGACTATTAGAACTAAAGTTTCCACATAGTCCTACAGTGTAAAACTTACTAAGTTTCCCATTTTGGATCATTTACAATGAATTATTCTCCTATGTTACAAATTCTATAACCTCAAATTTCTGAATATACCAAGAATGATTGATACTAGGATTTAAAATAGATCTTAAGAATTTTTTGATGCTGCAATTGGGAATGTCATTCTGAATGATTTTTTGCAACTCAATTTTGTAAAGTAGTAGGCTATTTTTAAAAATTCCATTAACTGTATATAAAGCAAGTCAAATTATTTAAGATAATCACAAAATACCGTATTACATTACAGAACTTAGTGCCTAGCTCAGCCAGGTTCTGAGTCGCTATGTGTTTATCAAACAGAAGTGCATATGGAGCCTCTGTTCAAATACCTACTTGAAAATGTCTGTGCAGACCCAGTTCATGCCCCATCCCAAGGCACATTTGGGCCCTGTTAAAGTGGCAGACTTCGTATTTTTTTAAAATGTATGCCTGTGGGTTGAAACACATTAATCACTTTTCAAAACCCTTCAAGTTGTTATATGGTAATTTCAATAAACTAGATTTCAAAGCAGGTTGGCACACTGCCAATAGGCAGACCCACCCAGGGGTGGGATTCTGGAATTTCTTATTAAATGCTATGTGGCATTAAGGGAAAGTGTTTCAAACAAGGAGGGAGAGTTCAATTATGCCAAGCTGTGGAGAGTTTTTGGTTTTTTTAATGTCCTGTTATTACAGCAATTTAAGGTTTTGTGCCAAACCATAAATATTTCTAATTTTAGTCCAGATCGTTTATCTCAAACATGGTGTGCATCTTTGTCTCTCTGGTTCCTAAACTCTCCATTTTGTAAGAGCCCAGGAAGAAGTGGCAGCTCCACCCATTATCTGTCTTCGTGTTTGGTCACCATCAGCACTTCTGACCACTCAGAGTTAATTCTAGGCAGTGCAGCCAGGCGCCTGTCAACTTTAATGGATTCATCACTATTAATAAGTTAGGCGCCTAATTTACTACGAGTTGGCACTAGCAGTGACGCTGAGGAAAGATCACATGTCTCAGCTGACTTGCTGATTCTTCCCTGCTGAAATGGACCTTTCTGCCAAAGTCAGAAAGAAAAACTGACAGTGCCGGGTGACTAACGCTCCATCTCATGCAGAGCACTTGGCAACTTGCACCTTTTTGCAAAACATAGCACGTTTTTAAAATTCCTCCAAATACCGATGACAATAATAAAGAGATACTTAGCAGGAGGGAGAAAGAGGGTTTTTCATATTCTCTGTATAGAGCCTACAAAAGTGGAATCAATGTTGGCAGCAAGAATTTAGGCTCGCTTGTCAGTGTAGATTGATTCTCAAGAGCCTGAGCCACACTCCACTTGTTTGTGTTGTTGGCCAAACAAATGTGTCCTATTGGCCCAGGTTGAAAGGCTAATTTCTGGTCTACTGGAAAAGATCAAACAGCTGAGAAGAAAGCCCTTCAACAAGGCTCTTTGTTCTGGAGAAATATCTGGAGAGCTATATACTGGTTTTTGTTCGTTCAGTAGCTAGACATGCCTCTTCCAAATACTGATGTCCAAAAAACATAATATGATCTTGTAATTTTACAATATCTAGATGACCTGGTCATTGAATGCTGATCTAGATGCACTCCCAGCAAAGAGGAAGAGTAATGCTGAGACAATGGAGATCATTCCCTCTTGTTAGGTTAGGGGCATGGAGAAATAAGCCACAAAAAATTAAACAGTCCAGTGTCAGCTGTTGCAAAGTTCAGATATCCTTTTTAGAAAGAAAAAGTCACTGGAGTTTCTGGGCCCATTCTATTTATTATCATGTGGGATAAACTGAAATTTACGTCTTCCTTGTTTATAAATTCATTCCTTTTTCGGTTGTTGTTAAAAAATGTAGCAGCTTTATTGAGATATAATTCACAACAATTGAATTCAACAATTCACCCATTTAGGATATAGGATATACAACTCAATAGTTTTTGGCATGTTACATTATTGATTTTTTTAAAATAATGGCAAAATATATAAAATTTGCCATTTTAATCATTTTAATGTACAATTCAGTTGCATTTGTTACATTCACAATTTTGTACAACCACTGCTATTTCCAAACTTTTTCATCACCTCAAACAAAAACTCTGTGCTTATTAAATAGTAACTACAATTGAAAGGATTTTTGAATATGCTTTTTTTAAAAAATGAAGTATAGTTGACATGCAATGTTACATTAATTTAAAGTGAACAACATAGTGAATTACCAGCTCTGTCCATTTTACTGATGGTTACCACAATAAGTGTAGTTACCATTTGTCACCATTAACATTATTGCAAAAAAATGAAAACCAGAAACACTCCACAAATACAGAGACAAACCTGTGGTTTCCAGAGGGTAGAGAGTGTGGGGATGGGTAAAATAGGTGAAGGGAATTAAGATCTAAAATAAGTAAATAATGGGGATGAAAAGTATCACACACGGAATATAATCAGTAATATTGTAATAATGTTGCATGTCCTTTCTTTAAGTTCCAGAATATTCCAAATTCAAATGTTTATTTAGAGTTAAAAAATCTTACATGCTAAATTAAAATAATTTAGAAACAACTAAGCCCTAGACCGAAAAAAGTGTTCTGATTATATTTTATGAGAACAATAAGGATGAGGATATGAGAGAAAGATGGTTTCCATGATAACCTTAAGTGTAATTAGAAGCAATAAAACATCTGGATAGTCATAGAATGTCCATTCTTAGGATACAGAAAGAAATAATTGATAAGTACTTGAATACAGATATTCTATACATTATCACTCTAAAATCTTTGGACTCTTTTGAGTTTCTTGAATATATAAATTTATGTCTTTCACCCAGTTTGGGAAATTTTTTGCCATTATTTTTTCAAACATGGTGACATTCCCTCTCCCTCCTTTCCTTCTATGACTGTAATTACATTAATTGCATATATTTTAGATCCTCTAATTTTGTCATTGAGGCTTGTTAATTTTTTCCATCTTTGTGCTCTTATTTCTTCAGAATGGTTAATTTCTAGAGCTCAGTGTTTAAGTTCACTGAATCTTTGTTATCTCCACTCTCTTGTAATACCTATCTAGTAAATTTTTCTAAAACGATTTTCAACTTCTTTTAGATCTAGGATTTCCATTTGATTCTTAATGAATGTCTGTTTCTCTGATGAGTTTTCCTAGTTGTTCATTTGTTACTCTGTTCTAGAACAGAGCTTTAAAATTCTTTTCTGCTAATTACAACATCTGGGTGATCTTGGGTCAGTCTCCACTGAAACTCTTGAGTTTCTTCAACTAAGTTTGGGTCCTAGTGTGGATATTGTAATTGATTTGTTGTAGGATTTCTCAATTATGTTATGTTTTCTGAAGATATTGAATTTTAATTTTAGCGGAGAGTTTACCTGACTGGACAGAAACTTCAAACACTACCCAGAATGGTTCTTTCCCTCCAAGTGTGGACTCCCCTACATCTCTGCCTTCTTTTGGTAGTGCCTGCAGGTAGTTGTTTCTATATTTTGACAAGTACTTCTCCCTACCCCCAAGAGCTTTTGGATGGATTTGGCAAAAGTTTGATGATACTGCAGGGTGAGCAAACAATGCTGTTGGCTGCTCAGCTCAGAAAACCCTTGCTAAATGCCCAAAGCAAGAAGTATGTAAAGAATTAAAATAGCACTCTGGAGGCCTCAATTGAAATTTTTTCCTGTATGTCATATGTGGTCAAGACAGCCGCAGAAAGTGTAAAAGGAAAAGACTCTCTGTGCCCTTGCCAGTGTGGGGCTCAGATGGGAGTCAGGTTGTTTATTATTAATGCTTGTAATGGTATTTGTGGAGGGGAATTAAAAGTGAAATTTCCTTCAGCTAATTTCTCAAGATTGTTGGAGTAATAGATGAAGGGTCAAGAATAGGGTTGCATATACCTCAGAAGAATCTGCTTTTCCAGGAAAAAAAAAAAAGTACTCCTTCCACAATGGATGTTAGTATCTAGGAGACCATTTTCTCTCTTCAGGAGCACATAATTTTTTTTTTAAAAATTGAGGTGAATCAACATATAAATTGACATACAAAATTGTATTCGTCTCAGGTGTGTAACAATGATTTGATACACAAGTATATCACAAAATGATTACCAAATTAAGTTTAGCTAACATCCATTATCTCCATAGTCAAATCTTATTTTCTTGTGATGAGAACCTTTACGATATACTCTCTTAGCAACTTTTAAATATACAATACAGAATTACTAAGTATATAGTCACCAAATGGTTCATTAAATTTCCAACACTACTTATTTTATAATAAGAGTTTTGTACCTTTTGACATGTTCAGCCATTTCACTCACCCTTCTCCCTCTGACTCTGGCAACCACCAATTTGTTCTCTGTATCTATGAGTTCATTTTTTTTAAATATTCCAAATTTAAACGATATCATACATTTGCCTTTCTCTTCTCTAATTTATTTTACTTAGCACAATGCCCTCAAGATCGATTTGTATTGTTGCAAATGACAGGGTTTCCTTCTTTTTGTGGCTAAGTTATTTATATTTATATATCTATTCACAATCATTTTCTTTATCCATTCGTTTGT
The DNA here is from genome assembly GCF_002288905.1 of Enhydra lutris kenyoni. NCBI lineage: Eukaryota > Metazoa > Chordata > Mammalia > Carnivora > Mustelidae > Enhydra > Enhydra lutris. The sequence goes on along the minus strand of NW_019154132.1, from coordinate 1,251,201 downwards.
CAATGAGCTCAGGTGTCCTGGCTATTGTAAATCATGCTGCAGTGAACATGAAGTGCAGGTATCTTTTTGAGAGACAGCAATTTCATTTTCTTTGGACAACTACATAGAAGTGGGAGTGCTGGATCTTAAGGTAGTTCTATTTTTAATTTTTTGCAGAATTTCCATATTGTTTTTCATGCTGGTTGCACCAATTTTCGTGATCACCAACAGTGCACAAGGATTCCCTTTTCTACATCAACAATCCTCACCAACACCAGTTATTTCTTTTCTTTTTAGCCATTCTAACTGGTTCTAACCAGCCATTCTAACTGGTTCTAAGCCATTCTAACTAACTAATTATCTCATTGTGATTTTAATTTGCATCTCCCTGATGATTAGTGAGGTTGGGCCCCTTATTATATACATTTTGTCAATTTGTATGTCTTTTTGTAAAAATGTCTATTCAAATCCTCTGCCCTTTTTTTTTTAGATCGCTTGTTTTGTATTGAACTGCGTGCGTTCAGTACATATTTTAAATATTAACCCTTTATCAGATATATGATTTACAGATATGTTCTATCATACCACATATTACCTCTTCATTTTTTTTCAAATATAATTAATGTTATACAATGTTATATTAGTTTCAGATGTACAATATAGTAATTCAACAATTCTATATGTTTCTCAGTGTTCATCAAGATAAGTGTCCTCTTAACCCCCTTCAACTTTTTCACTCATCCCCCACCTACTTACCCCCCCGGCAACCACCAGTTCATTCTCTGTACTTAAGAGTAATTTTTTGTTTGTCCCTTTCTGTTTATTTTTATTTTAGTTTCTTAAATTTCACATATAAGTGAAATCATATGGTATTGGTCTTTCTCCGAGTGACTTATTTCAGTCAGCATTATACCCTCTCGTATCATCCATATTCTTGCAAACGGCAAGATTTCATTCTTTTTTATAGTTGAGTAATATTCTTATACATATATATATCTCACATGTATTTAAATACATATATATAAAAATATAAATACAATATATTAATTATATATTATATAAATATATATATTTAATATGTATTAAATATATATATATTTACCACATCTAAATATATATATACCATAATATACATATATACAAAATATTTATTCATTATTTTACTACATTATATTATGTTGTATTAAATACCATCTAAATACATATATACATACACACTACATCTTTACTCATTTATCTATAGATAAACACAGGTTACTTCCGTATCTTGACTATTGTAAATAATGCTGCAATAAACATAGAGGTGCATATATCTTTTTAAATTAGTGTTTTGATTTTCTTTGGGTAAATGCTCACTAGTGGAATTGCTATCATATGGTAATTCTATTTTTAATTTTTGAGGAGCCTCCATCCTGATTTTCACAGTGGCTGTACCAATTTGAATTCCCACCAACAGTACACAAGAGTTTCTTTTTCTCTACATCCTTGCCATCACTTGTTATTTTTTGTGTTCTTGATTTTAGCTATTCTGACAGTTGTGAGGTGCTATCTCACATGGTTTTGATTTGCGTTTCTCTGATGATTGGTAATGTTGAACATCTTTTTGTGTGTCCATTAGACATTTGTATGTATTCTTCAGAAAAATGTCTATTCAGGTTTTCTGCCCACTTTTAATTGAATTATTATTATCATTATTATTATTATTTTGATGTTGCTTTGCATAAGTTCTTTATATATTTTGGATATTAACCCCTTAACAAATATATCATTTTCAAATACCTTCTCCCATTCAGTAGATTTCCTTTTTGTTTCCTTTTGTTTTGTTTTGTTTATGGTTTTCCTTTCTGTGCAAAAGACTTTTACTTTGGTGTAGTCCCAATTGTTTAATTTTGTTTTTGTTTTACCTTGTTTCAGGAGACATATCTAGAAAAATGTCTCTGCAGCCAATTACTGCCTATGTTTTCTTCTAGGAATTTTATGGGTTTAGGTCTCACAGTTAGATTCTTAGTCCATTTTGAATTTATTTTTGTGTATGGCACAAGAAAGTGGTCCAGTTTCACTCTTTTGCATGTAACTGTTTGGTTTTCTCAATGCCATTTGTTAAAGAGACAGTCTTTTCCCCATTATATATTCTTGCCTCCTTTGCCATAGATTAACTACCAGAGAAGAGTGGGTTTATTTCTGGAATCTCTATTTTGTTCCACTGATCTGTGTGTGTGTTTTTGTGCCAGTACCACATTGGTTTCATGACTACAGCTTTGTAGTGTATCTTGAAATCTGGGATTGTGATGCTCCCATCTTTGTTCTTCTTTTTCAAGATTGCTTTGGCTATTCTGGATCTTTTGTGGTTTTATAGAAATTTAGCATTATAGAAATTTTATAGAAATTTAGTTCTGTGAAATACATTATTGGTATTTTGATAGTGATTGCATTAAATCTGTAGATTGCTTGGGTAGTATGGACATTTTAACACTTGGTTTTGGCAATCAATGAGCAAGGAATTTCCTTCTATTTGTGCCATCTTCAATTTTTTTCATCAATAATTCATAGTTTTTAGAGAATAGATCTTCCATTTCGTTGGTTAAATTTATTCCTAGATACTGTATTCTTTTTGATGAAATTATACATGGGATTGTTTTGGTGATTTCTCTTTCTGCTACTTCAATGGTAGTATATAGAAATGCAATAGACTTCTGTATATTGATTTTGTGTGTTGCAAGTTTACTGAATGCATTTATCAGTTCTAGTAGTGTTTTTTGGTGGATTACTTAGGATTTTCTATATATAATATCATGTCATCTGCAAATAGTGAATGTTTTACTTGTTCCTTCCCAATATGAATGACTTTATTAATTTCTATTGTCTGATGATTGTGGCTAGGACTTCCAGTACTGTGTTGATAAAATATGGTGAAAGTGGATATCCTTGTCTTGTTCCTGATCTTGGAGCAAAAGCTTTCAGGTTTTCACCATCGAATATGATGGTTGCTGTGAGCTTTTTATATATGGCCTTTATTATGTTATGTTCCTTCTAAACCTACTCTGTTGAGAGTTTTTTTAAACATCTTAATTTTATTTTTTTCATGTTCCAAGATTTATTATTTATGCACCACACCCAGTGCTCCATGCAATACGTGCCTTCCTTAATATCCACCACCAAGCTCACCCATCTCCCCACCCCCTCCCTTCCAAAACCCTCAGTTTTTTTTCTCAGAGTCCACAGTCTCTCATGGTTCATCTCCCCCTCCAATTTCTCACCTTTCACTTTTCCTTTCCTCCTCCTGATGTCCTCCAAGTTTCCTTATGCTCCACAAATAAGTGAAACCATTTGATAATTGACTTTCTCTGCTTGACTTATTTCATTCAGCATAATCTCCTGCAGTCCCATCCATGTTGATACAAAAGTTGGTATTCATCTTTTGTGATGACTGTGTAATATTCCATTGTATATGTGGACCACATCTTCTTTATCCATTCATCTTTTGAAGGGCTTCTTGGCTCTTTTCATGGTTTGGAGATTGTGGACATTGCTGCTATGAACACTGGGGTACATATTGTCCTTCTTTCCACTACATCTGTATCTTTGGGGTAAATACCCAGTAGTGCAATTGCTGGGTCATAGGATAGCTCTATTTTTAATTTTTTGAGGAATCTCCACACTGTTTTCCAAAGTAGCTGCACCAACTTGCATTCCCATCAACAGTGTTAGAGGGTTCCTCTTTCTCCACATCCTCTCCAACATTTGTTGTTTCTGTCCTGTTGATTTTGGCCATTTTAACTGGTATAAAGTGGTATCTCAATGTGGTTTTGATTTGAATCTCCCTGATGGCTAGTGCTGATAAATATTTTTTCATGTGTCTGTTAGCCATTTCTATGTCTTCTTTGGAGAAGTGTCTGCTCATGGATTGGAAGAGTAAACATTGTTAAAATGTCTATACTGCCCAGAGCAGTATACTGTGATCACAGCTGTCAAGAAATATGATTTTTCTCTTGAACCTACTGATCATAGATTGGACACTGCCCCTTTATGGAACTGATTTCTTCACCTATGAAATGTGCAAGCTGGACAGTTGAAAATCCAGTTGAAATAAAATCTCAAACATCAATGAGGTGCATTTATTTTGAGAAAGAAAGAAATGTCTGACTAAACAGACAGGGATATTTACACTTTAAAGAGACAGAGCTCCTCTTTGCTCCCCACTCTACACCCCCACCTTTAATGCTTAAGCCCAGGTGATGAATTTTTAATTGCAAAGTAACAAAGCAGATCTCCTAGGCCCTTGAAGAATCAAGTACACACAGATGCACACACACACACACACACACACTCAAATCTAAGTCCAAGGTCAACACTGAAAATAGACATTCTTAAATAGTGAATTAAGTCCTCTCTAAATTCTAAACTTAAACTAAAGTGAAAAATTCAGTGTGTAATTACTCTGGCCTGGAGACTGTAACATCACACATGTGGCAGCTCTGTGAACATTTTCCCAAGTTTATTTAGTTTTGAGTGTTGTGCCTTGCATGTCAGAGTTAGGAATAATCTTGTCTGTGGTCTCTACTCCTTTAGGGCATTTCTGGTGCTCTGTGACTAATACACAGGATTTTTCATGTGAGCCAGAAAAAAAAATTATTGAATCACACCAAACTAAAAGAGTAACATACCAATTGACTGGGAACATTAACAAAGAACAAACAGGTTGAGAGAGGGAAGGAGACAGAGACTGGCTTCTGGAGCAAAGGAAAAGAACTGTTGGTGGCCGCAGTGGTCTAGCTGAGTCAGTCCACGGGACTACTTCGAGATGCCAGGGGATGGGTTTCACCCAGAACTCTAATCCTCCTTCTAGGAAACAGGCCTTCCAGAGAGTGTTCATGTCTAGATCTGAGATGAACTTATTTGTCTCCAAATATCTAAATCTAAGTTCCCTTTTGATTCTACTCTGTTATTCCACAAAGTCCACTTCAATGACGATAGTCAAGTCAAGCCTGCTTCAAGGAGAATCCTTGGTCAGATAGATTATTTCATCTGGCCTTTGGTGAACCCCACCTTAGAAAGTTTCTTGAGTGCTTCATGGGTATAAGACAGCATGCTTCCTGGAGGCAGAACTGTGTGCCTCATTTCTTTACCTGCCAGAGTATCTGATATGCTTTTTAGAAATTTTTTGAACTAGATTTCTATAAAAATTATTCTCTGACTTGCTATTTTAGTAACAAGTTATCAGGCTTTTCTTTATTTAAATGGCTAAATGTCAATACCTCAGACTAAACTAAAAGTCAGCCTTTTTAGTTCTGATGGGCTTCACTTCCTGCTAAAGAGATTCCTATCCTGGGTCTGTCCCTGCTGGGAGCTCAGGCTGAGGCTCACTGAGTTAGCAGAAAAGGACTCTCAAAGTGATAGCACATTCTTCTTTGTCTAGTAGGATTCAAAATCCATTGCTGGTGAGGTGGAAGTACCATTCTCTTCAGTTTCCAACATAACCTCAATAACCAGGAGGTCCTTCCAGAAATAAGGGCGCTGTCAGGTTCAATTAAATAATTAGACCAATTAGATTTTAGAAGAGCTAGGTTTGAACTGTGTTTCAAATATCTTGGTAGATGGAGAACCATTGGAGAATGGATTTCAGTGTGAGTCTGGATGTAGTCATTGAAACAATGTAGAAAAGTCTATTTTGCATCCTGGTCTCAGATGGAAGAGGATGAGAAGCTTTGAGGTGCTTCCCTGGGCCTCCTGAGAAAGCAGCACCATGTGTTTTGTTTCTGTGAAGGCTACCATGACATGTCTTAAAAGAAATTCCTACTTCCATCTCTGAGCCTTGAGTCTGCCCTTACATGGGTCCACTTAGAGGTTCTGATGAGTAATGTCTGAGTGTTGTGCGGGTTTTCTGTAGACATTCATAATAAGTTCAAGGTGAGGAAGCCTAAAGTATGTCCTCTTCTCCAGTTCTCCAATCAACCACAAACTTAACTGTGTGAAGCTGGGCTTTGTATGCTCTCATCATACTCTGAAATAAAAGGGGCATGGTGTTTAGAAGTCAAGGTATCAGTTACGTATCTTCTAGAATGCCAAGATGTAATTTCACAGGGTTAAGTTTCTCACAACATTCCCCCACCCCTGAATGGTCTGTTGCTGCTGAGCTACATTCTTAGACATGAAAATGTCAAGCAATGACACTGTGTGTATCCCTGACTGTCTCTCTGCAGTTAGTTTTCAACAATATGTTCTTTCATTTGAATGGAATGTCAAGATTCCTGAGCCAGACCAGGTTTATTTGGGAAAACATGCTCTCCAGACATATTGACAAAAAGAAGGCAGATCAGATCATTAAGAAGGAAGATGAAGTGTGTGCTTAATGTACAGGGTGGGAATACTTGGATCACCATGGCCCAGACCTCTGGGTAACAAGGTCATGCAGAAGGTATTAGTGGCTTTTCTTCTGACTTTAAATCACCCTCTCCCCAAATTGTTGGGCTGCATTTGGAAAATTACAGAAGAATTTCTATAAAATTTCTATTTCTTATAAAAGGGAATATAGTACAAGGGAGAAAGCAATAATCATAATAATGATTTGGCTGCCACCAGGGTAACATCAAGACATTAGACTGTGGTTTCAAGTTCTTGCCTCTGTTGTGTTATGCTGCATAAGCCATGGATTCTCAAGGGCTACATTTACTGTAATTCCTACTGGTGATCAAGAATTATGGTGCTTAATTTCTGATTTACATATTTGGAGGAGAGTTTGTGATTTATTATGCATTATCATTATTATTCAACTTCTATTTGACACAAGCTGGGCAAAATTGATTTGTATGTATGTTATTAAATAACTTTAAAAATGCATATTATAAAAGGATGCGTAGCAGTAAAATAAGATAAAACAACTTTGAAATTGGAATTGATGGGTTGCCTTAGTAGCACAGTTGGTTAAACGACTCAGGTCAGAATTTCAGGGTCCTAAATCTCAGGGCAGGTCAGAATCTCAGGGTCCTGGGATTGAGCCTGAGTCAGGCTCTGTGCTCAGTGTGGAGTCTGCTTGAGATTCTCTCTTTCCTTTGCCCTCTGCCCCTCCCCCAACTCACATGCACACATGTTCTCCCTATAAATAAATGAAAGAAATTGGAATGAACAAAATATCTTTACTTAATCCTCATTTCATGTATCGCTGTATCAGGGATGACCTCTAATTTAATTTATAAGATATTCAACGACAGTAATCTTGAAAAGTAGAAAAGATTTGAAAATTGTGAAATACCCAGAAAGGATAAAATTAAGAAAATTAATTGAAATGTGTCTGCTTTGGCTTTAATTCTATTTACAGTCATGTCCTGAAAGCTATGTATGTGCTTTATAGCAGACACAGTTTATGTCACATCACCCTTTGCAAACTTATTTCACACAAGATATGACTATTAAACAATGAGAGCGATTTAACAAGATTGTTGCTATTCTTCATCCTCAGATGCCATGTCCATTTTTAGTTTTGAGGACATTTATTAGAAGTTCTCAAATCCTTCATATGAAAAGAAATCATACATGGAAATTGTGGAATGGTGAAGAAATTCAATCTTTCTCATAGTTTTGGTTTTTCCTTTCCTTTTCCTTTTCTTGGGTTCTGCCTTCTCTCTGTAACCACCCCTCTTCACTAAACCCCACTGGAACCCCACCCTCCCTATAGTGGACAACTGCTAGCTCTTGTGGTAGTTGCCACTGGGGTTACTGCTTCACTGCTACTGGCCAGCATCAGCGCTCTCTGTGGGAGTGGAGGATCCCCCAATGCATGGCTTTTAGTGGGAGGCAGGGTGCTGCTTCCATCTCTATCTAAAACCCTGAAGGGGCCAGTCATTACCTCTTCCTAAATGTGTGCCAGACTTGGTCACCTAGATGGCTCATATGGGACTCAATATGGATTGAGAGGTTGAAAGAAACAGAACAAGTTGGAGACTATCCATGAGAAAAGGTCATGATGGGGCTGGTTCTATGGAAGGAACCTGGCTGTGTCTGCAGTCACCAGATGACCCTGCTTCCTGCCTATTTTGTAAGTCTTACTTTTGGCCTTCCTGATGATTTGATAGCTAGCTTCCAATAATTTTTTTTTTAACTACCTGAGCCAGAGTCCATTTTATTAGTAGCTATCAATAACTCTGATGAGTATTCTGGGATCCAGCCATCTCCATTTTTCTCCACTTCTCACTTTGCCATAAAAATAATTTCATTAAAAGTTGTTTGTTGTTTGTTGTAAAGATCCAGAAAATGCATATTCAATATGCATAGGAACCATACTTCTGAGCGTGTAAAGGCAGACCTGACCTACTCTAGCTTGGTATGCCTGTGGTAGTGCTAAAGCCACAGAAGCCAGAGGGGCATCTTGTTAACATGTGCTATTAGGTGCTTGTTGTTGGGCTGTTCTTTGTCTATAGCACCTAGACCTTTTTGTCGAGTACCTTCTGCCCCATGCACAGGCCTGCCTCGGCCAAGTGAGCAAGCGTCTCTGCTCTGATCCCACAGATGGGACTGTCTTCCACTTCATCCCCTGGCTCTTTCCTATCTGCATTCAGTTCTATAAAAAAGTGTCCCCTGTAATTTGCATATTCTATTATTAGACGATGAAAATGTCATAGCTAAACTCAGTTTTCCTTTCCGCCCTCTTTGCTAGAATTCTTAAGCCACATTTGCCACTCAAATGTGGTCATCTTTCTGTGGTGGAACTTGTAAGCCTTGATTCTTCTGCCTCTTTATGTGATCTGTTTCTCATTGGTTGTTGTGTCATTCCTAAGCCTATATGAGTTGCAGCATAAAGCATAATAGCATGTGTCTGTACATGGGTAGGCTCGTGCATGTGGCAGTGTCAATGCCCATGTCATCAGTTCACGGCACCACTTGAGCCCAGCTAGGCCCTGCCATGGCTCCCACTGCTGCCTCCAAGCCTCAGAATAGAAACGGGGTCTCTAATAGTATCCCTATTTGGGGAAGCAAAGCAAAGCAAAGCAAAGCAGAAGCATCTTTCTTTTTCTTTTTTAAAGATTTTATTTGTTTATTGTTTATTTATTTATTTATTTATTTTAGAGGTAGATTGAGAGAGAGTGAGCAGAGAGAGGAGCAGAGGGAGAGGGACCAGCAGACTCCTTGCTGAGCACAGAGCCCACATGGGGCTTCATTTCATAACCCTGAGATCATGACCTGAGCAGAAATCCAGAATCAGCAGCTTAACTGACTGAGACAACCAGGTGCCCCAGGAGCATGCTTCTTAAATAAGTGCCAAGGGATGCCTCCTACCTTCTCACTCCACCTTTCTATTTACATGGTTTCCAGTGCTGAGGTGATATGAAAAAATAAATTTCTGAACAGATTATGCAACTGTGTGATAATTCATTTTGAAGTTTTGATTCAAGTTAACGCTTTTGTATTAAATGTATACCATGTACCAGATACTGAAAAAAAGAGCCTTCTGTTTTTGCATATTTGGGTAAAAGAAAAGTCTGGCTAATACTGGAGACAGGCACAGGAACGGAAAGTCAATGGATTGACTTTAAATTGAAATTTAAATTGACTGAAATTTAAATGACTGGTTTGACCATTTAAAGTCACCCACTTATGCAACAGCTTCTGTAGGTCTTTTTCCTTCACAAACAAGTTGTGAACATTCAAAATCTGTAAAGATTCTACTCCTTTGGGTTTTTTTAATTGTACTGAATCAGAGGGTTATAGACATTTTTGTGCACTTCTGACTTCCTGGCAAGCTGCTGGACCAATAATGATCTGTGGTTGCCAAAGACACCATGTACCTGCCCAGCATTGTGTGCATGTTCCCTGACTTCTTTGGAGAGGTCAATAGCCTGGGAGGTGCTCCTTTTACTCTCCATCTTCCCCATTCCTTCTGGCTTCTCCCCCTACCCACAGCCCAGACAGTTCTTTTGACATGCCCAGTACTTTGAGATTTGATAAAGCCAATAGCATAACACAGCTACTACTTGGTGACCTTAGACAAACCCTTTGGTTTTCCAGGTTCCACTTTCCCATTTCTAAGATTAGGGGATGATCTGGGCAATGTCTCCGATTTCTCAGGTCCCTTACATTCTGTATGACAGAGATTTCCATTTTAGACTGGCCCTGGGGTGGGGTGGGGGATCTCTGTGAAGCCTTGGAATCCATTACAGTTCCATTAGGTGGCACACGGTATCTGCATGGGCCTGAAGCTGTTGGGCTTCAACAGGTAAATACTTGACTCTTGGGCGGCAACTCAAGCATGTTTTCACTTGTCTTATAGCCTGAAAACTCCCCAAGTACTTCACACCCACCAGAGATAATGCTTGCCTTGCCTGAATCTGATTCATGGGAGCCTCAGTACAGAGAAGTTTACTTACCTCTCTGTCTTGGAATTTACCTCTATGAGAGATCTGAGGGCAGAGATGTTTGGGTTTGTTTGCTAAAATGGTAAATCTACAAATACCTGTGTAATGCATGAACGGTGATCCTAGGTAAATTCCTTTCGAAACATTTCCAAAGGATTTAGAGCTGAAAACTTCTTAATATGGAATACTTTTAAAGGGAAAGGTGAACATTTCCCACAGTGTTAACCCCAAATCCTAATTTTTTAAGGGAAATTCTCATGGCCACCATTCTTTCTATGGTTGACTTTTTTTCTGAGTGTCATCCACACTTCTGAACCTGGCCTAACATATGGATTTCCACACAGAGGAACCCCATGATGCTGTCCTTGTCTCTCTACACCCGGTGGGAGAACCTCAGTCTATTTCCATGAATAGAGTGTAAAGGAACAAAAGCAAACACAGGAATTTTAGTTATGGCTGGGTTTTAAAAGTAACAAACACACTGCTCTGGGGAGGATGACAAAAAACGGAGGTGATTAAAATATAATCAATGTTTACTTCCTGTGAAGATAAAAAAGGAGCAAGTGATGAGGAAAAAACCCTTTCTCACCTAACACAATGGAGCATAGAACATAAAATCAGCCTAATCTTTGGGGCCAGTCTGAAAACAGACCCTGTAGACAGACAATATAGAAAGCCTATGGCAGGAGCAGGGGGGAGGGACATTGTCAAAACAGGTATTAAAAGTGAAAGAGCACACCCTGAGAAGTCTGTTTAAGTTATCTCTTTCTGTGTTGATGTCACATGGTAGTTTGCCTGGGAAAATCCCAGTTTATGCCCAATGTCCCAGTGTACTAATTAACAGCACCTCCTTCATTCTTAAGAGTATGCCAGTTTGAATGACAAATTATGTGATTGTCTTCTCTATTTGCCCTGGCCTACAAATTTTTTTTGCTTGTATTTAAAAAAAACTTTTTTTCAATAGTCCTATCCAATTTTGAATGCCTCTGCCAAGTTGATTTTCCTTAAGCAAACCTTTTACTGCGCTACTCAGCTGCTTTACTATTGCTTCCAGGATAAGGTCTCAATGCTTAGGCAGACTTTTGAGCCCTACTCAGCAATTACTCAAAAATTTACTGAGTGCCTACTGTTTGCACAATGCCGTGCTTGCTACAGGTCTGTGTATCCTTCTTCCATCTTGCCAACCCACATCAGAAGAGCCCATGGTTCCCCCAACTTCTCCTGCTTTTTCTAGTCCTACCCATCCTTCAAGGCTGCTCTCAGTGACATTTCACTCTGACAACTTGACCTGTGTTAAGTTACTCTTATTCCCTCTATCTGCCCTATCATTTGTTCCTTAAATTTTGCCATCCCTCCAACTTCCACACACAGATTTTCTGTTATGAAATTATGTTTTTTTTTAACCTAAGCTGTTGTTAAGGAAGTACCCCCAATATAATGGATTAAGTGCAATGATGTTTTTTTCTTTCTGATAGTTATTTTCCAGAGGTGAGGACTGTAGGGTTGGTGGGGTGGATTTGCCATTTTCAGCATATGACTCTAAAGATGGCTGCTCTCTTTGCCATTCCTAACCCATAAGAAGAGGATAGGAAAGAACAAAGTCTTCACCTTCCTTGAGATTGGTCAGAGTTTTACAGTTCATTTCTGCTCATGACCTATTGTCCTTAACTTAGTCACACATGCATACCCAGCTTCAAAGGAGGCTGATATATATTTTTTATGTAGGGGCCATCTGCCTAACTAAAACTCCAGGATTCTATAACTGAGAAGAAGGGAATGCTGGAAGACAATAACCAGTTTCTTACACAGTATTCATTTAAAATTTGTCTCTTCATTGCACAGCTGAAATTAATATAGTATTATATGTCAATTATACATTTTCAAGAAAAATGAAATAAAATTTCTCTCTCTGGTTAGAGTCTAAGATTCTCAACCATAGAAAATTTTCTCCTTCTTTTCAAAGAGCTTATACAAAGTATCACACAGTTTGTGCTAAAACAATATTCTATTGATTAATACTGTTATCCATGCATTTTCATACTTGTGAAAAAGTAAACATTTGATTCTTATTTAAATTTTACCAGAGATTGCATTGTCTTAATGCTTACACTTATTTAGAGCAGTCACTGGATCTGCTGTGGTACAATGTGTTAAAATAACATTGAATCAATTTTGGTTTTCTTCCTGCTTAAAAGTGGTGGGCTCCATCCCTGCTTTGAGAGTGAGAGTGGTTTATGGGTCTTTCCTCAACACTTCTCCTGACCTCACCATATTTTTTATCCAGTATGACTACTATTCTCCAGGTTCAGGATATAGTCTTTAAATACTCTGTACAGAAAAAAAGATTGTGAAAGGAATTAAGATGTTTTTTATATTCTTAAAAAAATACTATTTAAAATCGTACTATGTATTGTATGTTGTACTATATATATGTACTATATATTGGCTATTGTACTATATAGCCAATGTGCTATATATTGACTAATTGATTTTAAATTTAAAAAAATTAAAAATCTAAAAGTCTGGGATGAGATGAGCAACAATATCAGGTTTTAATTGTGGGCATTATATGTGTCTGATACAATTAAAACATGAGAGCATCAGTCTTTGGCATACATGCTCTTTCTAGGCCACATGCAAGCCTTACTTCAGTGGGACATTCTAAGCTAACCATGAAAAAATGCTGATACTAGAGCAATCTTGGAGACTGATATTAGAGTCTCCCTTTCATACTTTTCCTTCTGCTGTGTCCTTGGATCTAAATCAAAGAATTGAGTTTAAGATCTGGTTGGGCCATTCACTGCACTTGAAATTAGAGGATTAGTGCTAGATACTATCTTGACCCAAGCAGGAGGCACTTGTGGGCAGTTTCAGGCATCAAGTCCAGCTGTAGCCTTTGAGGCTAGTTAAGTTGGAGATCAGCATTAGGGCAGAATCCAAGGAAAAGACAGTATCCATACCTCTTCCCAGATATCCTTTGCACTTAGGAGATACCTGGATTTTTACCTTCTTAATCCCTGTTGACTTACAGGAACAGTCTTGGGCCATTCTCTTGGAACTTTAGAGCTCCTAGCATCTAGGAACACTTGTTGTCGAGAGTGATGATAATTTAAGATGATCTGGGTATGTTTGCCTTTTCACTGTATGTAAGTATGTGTATGTGTGTATTTGGGGACATGTTTAATTCAGTGGTTACATGAGCTCTGTGTACCAACATTTCTTTGGATTCTTTCTTAAGGGTTCTGCATCTTCTGCAGCCAGAGCATGTTTTTCTGATTCTTGTTTTAAAATGACAACTGTGCCTGGTGATGGGTATTAAGGGGTGCATGTATTGCATGGAGCACTGGGTGTTATGTGTAAACAATGAATCTTGGAACACTACATCAAAAACAAATTATGTATTGTATGGTGACTAACACACAATAAAAAAATAAATAAAATAATACTTGTGAAATAAAAAAAGGAAACAGGGAATTGGCTAACAAAACTTGAAGTGATGTTACTAATTTAGCTGAAAATGTTTTATTTTGTTTAACTAGATGGCATAGTCATTTTCACATATAACTGAGAATATACATGTTTAACAAAAAAAATAAAATGCTAACTGAAATTTTAAAATACTGTTGTTTCCCATTAAAATCTCTGTAAAGATTATTGGACTTTGTAAATGTTATTTACTTAAAACAATTAATTACATCAAAATCTCCTTTATTAAATTTCTTGCATTTTCCTTTATAAAGATTGTTTATTCAGATTGGGCTCTCTAATGATTTAGTGTTAAGATATGAAATTTATAACTATCACCTTTGAACAAAATCAGAACTAACCCACAGAATATCGAGAAAAATTTATTACATAGAAAAAAATTGATTATATCTATTCTTTAAAAATTGCCCTTTTTACCTTAAATGTTCAGACCTGTGTTTATAAAGAATCCCAGGAGACTACATGATTGTTGCCCTGGCTCTAGTCTGAGTCCCTTGAAGCCTGTAACTCTGTCATTTATCCCTCAATTCTCAGGGTTCATCTCAGGAGTTGGTCCAGCCCTGGTGGTCAGTGTTTATATCCAAAAACAGATTTGGGGTTTCCTTGCTTAGACTTGCAAGCAGTAGATTTTTTCCCTCATTATTAGTAGTAGATGTATCAATTTATTAATATTATTCTGTTTTCTTAAACAATCACATACATCACATTTACATAATCATTAAGGTGATTTTTTTTGTAAGAACAGGTTGAGTTCTCTTTTTTTCCAGAGTGTTGTGAGATTGTAGTGGGTCAGTTGTTCTCATGCATGAAAACAGGGCATGATTTCTCATCTGTTTCTGATTCTCATGGGTCTTAGAGGGCCAGGCGGAGTCCCATCTGTAAAAATGGAAACTCCTGTGAAAATGCCTCAAGGGCTCACTTTTAAGGTGTCTCCAGGAGGTCTCAGCTATTGATGACCCAATCAAAATCACCCAGTCTTATTGGACATCTGTTTATCCTCAGAAGGGCTTATTCTGATTCTTTCAACTTCAGTCACTGAGAAAGTATTAGATTTTAATGTGAGACAGGAAAAGCACTAAACAACGGGGAAGATCTTTTATTTTTGGTAGCAGCTTTTGCACTATACTCACTCACTGCTTTATGTTCACTATGCTCTATGTTCATCTATATTACAGGCGCCCTAGGTATTGCTAGGCAATACCTAGCTCATAGACTCATTATATGAATGTTTAATAAAAGGCTTAAAAATAATACTTTTCTCTCCCTGGCTTAAAAGTAGTGCATATTTACTGTTGTAAAGTCCAAAAAAAAAAAAAAAGAAGAAAATAGCAAGCAGTTAATCTCACCACTCAGAGATAATCAATCTTATATTTGTGTATTTACATTCAAATTTTACATATATATATATATTTATAAAACTTTGTGTTGTATTTTTCTACCCACTTTACATCATAACATAAACATTTTCCCATTCCAAAGACTACTTTTAATGCTGTCTGGATACAGTATGATTTCCTTAAGTTATCAAACCTATAACTTAAGGAAGGATACATGCATCATTGGTAGTATATAAGGCTATTTTAGCCAATATCCAGATGAATATTTTTATTCTAACAGTTATGCATTTTGTATTTCTGTTAATATATATTTGAGAAAAATATCAAATTACAATATATTCCTGTTACATCATGGATATTATTGCATAGATTGAGGCTAAGTAAAAAGAAAAGCAATTGGTTTAAAGTAGATTTAAAGAAAATTGTTGAAAAAGTAAAAGTTCGGGTTGATTATAAGTGTAGAAAAATTGTGAATGACTGAAGTCTAGAAAGCAATGTTCTTAATGATTTTCCTTTTTGCTGGACAGTTAAGTAGTTACCAATGTTTAGCTACAATATATCATACTAGGGTGAATAACTCTATACATAGCTCTTTGTTTATATGTGTAATTACTTCTTCAGGATGGATTCCTTGAAGTAGGAGTCTAAGGTTAAAAGTCAAGTTATGAATAATAAGCCTGGTTCAATCTCCATAACAGAAAAATCGTATAAAAATTTTGTGTCGTAGTTTCCTAGTGCTTGTATCAATGAAAGATTTTTTAAAAAGTCAAATTCCTAATAGATAGGATCAGCAAAGTAATATAAATCAGTTGAACATATCCCCAAAGATCTTTGGTCTCTCCAAGTCCCACCTCAATTATGTATCTGATGGTAGGAGCTCGGGCAGGTACACCTGAAGGAACCTGACAGAAGAGACAGATGCCTGTGGATCATATACTCCCTCTTACCACATGTCATCAGAAGGGCTGGATTAAAAAAAAAAAAAAGATTAAAAAAAAAAAAGGGCTGGATAGAAAGCAGGGGTCATGGGGGCATGACAAAATGTCCATTCAAGACAATCTGAGACAAGTAGAGTAGAGCCAGGACTCAAGACCTGGCATGAGACCTTTCCTGGTAATAAAATCAAATGCAAAGCTTGATTACAGAGGTGCAGTCACAGGAGAAAAGCATGGTGTCCATTGGACATTTTCATCTTATTCCTGATTCACTGAATAGATAATCTTTAAGTGACACCAAATAAGATAGAAGAGGCTCAAATGATAATCAGTTCAGATTATCAGGGAATTACAAATAGGTGATACTCTGGGGTGGAGGTGGATGATCAAGATGACAGAGGAGTAGGAGACCTAAATTTTGTCTAGTCCCAGGAATTCACCTAGATAGTTATCAAACCATTCTGAACACCTACAAACTCAACAGGAGATCAAAGAAAAGAATAGCAACAATTCTATGAGCAGAAGATTAGTACTTTCTGGAAAGTAGGGCATGCAGATCAGTGAATCTGAGGGGATATTTAGGAAGATAGACTGCAGGGGGAGGGAGCCTCCTTCAGCTGGCTACTGGCAAGTGATAGAGCAGTGGAGCACAAAATAAAAACTTTTAGAAGTCTACTCCATTGATGGATGTCACTCCAGTGGCTAAGCAGGGGGTCAAACACTTGCTGGGATAGTGTGGTCTCAGAACCTTCAGGTCATAGAATGACTGGGGGTGCTGAGTGTGGTAGACCTCCCAAGTATCAGAGAGGGAAAGCTGGCTGCAAAGACAGAGCTGAGAATTGGGCTCAGTTGGGGTTGCCATAAACTGTGATCCACAGCACAGCTGGGCCACTGATCTTAGAGCAGGGACTCAACAAGTAGCTTGTCTGGGGAGACTCCCCTTCCTACCCTGGGAGGAGTGGCATGGGAGCGCACCACAGGAATCTTCTGCATTTGGAAACTCCAAATGGGGTCATGAGCCAGAGATATAAATGCTTGGTCACAGACTGGGTGAGCAAAGAGTGTGGCTGGATACCAGGGAGACTAGAGTGATTGACTGCTTTTCTCTGAGGACACACTGAGGAATGGGGCCTGGAGTTCTCAGCTCCTCTGGGGCTAGATATTGGGAGGCTGCCATTTTCATTCTCCTCCTCCAAAGCTGTACAGAAAGCTTTCTGGGGAAAAAGCTACTCAGAGCAAACCAGAGTAGATTACATAGCTAGGCCCATGGCAAGGGGGGTGCAGTTCAGCCTCAGGCAAAGATATTTGAGAATCACTGCAACAGGCCCCTCCCCCAGAAGATCAACAAGAACATCCAGCCAAGACCAAGTTTACCTACCAATGAGAACTGCAAAACTCCAACACTAGGGGACTACCCCCCCATAGAATTCATGGCTTTAATCCCATGATTTACTCTTCCAAAGCTAATTTTTAAAAATTTTCTTTTTTTCTTTTTCTATTTTAAAAAATTTTTCTTCTTTCCTTTTTTAACAAATTTTGTCAACCAATTTTCAACCTATTTTTACAATCATATTCTATCCCATCATTGTATTTAACCCAATATTTTGTATGTATATAATTTTTTTTCTTTTTAAGATTTTGGGATACAGTTTATTCTGATGGACCAAAATATACCCTAAATCTAGTATATGGCTTTATTCTAGTCTCCCACCTGATTACATTCTTTCCTTTAAAAATTTTTTTCTTTCTTTTTTCAACCAACTTCTTATCAATTCCTTTTCTAAAATCTTTTTAAATTTTCATCTTTATAGTCATATCCCATCTCTTCATCATATTTACCCTTATTTTTGTTTGTATATAAATTTTTTTTGTATATAAATTTTTCTTTCTTTAAAATTTTCGGAGGCAGTTTCCTCTAACAGACCAAAACACATCCAAAATCAGTGTTTGGCTCTATTCTACTCACCAGCTTAATCATATTCTTTTTTTCCTTTCTTTCTTTTTCTCCCAGTTTCTGGTCTCTCCTGATTTGATTAGTGTATATTTTTTCTGGGGTCGTTGTTACACATTTAACATTTTGTTCTTCCATTTATCTGCTCTTTTCTGGATAAAATGACAAAATGGAAAACTCACCTCAAAAAAAAAAAAAAAAAAAAAAGAAGAGGTAGTATTGACTGCCAGGGACCTAATCAACATGGACATTAGTAAGATGTTGAAAATAGAGTTCAGAATGATGATTATAAAGATACTAGCTGGACTTGAAAAAAGCATAGAAAATACTAGAAAATCCCTTTCTGGAGAAATAAAAGAACAAAAATCTAACCAAGTCAAACTCAAAAAGTCTATTAATGAGGTCCAGAAAAAAAAAAAAAAAAAAAGAGGCTCTAACTCCTAGGATAAATGAGGTAGAAGAGAGAATTAGTGATAAAGAAAACCAAATGATGGAGAGTAAAGAAAATGAGAAAAAGAGAGATAAACAACTACTGGATCACAAAGGGAGAATTTGAGAGATAAGTGATACCATAAGAGAAAACAATGTTAGAATACTTGGGATTCCAGAAGAAAAGAAAAGAGAGAGGGGGGCAGAAGGTATATTGCAACAAATTATAAATCAGAGAACTTCCCTAATTTGGGGAAGGAAACAGGCATCAAAATACAGAAGGTACAGAGACCCCCCCCAAAATAAGTAAAAATAGGTCAACACCCCATCATCTCATAGTAAAAGTTACAAATCTCAGAAACAAAGAGAAAATCCTGAAAGCAGCTCAGAACAAGAGGTCTGTAACCTACAATGGTAGAAACATTAGATTTCAGCAGACCTATCCAGAGACCTGGCAGGTCAGAAAAGACTGGATGATATATTCAGAGCACTAAATGAGAAAACTATGCAGCCAAGAATACTATATCCAGCTAGGCTGCCACTGAAAATAGAGGAAAGATAAAGAGCTTTCAGGACAAACAAAAACTCAAAGAATTTGTGAACACCCAACCAGCCCTACAGGAAATATTGAAAGAGGTCCTCTAAGCAAAGAGAGAGCCTAAAAGTAACATAGACCAGAAAGGTACAGAAACAATATAAAGTAACAGTCAACTTACAGGCAATACAATGGCACTAAATTTAAATCTTTCAGTAGTTACCCTGAATGTAAATGGGATAAATGCCCCAATCAAAAGACACAAGGCATCAATTGGAAACAAAACAAACAACAACAACAACAACAAAAAACAAGGCTCATCAATATGCTGTCTGTAAGAGACTCATTTTAGACCCAAAGAAACCTCCAGATTTAAAGTGAGGACTTGGAAAACCATTTACCATGCTAATGGACATCAAAAGAAAGCTGGGGTGGCAATCCTTATAGCAGACAAATTAGATTTAAAACCAAAGACTGTAATAAGAGATGAGGAAGGACACTATATCATACTTAAAGGGTATATTCAACAAGAATATCTAACAATTTTAAATATCTATGCCCCTAACATCAAAACAGCCAAGAATAACAAAATCAAAGAAACACACTGACAATAATACACTAATAGTAGGGGACTTTAACATCCCCCTCCCTGAAATGGACAAATGATCTAAGCAAGAGATCAATAAGGAAATAAAGGCTATAAATGACACAATGGATGGACTTTATAGATATATTCACAACTTTCCAAATCAAAGCAACAGAATACACATTCTTTTCTACTGCACATGGAGCATTCTCCAGAATAGATCATATCCTGGGTCCCAAATCAGATCTCACCTAGTACCCAAATATTGAGATTATTCCCTGCAAATTTTTAGTCTATAATGCTTTGAAACTAGAACTCAATAGGAAGAGGAAAATTGGAAAGAAATGAAATACATGGAGGCTAAAGAGCATCGTACTAAAGAATGAATGGGTCAACCAGGAAGTTAAAGAAGGATTTTTTAAAAAATGCATGGAAACAAATGAAAATAAAAACACAACTGTTCAAAATATTTGGGATGAAGCAATGGCAGTCCTAAGAGGAAAGTATATAACAATACAAGCCTCTTTCAAGAAATAGGAAAGGTCTCAAATACATAATCTAACCCTACACCTAAAGTAGCTGGAGAAAGAACAACAAAGAAAGCCTAAACCCTGCAGGAGAAAAGGAATAATAGAGATCAGAGCAGAAATCAATGAACTAGAAACCAAAAGAACAGTAGAACAGATTAACAAAACTAGTAGCTGGTTCTTGAAAAGAATTAATAAGATTGATAAATCCCTGGCCAGACTTATCAAAGAGAAAAGAGAAAGGACTAAATTAATAAAATTGAGAATGAAAGAGGAGAGATCACAACCAACACCAAAGAAATACAATTATGAGAACATATTATGAGTAACTATATGTCAGCAAATTAGACAATCTGGAAGAATAGGATGCATTCCTAGGAATGTGTAAACTACTAAAACTGAACCAGGAAGAAATAGAAAACCTGAACATACCCATAACCAGTAAGGAAATTGAAGCAGTAGTCAAAAGTCTCCCATAAAACAAGAGCCCAGGGTCAGACAGCTTCCCAGGGGAATTCTACCAAACATTTAAAGAAGATTTAATACCTATTCTCCTGAAACTGTCCCAAAAAATAGAAATGGAAGGAAAACTTCCAAACTCATTTTATGAGGCCAGCATTACCTTGATCCCAAAACCAGACAAAGACCCCATGAAAAAGGAGAATTACAGAATAATATCCTTGATGAACATGGATCCAAAATTTCTCACCAAAATACTACCCAACAGGATCTAACAGTACGTTCAAAGGATTATGCACCATGACCAAGTGGGATTTATTCCTGGGGTGCAAGTTTGGTTCAACATTTGCAAATCAATGTTATACAATACATTAACAAAAGAAAGAACAAGAACCATATGATACTTTCAATAGATGCTGAAAAAGCATTTGACAATGTACAGCATCCTTTCTTGATCAAAACGCCTCTCAGTGCAGGGATAGAGGGTACATACCTCAATACCATAAAAGCAATCAATGAAAACCCCACAGTGAATATCATTCTCAAAGGGTAAAAACTGAGAGCTTTTCCCCTAAGGTCAGGAACACAGCACAGCTGTCCACTATCACCACTGCTATTCAATATAGTAGTAGAGGAGAGACAAGATGGCAAGGAAGTATGAGGAGGCATCATTTCACCCTGTGAAAGGTGCAGCACCCTTTAAAGGGAGCTGATTACCTACCAAAGAACTCTGATCACCCATGAAATCAGCCTGAGATTAGAATTATACACTTCTGGGTCTCTATGGGGGCAGAAGGCGCCAGTGGGGCAGGTAAAGCAGAGTGGGAACATTGGAATGATATCGGAAGATAAACAAAAGGAGGAGGGAGCCACCAGAAGTGATCCATTGGAAAGCAATACCCCAATATGAGAGTGCCCTGCAATTGGAGACCAACATTAACTTGGAGTCTGGTTGAAAGCACTCAAAAAGAGCAAAGGATTGTGGGGGGAAATTGTGGGAATCAGGGCGGTTAGGGACAGGGGCTTAAGTCCCCGGACCCAGGACAGCCACCCCTGGCACTGAGCCAGAGAGAGTGTGGCAAAGAAGCCAGGTATTGGTCCCTAAGCCGCCAGCAAACCTGAGAGCGTCTGGGTGGCAGCTCCTGTGAGGCGCAGGGAGCCTCGCCAGCCAGTGCTCTCTTGGACCTGGAGAGTCTGAGCACTCCCAGCCCAGGCCAGCAGGAAAATCTCAGTGCGCTATCTCTGCTTGGAACCTCTCTGGTGGTCTGGAGCTACCCAGAAAGCCATGGCTTTCGTGGTTTTGGGTACAAGCAGGAGTTCCTGTGACCCCAGAGACCGTGATTGGTAATATGCTCTGCCAGCGGCCGAGGGGGAATTTCTGTGCTCTGGAGCACCCAGAGGGGAACAGACTGAAGCTTCTCTCTGAGAGGAAGCTCTAGAAACAGTTTGCTTTCCTATAAACCTCCAAAAACCATCAAAAGCTGCCAAGGTGAGAGAAAACAAACAAACAAACAAACAAAACCCCAGAGAACAAAAGCCTGAAAAAACGGTTTCCTCAGAGCCCACCCCCTTGATGGGGGCAGGAGGACTTAACTCAGGGAACACTGTCTGAAAAAAACCATGCGGCAGGCCCCTCCCCCAGAAAGCCAACCAAAAAAAAAAAAAAAAAACAAAACAAAACCAAAAAACAAGAGAAGAACCACCACTACTTCATAGATACAACTTTTATTTTTAATTCGTTCCCACTATTCTGGTTCATTTTTTTTTATAGATAATTTTTTAACCTATTTACCATCACAGTGAGATGTCTAGTACATCAAATTCCACAATAACCTTTTAACCTGAACTTTTTGATACATACCCTTGTGTTTTTCTTTTGCTTTTCTATTTTTTATTTTTTTAGTTTTACTTTAATTTAGTTTATTCTTTTTTTATTTTTATTTTTTAATATTCATATAGAATTAAACTTCAAGGTAATCCCCTTTCCCCAACCAATGCTACCCCTATAGGTAAACCAGTTTTTAATCCCCTTATCTAAGGAAAGCTGAGTCCTTTAACAAAGACATCAAGATACATCCAGGAAGAATCAAAATAACCTTCCTCGCCCACACTGAAAATTTATAACCACTCTCCCATCTTTTTCTTCTGCCAGTGTTTCTGTGTATTTGTTTTTGTCCTGGTAGTATATAAATCTTATACTTGGGGTTCTTTTTGATGAGGTTCTTTTTGCTTGTTTGTTTGTTTTGTTTTTAAATATTTTTTTTTCTCTTGTCATCTACTTTTATCAGTCTTTTGTTTATCTGTTTTTGTTAGTATACTTCATAAATCTTACCCTGGGGCCCATTTAGGCTGGGCCTTCTCTTATTTTATCTTTCTTTTTCTCCTCTCTCTCTCTCTCTCTCTCTCTTTTTTCTTTCTTTTTTCTTTCTTTTGGGTGGGGACTCTTGATTGCTCAGAAGCATTCCAGGGTGCACCTTGCCTGCACCACAGTCGATACATTCAGCTACATCTGTTCAGCCATCTCTCACCAAAATAACTAGGAGGAGGAATGCTCAACAGAAGAAAAATTCAGAGGCTGGACCTTCTGCAACAGAGCTAATGGCTGTGGACATAGACAATACGTTGGAAAGGGAATTCAGGCTAACAATTATCTAGGCAATAGCTAGGTTGGAGAAAGCCATGGATGACCAAATGGAATTGATTAGGGCAGAAGTGAAAACCACCAGGGATAATGTTCACAATGTTTTCAATGAGTTCCAATCTAATCTAAGTTCTCTAAAAGCTAGGATAACTGAGACAGAAGATAGAATTAGTGATCTGGAGGACAAACAGATAGAAAGAAAGGATCAGGAGGAAGCCTGGGACAAACAGCTTAGAAGCCACGAAAACAGAATTAGGGAAATAAATGACACCATGAAATGTTCCAACATCAGAGTTATTGGAATCCCTGAGGGGGAGGAGAAAGAAAGAAGATTAGAAGATATAGTTAAACAAATTCTCCATGAAAATTTTCCCAATCTCGTGAATGGAACCAGTGTTCATGTACTAGAGGCAGAACAGTCTCCCCCCAAGATTATAGAATCTAGAAAGACCTCAAGACACCTGATAGTAAGAAAGATAAATCATAATTGTAAACAGGACCTCTTGAAAGCAGCTAGGACAAAGAAGTTCCTTATGTACAGAGGAAAGCCCATCAGAATAACATCAGATCTGTCCACAAAAACATGACAAGCCAGAAAGGGCTGGCAAGATGTATTCAGGGCACTAAATGAGAAGAACATGCAGCCAAGCATACTTTATCCAATAAGACTGACATTCAAAATGGATGAAGAGATAGTTTCCAAGACTGACAAGGTTTAAAAGAGTATGTGACCACCAAGCCGACACTGCAAGAAATATTAAGGGGGGGTTCTATAAAAGAGGAAAATCCTAAGAATATCATTGAACAGAAATATATGGAGACAATCTACAAAAAGAAAGACTTCAAAGGTAACACGATGTCAATAAAAACGTATCTCTCAAAAATCACTCTCAATGCAAATAGCCTAAATGCACCCATAAAATGACACAGGGTTGCAGATTGGATAAAATGACAGAACCCGTCCATATGTTGTGTACAAGAGACCCATTTTGAACCTAAGGATACACCCAGACTGAAAGTGAAGGGATGGAGAAGCATCTTTCATGCCAATGGGCCTCAAAAGAGGGACAGAGTAGTGATTCTCATATCAGATAAATTAGATTTTATTTTATTTTAGATTTTATTTTATTTATTTGACAGAGAGAGAGAGACCACAGGTAGGCAGAGAGGCCGGCAGAGAGAAAGGGGGAAGCAGGCTCCCCGCTGAGCAGAGAGCCTAATGCAGGGCTTGATCCCAGGACCCTGAGACCATGACCTGAGCCAAAGGCAGAGGCTTAATCCACTGAGCCACTCAGGCACCCTGATAAATTAGATTTTAAACTAAAGTCTGTAATCAGAAATACAGAAGGACACTACATAATTCTTAAAGGAACTATACACAAGAAGATCTAACAATTGTAAATATTTATGCCCCCAATATGGGAGCAGACAATTACATAAGAAAACTGTTAATCAAGATAAAGAGTCATATTGATATGAATACATTAATAGTAGGAGATCTTAACATGCCACCTCAGTAGTAGACAGATCATCGAAGCAGAAAATCAATAAAGAAACAAGAGCATTGAATGACACATTGGACCAGATGGACCTCATAGATATATACAGAACATTCCACCCTAAAACAACAGAATACTCATTCTTCTCAAGTGCACATGGAACCTTCTCCAGAATAGACCACATACTGGGTCACAAATCAGGACTCAACCAATACCAAAAGATTGAGATTATTCCCTGCATATTCTCAGATCACAATGCTTTGAAACTGGAGCTCAATCAAAAGGAGAAGTTCAGAAGGAACTCAAACACCTGGAAGCTAAAGACCACCTTGCTTAAGAATGCTTGGATCAACCAGGAGATCAAAGAAGAACTTAAACAATTCATGGAAACCAATGAGAATGAAGACACTTCGGTCCAAAGCCTATGGGATACAGCAAAGGCGGTCCTAAGGGGGAAATACATAGCTATCCAAGCCTCCCTCAAAAAAATTGAAAAATCCAGAATACACCAGCTGTCTTTACACCTTAAAGAACTGGAGAATCAACAACAAATCAAACCAACTCCACACATAAGAAGGGAAATAATCAAGATTAGAGCTGAGATCAATGAAGTAGAAACCAGAGATACAGTAGAACATATCAATGAAACTAGAAGCTGGTTTTTTGAAAGAATCAATAAGATCGATAAACCATTGGCCACACTAATCTAAAAGAAAAGAGAGAAAGCCCAAGTTAATAAAATTATGAATGAAAAGGGAGAAATCACAACTAACACGAAGGAAGTAGAAACAATCATCAGAAGTTATTATCAACAGTTATATTCCAATAAGCTAAGCAACCTAGATGAAATGGATGCATTCCTGGAAAACTGTAAACTCCCAAAATTGAACCAGGAAGAAATCGACAACCTAAATAGACCGATATCTAGTAACGAGATTGAAGCAGTGATCAAAAACCTCCCCAAAAACAAGAGCCCAGGACCTGACGGATTCCCTGGGGAATTCTACCAAACTTTCAAAGAAGAAATAACACCTATTCTCCTGAAGCTGTTTCAAAAAATTGAAGCAGAAGGAAAACTTCCAGACATTTTTTATGAAGCCATTATTACCCTGATCCCCAAACCAGGCAAAGACCCCACCAAAAAGGAGAATTTCAGACCAATATCCCTGATGAATATGGATGCTAAGATTCTCAACAAGATCCTAGCAAATAGGATCCAACAGCACATTAAAAAGATTATCAATCATGACCAGGTAGTATTCATCCCTGGGTTGCAAGGATGGTTCAACATTCACAAATCAATCAATGTGATAGAACAAATCAATAAGAGAAGAGAGAGGAACCACATGGTCCTCTCAATTGATGCAGAAAAGGCATTTGACAAAATCCAGCATCGGTTCCTGATTAAAATGTTTCAAAGTATAGGGATAGAGGGAACATTCCTGAACTTCATAAAATGTATGTATGAAAAACCCACAGCAAATATCATCCTCAATGGGAAAAAGCTCACAGCCTTCCCATTGAGATCAGGAACACGACAAGGATGCCCACTCTCACCACTCTTGATCAACACAGCATTAGAAGTCCTAGCAACAGCAATCAGACAACAAAAAGAAATAAAAGGTATCCAAATTGGCAATGAAGATGTCAAACTCTCTTCGCAGATGACATGATACTTTATATGGAAAATCCAAAAGACTCCATTCCCAAACTACTAGAACTCATACAGCAATTCAGTAATGTGGCAGGTTACAAAGTCAATGTACAGAAATCAGTTGCTTTCTTATACACTAACAACAAAAACACAGAAAGTGAAATTAGAGAATCAATTCCATTTACTATAGCACCAAGAACCATAAGATACCTGGGAATAAACCTAACCAAAGAAGTAAAGGATCTGTACTCGAGGAAATACAGAACACTCATGAAAGAAATCAAAGAAGACACAAAAAGATGGAAGACCATTCCATGCTCTTGGGTCATAAGAATAAATATTGTTAAAATGTTTATACTGCCTAGAGCAATCTATGTTTTTAATGCCATTCTGATCAAAATTCCACCAGTATTTTTCAAAGAGCTGGAGCAAATAATCCTAAAATTTGTATGGAATCAGAAGAGACCCTAAATTGCTAAGGAAATGTTGAAAAAGAAAAACAAAACTGGCAGAAACACGTTACCTGATTTCAAGCTTTACTACAAAGCTGTGATCACCAAGACAGCATGGTATTGGCATAAAAACAACACACAGGTCAGTGGAACAGAGTAGAGAGCCCAGATATGGACCCTCAACTCTATGTCAAATAATCTTCGATAAAACAGGAAAAAACATATACAGTGGACAAAAAACAGTCTCTTCAATAAATGGTGCTGGGAAGATTGGACAGCTATATGTAGAAGAATGAAACTCGACCATTCTCTTATACCGTACACAAAGATAAACTCGAAATGGAACAAAGACCTCAACGTGAGACAGGAACCCATCAGAATCCTAGAGGAGAACATAGGCAGTAACCTCTTTGATATCAGCCACAGCAACTTCTTTCAAGACATGTCTTCAAAGGCAAGGAAACAAAAGTGAAAATGAACTTTTGGGACTTCATCAAGACCAAAAGCCTCTGCACAGCCATGGAAACAGCCAACAAACCAAAGAGGCAACCCACGGAATGGGAGAAGATATTTGCAAATGACAGTACAGACAAAAGGCTGATATTCAGGATCTATAAAGAACTTCTCAAACTCAACACACACAAAACAGATAATCATGTCAAAAAATGGGCAGAAGGCATGAACAGACACTTCTCCAATGAAGACATACAAATGGCTATCAGACACATGAAAAATGTTTATCATCACTAGCCATTAGGGAGATTCAAATTAAAACCACATTGAGATACAACCTTACACCAGTTAGAATGGCCAGACCATTGACCATTGACCAGACCAATGACCAGTTAAAATTAGCAAGACAGGAAACAACATGTGTTGGAGAGGATGTGGAGAAAGGGGAACACTCTTACACTGTTGGTGGGAATGCAAGTTGGTGCAGCCACTTTGGAGAACAGTGTGGAGATTCCTCAAGAAATTAAAAACAGAGCTTCCTTATGACCCTGTAATTGCACTACTGGATATTTACCCCAAAGATACAGATGTAGTGAAAAGAAGGGCCATCTGTACCCCAATGTTTATAGCAGCAATGGCCACGGTTGCCAAACTGTGGAAAGAACCAAGATGCCCTTCAATGGACGAATGGATAAGGAAGATGTGGTCCATATACACTTTGGAGTATTATGCCTCCATCAGAAAGGATGAATACCCAGCTTTTGTAGCAACATGGACAGGACTGGAAGAGATTATGCTGAGTGAAATAAGTCAAGCAGAGACAGTCAATTATCATATGGTTTCACTTATTTGTGGAGCATAACAAATAACATGGAGGACATGGAGAGATGGAGAGGAGAAGGGAGTTGAGGGAAATTGGAAGGGGAGGTGAACCATGAGAGACTATGGACTCTGAAAAACAATCTGAGGGTTTTGAAGGGGTTGGGGGTGGGAGGGTGGAGGAGCCTGGTTGTGGGTACTATGGAGGGCACGTATTGCATGGAGCACTGGCCAGGTGCATAAACAATGAATTCTGTTACACTGAAAAGAAGTTAAATTAAAAAAAATAATAAATTTATATAGTAGTAGAAGTCCTAG
This sequence comes from Enhydra lutris kenyoni, assembly GCF_002288905.1. Lineage (NCBI taxonomy): Eukaryota > Metazoa > Chordata > Mammalia > Carnivora > Mustelidae > Enhydra > Enhydra lutris. The sequence goes on along the minus strand of NW_019154132.1, from coordinate 1,222,795 downwards.
CCTCAGCAATCAGATAAAAAGAAATAAAATACATCTGAATCAGTGAAGAAGATGTCAAACTCTCACTCTTTGCAGATAGTATGATATTTTACATGGAAAACTCAAAAGATGCCACTCCAAAGATGCTAGAACTCAAACAGGAATTCAGTAAAGTGTCAGGATGTAAATTTAATGCACAGAAATCAGTTGCATCTCTGTGCACCAACAACAAGACAGAAGAAATGGAAATTACGGAGTTGATCCTATTTACAATTGCACCCAAAACCATAAGATACCTAGGAATAAATCTAACCAAAGAGGTTAAAAAAAAAAAAATCTGTACTCAGAAAACTATAGAATACTCATGAAAGAAATTGAGGAAGACACAAAGAAATGGAAAATGTTCCATGCTCATGAAGTGGAAGAACAAATATTGTGAAAATGTCAATGTACCTAGAGCAATCAAAACATTTAGTGCAATCTCTATCAAAATACCATCAACTTTTCGAAAAAAATATCCAGTGGAGAAAAGACAGTCTTTTCAATAAATGGCGCTGGAAAAATTGGACAGCTATGTACAGAAGAGTGAAACTCAATCATTCTCTTACACCATATGCAAAGAATAAAAGATTCAAAATGAATGAAGAATGGAAGATTCAAAATGGATGAAAGACCTCAGTATGAGACAGGAATCTATCAAAATCCTAGAGAACATAAACAGCAACCTCTTCTACGTCAACTGCAGCAACTTTTTTCAAGACACATCTCCAAAGGCAAGGGAAACAAAAATAAAAATGAACTTCTGGGACTTCATCAAGATCAAAAGCTTCTACACAGCAAAGGAAACAGTCAACAAAACAATGAGGCAACCCACGAAATGGGAGAGGATATTCACAAATGACACTACAGACAAAGGGCTGATATCCAAGATCTATAAAGAACTCCTCAAACTCAACATTCAAAAAACAGATAAGCACGTCAAAAAATGGGCAGAAGACATGAACAGACACTTCTCCAAAGAAGACATACAAATGGCTAACCAACAGACACATGAAAAAATGTTCATCATCATTAGTCATCAGGGAGATTCAAATCAAAACCACATTGAGATACCACCTTATGCCAATTAGAATGACCAAAATCAACAGGATAGGAAACAATAAGTGTTGGAGAGGATGTGGAGAAAGGGGAACCTTCTTACACTGTTGATAGGGAATGCAAGTTGGAAACTCTCACTCTTTGCAGATAGTACAGCCACTTTGGACAATAGTGTGGAGGTTCCTTAAGAAATTAAAAATAGAGCTACCCTATGACCCTGTAACTGCACTACTTAGTATTTATCCCAAAGATACAGATATAGTGAAAAGAAGGGCCATATGCACCCCAATGTTCATAGTAGCAACATCCGCAATAGCGGACATTTGCACACTGTAGCAAAAGCTGAGATGCCCTTCAATGGATGAATGGATAAAGAAGATGTGGCATATATCCAATGGAATATTACTCAGCCATCAGAAAGAATGAATACCCAACTTTTCACAAGCATGGATGGGACTGGAGGAGATTATGCTGAGTGAAATTACTCAAGCAGAGAAAGTCAATTATCAAATAGTTTCACTTACCTGTGGAACATAAGGAATAACATGGAGGACATTAGGAGAAGGAAATGAAAAGTGAAGGGGGGGAAATCAGATGGGGAGATGAACCATGAGAGACTGTGGACTCTGAGAAACAAACTGAGGGTTTTAAAGGGGAGGAGCATGGGGGAAAGGGTGAGCCTGGTGGTGGATATTAAGGAGGGTACTTATTTCATAGAGCACTGGGTGTTATGCATAAACAATGAATCTTGAAACACTACATCAGAAACTAATGATGTAATATTTGGTGACTAACATGACACAATATAAAAAAATACCATCAATTTTTTTTACAGAAATGAAACAAACAATTCTAAAATTTATATGGAACCAGAAAAGACCCTGGATAGCCAGAGGAATGTTGAAAAAGAAAACTAAAGCTGGTGACACCACAATTCCAGACTTCAAGCTCTATTACAAAGCTGTAATCATCAAGACAGCATGGTACTTGCACAAAAACAGATATATAGATCAATGGAACAGAATAGAGAGCCCAGAAATGGACCCTCAACTCTATGGTCAAGTTATCTTTGACAAAGGAGGAAAGAATGTCCAATGGAAAAAGTCTCTTCAACAAATGGTGTTGGGAAAATTGGACAGCTGCATGCAAAATAATGAAACTGGACTATTTCCTTACACCACACACAAAAATAGACTCAAAATGGATGAAAGATCTAATTGTGAGACAGGAACCCATCAAAGTCCTTGAGGAGAACACAAGCAGCAACTTCTTCCACCTCAGCCTAGCAACTTCTTCCTAGAAACATCGCCAAGGCAACATAAGCAAGAGCAAAAATGAACTATTGGAACTTCATCAAGATAAAAAGCTTTTGCACGGCAAAGGAAACAGTCAACAAAACCAAAAGACAATGGACAGAATTGGAGAAGATATTTGCAAATGACATATCGGGGTTAGTATCCAAAATCTATAAAGAACTCATCAAACTCAATACCTGAAGAACAAATAATCCAATCGAGAAATGAAAAGAAGACATGAACAGACATTTCTACAATGAAGACACCCAAATAGCCAACAGACGCATGAAAAAATGTTTAACATTACTTGGCATCAGGGAAAAAACAAATCAAAACCTCAATGAGATACCACCTCACACCAGTCAGTGTGGTTAAAATTAACAAGTCAGGAAACAACAGATGTTGATGAGGATATGGAAGAAGGAAACCCTCCTACACTGTTGGTGGGAAGGCAAGGTGGTGCAGACACTCTGGAAAACAGTATGGAGGTTCCTCAAGACATTAAAAATAGAGCTACCCCATTTCCCAGCATTTGCACTACTGAGTATACACCCCAAAGATACAAATGTAGTGATCTGAAAAGGCACATGCACCCCAATGTTTATAGCAGCAATAGCCAAACTATAGAAAGAGCATAGATGTCCATCAACAGGTGAATGGATAAAGAAGATGTGGTGTATACATACAATGGAATATTATGCAGCCACCAAAAAATGAAATCTTGTCACTTGCAATGACATGGATGGAATTAGAGGGTGTTATGCTAAGAAAAATAAGTCAATCAGAGAAAGACAATTATCATATGATCTCACTGATATGAAGAATTTGAGGAACAAGACAGAGGATTATAGGGAAAGGGAGGGAAAAATGAAACAAGATGAAACTAGAGAAAGGGACAAACCATAAGAGACTCCTAATCTCAAGAAACAGCCTGAGGGTTGCTGGAGTGGAGGGGGGGTGGGAGTGATGGGGTGGCTGGGTAATGGACATTGGGAAGTGCATGTGCTATGGCGAGTGCTATGAACTGTGTAAGACTGATGAATTACAGACCTGTACCTCTGTATATATATGAAAAACGAAGAAAGTCATTACCTAAGAACTCTGTCTATGGGCAGCACACAAGTATATATATATATAGATAGAAAGAGAGAGAGAGACATATGAAAAACAAAGAAAGTCATTACCTAAGAACTCAGTCTATGGGCAGCACACAAGTTCAAGTGCTTGAGGTGTGGATTAATTTTTGAACTTTCAAGGAATCCAGAAGTGGCAGCTGGGGTGACTTAGATGGACAAAATAGGCATGGGACAATAGGGCAATGTGTCCACAAAGGATAGAATAAAATGAACTAACACATTTAGTGAAACTTCTAACAAATCCATGAGTGTGGCTTTATAACATGAAGATCTCAAGCTGAGCCAACCTGCCATAGATATCTCATGTGACAGATCTGGGTAACCCTTCCCCAATATCCATTTTCCCATTTTTCCTTTTGGAAACTCTGTTTGGCTGTTGGACACATGTCATCCGTCTACAGATTACATTTTCTTGTCTACCTTGCAGCTAGTTGTGGCCAAGTGGTAAAGTCTGATCCAGTGAAATGTGAGTGGAAATGAGGCCACCTTAGATGTCCTTTCTGTTTCTTTCCAGTTAGTTGGAAACCAGTGATGATTAGAACAAACTTGTAAGCCAGGTGCTGTGGGTAGCTTCGCACATTGCATTATTCATCACTGGAGCATTACCTAAGAGGGAAATAAACTATCCTTTTTGGAGAATCTTTGTTACAACATCTTAGTCTGTATCTAGCTAAAATCCTACAATAGCCACTAATTTGGCATAAATATATGCTCACTAGCAGTAGATAGTGTGTAAGACTTCACATGTGGCTTTTGAAGCATTGTTTTTCACAAGTGGTCATTAATCCAATTCTAGACAAGGGCATTTCTAATGCCTGAGGGACTGGGAAGAAAAGGCAGTTGTTCAGGTCCAAATTATCAAAGGAAGAGCTGTATTTGAATCCTCAAAATCAAGAAAAACCCTTCCATTATGGTTTATTATTTAGGTGAATCACAGGGATCGGTGGGGGCTCATTTAGTCCTCTTTCCTTTCCTCATCCGCTGAAAGGGATGCAACAAAGTCATACTGTTGGGCAAGCAGAGTAGAACTGTCCATACATTAGGAAACCAGCCATACAACTGGTCTACAAAGGTTTATGCTTTTCTTTTTTTATTTTGTTGTTGTTTCATGACTTCATTTACAAATTCAGAGACTCTCGTATTTAGAAGAGCAAATTGATAGGTGGTAATAACAGGATTCTTGAATAACCAAATAGGTTTGAGGATGATGTTTGGAAGAATAGCTTTGACCATTCTCTCTGCTTCCTCACTCAACCTCAGGACCTCCCTTGGAGACAGCCACTTACCCCTTTGGCATTTGTCTTGCCTTCTCTCCAGCTTGGGCATTGCCTCCCACTCTGTGCAGTGCCATAGTCTTGTTTTGGGGGAAGACAGACAGCACAACTGCTCCAGAAGGGATGGACCAAATTCCAAGGTGGGAGGGATAATTATTTCCTACTCTTACAGTTCTAATGATATTAATAATTGATAATTATAATAATTTAATACTGTTACCATTCTCTACAATCCATATTTCTTAGAAAAGGGAAAGGTTTCTTTTGTTTGTAGAAAATGATAAAATTACAATTCTCTTTGGGGAAAAGTTAATGGATTTCTATTTTATTGACAATTAGACTACTCAAATTTCTTTATCCTGCTAGATCTCTTTCTAGGGATGGAATGGATTTCTAACTGTATATAAATTGTGTTTATTTTACATATATTACAAACTTTGTAAAATACAGCAAGATAAGGTATACCAGGAGGAAAAGGAATTGATCAAACGTATAATTGGAAGTCAGAAGACAGAGATCAGGTCCTTCTGTGTGTGACCATGGCAAGTTCAAATATAAAATGCATATAATGCCATCCTTATAGGTTGTTAAAAGATTAAACCTAATCACATATCAAGGATGAAATTTACTGTTAATGCTACGTGACATTAATTACTCCTGTTGTGCAGGGCTTGGTCTTTGCCTCTCTTGCTGCTCCATGTTCCTGTAGGACAGTGGTTTTAAAAGACTGGAGAGGAGCTCTTATAGTCAGGAAAGACTTTTGTTTGCTTGTTTGCTTATTTATTTATCCACTGTTTTGCTCTTTTTTAGCTACAAGTTTTGATCTCTTTTGCAATTAACATTAAAAGAGATTTTTACATTTCTCAAAAGTGGACTATTTTGTATAAAAATTAGAATGCACTACTTTAAAAGCGTTTCTTGTATGCCTTTAGCATCTGTGAATCACTTGCCCCCCTGCCCCAAGAAAAAATTGTGAAAGTGTTGATGTAGGTTGTTCTGGAGAGAGTTCTCCAGCTCTGGATCCTCAAAGGATTCCTGACCTTCAGAAGGTTAAGGATCACTCAATTTCAAGTTTCAGCTGAGTGCTCTAACAATGACCCAGGTTCACACACTGCTATATCAGCAAATCTGAGTTTGTTGATTAGATTTCTTGCTATAAAGTAAAATCAGTATTACATGTTACAAATCATTTGGTTGAGTGGCTGCATAGTCACAGGCTCTTTTATCAAATGTGACAAGACCCTGACTTCCGAATGCCTGACTTCCAGATGTCCCTTCTACAAATAGCAGCCAGACTCAAGAAACTTTTCTCTTTACCAAGAAGGGGTAACAAGACCTAAATCAGCTGATCCAGTGTTGTTCCTTCATGATTCTGGCAGGCTCCAGATGAAGCAGGAAAAACTTCACTTGTGCTTCTGGGCAATGCTGGAGACTGACTCCATGAGCAGAGTGGTTGCCTTCATAATTGAAGTATTTGTTCTTTCTCATGGGTGTATACAGTAATGACTCAAAAACATTATGTTTGGACTTGAAAGACATACTTATTTTTAAAGTTGAACTTCCTACATGGCTGCACCCACAACATCTTCTAGTGTTAATGCTTTAGTATTAACTCAATTTAGAGTTTCAGCAGAGCCAAAACATACAGTAGGGGATATTAGAAAGATCCTTGATTTGAATGGCCCGCCCTCCTCTTTATGAGGCTCCTCATGAACTCAGTTGGTGTAAGAATGAATTCAATGTAGAGGTTTAAATTCCTACATGGCTGAAGCCTGGGACTAGTCAACACTGCATGTTACTGATTTGGTTGGTGGGGGTATTCAGGGACAGAGTTGTCTTTCTATGGGAAAAGTTCCCTCCTTTCCTTTCCCCTTAGGAAAGGCAGTGATGGTTTGTTCAGATTGGAATATGAAGAAGGATTGCTTGGGGAGATGGGGGCAAACCTGAGTATAGGAAGACTAGGTTAGGAGTCCAGGAGGGAACTCCTTCTTCATAAAAGGTGGATATTTTGTGAGACACAAAGGATATCCAAGTTCACTAGAAATGTACCACTTCCCTCCCTATAATATAATTCTCTTTTGAAATTGTCTTGTTTTAGGAGTAGAAACATTTGCATACATGATACCAGTACTGGGGATACCCTCAAAGGAGGGGCTTCATTTTAACTCATCTTTCAGCAGATGAGGGAATACCTAATATTTGAGAAATTACACTCTAAGATTCTAACCTGTGACAACTGGAGGCTGGCCAGAGTGAAGGAGACATTTGGGAAATGTCTCCTGATGCTAAGGCACTCTCCTGAGAGATCAAGAGATAGCAAAACCGTCCCTTCTCACAGCTCAGAGTAGTGGTTTTTGCTTCCGCAGAGAAGGAGGGTTGCCTTTGAATTGTTTGTAAATCCATTCCTGAATACAACATGTTTATCCTTAGAAAAATCCCCTTGTTTTCTATAGTTGAGAAGGTACACACAATGTCTGGCCAGCAAGAATATTGCTATTTTCTTTTCTTTTTAAGATTTTATTTATTTATTTGACAGACAGAGATCACAAGTAGACAGAGAGGCAGGCAGAGAGAGAGGGAAGCAGGCTCCCTGCTGAGCAGAGAGCCAGATGTGGGACTCCATCCCAGGACCCTGAGATCATGACCCCAGCTGAAGGCAGCGGCCTAACCCACTGAGCCACCCAGGCACCCAAGAATATTGCTATTTTGACTCAGTACCAGGAGAAGCTCCAGAGGCAACAATGAGGGGAGGGGAGATGGACTGTTACCAAAGCTAGGGGCAGGAAAGGGAGAAAAAGGAGGGAAGGTGTTAGGAATTTTGTCCTTAGGAGGAAATATCTTAAACTTATGTGGCTTCTTTCCCATTAATGGGAGGCCTGTGAGATCAAAGTTTTGGTGAGTTTGAGTTGCGGTGTGAGGGTGTTTCACTTTATTCTGAGTCAGAGAAGACTTTTTGAAAAGGAGACCCAGGATGTCCAAAGACAGAGGGGAATGACCTTCTGCCATCAGAATGTAGGTAGCATAAATAGTTGATGGTTATGGGAAGAAAACCGACAGACTTATTTATTAAGTAACAGAGTAGAAGTAGCTTTTTTAAAACAAAAAATAGAGAAAGAGTGACCAGTAACTGTTTTCAGGAGGGTGACAGAAAATGTGGTTTGGATTTTCCTTGGGCTAGGGAGGAAGGGAGAGGACAAGAGGGTTTGGGAAAGGATACCACCACAATTCCAAACTTTCCCCTCTAGTTCTGCCCCAAGAAGAGATGAGGATGAGAGGGAAAGGCAAAACAAAATGCAAAGAAGATGTAAAATGCAAGCCAACAAATACAACCTATGGATATAAAGGCAGCCTCTTTATTTTTAGCCTTTTTGACTGGATAATCTCTCCACTTCTTTGCCTGAACACAACCTGACTCTCCTTTTAGAACACTGCATGGGACACGATGCATTGAAGAGGATATCCATTATTTCCCCTCATCTTTGATCCAGTGCAGTCAGTGTGTGCCCCAGCAGCTCACTGAGGCTACTGTCAACAAGGTCATGGTGACATCTCTCTCTATCTCTCTACTGTGGTGACTTCTTCTTTTCCTTTAACCTTACTTTTCCTTCTCCTGACTCTTATATGTTAAAATTTATCAGGGATTTGACTGAGGCTTTTTTCCTTACTTGCTACCCTTTCTTCAGGCAATTTCAGGTGTTTTTATCATTTTGGTTATCATCAATTTTTCAATAACTGCAAAATTTGTTCATATTTTGAACTCCAAATCCACTTGGAGATCACATCAATATATTAGTCTGAACATGTCTTCCCCCCAAAATTGCACTTTCCACAATATTAGTATTTTCTTCCTCAGTAAATGGTACCATCAGCCTCTCAGCTCCCTATGTTAGAAACTTTAAATACTTTCTGACACATTCTTCTCCTGAACCTTCAGTATCAACCAGTTCTCAAGTTCTATCATTTCTAACTTCAGTTATCTTAAATTTTCCAGTTGTTTCTCTTACAGCCATCTTCATAGACAAGCCATGATCATCTCTCATTTTGAATTTTTATTCATACCCCTTATTATTATGCCAATCCACTTGCCCTTAGGATAAAATTTAAAATCCTTGCTGTGGCTTCAGTGTCTCTCTTTGATCCCATCTGTGTCTCATCATTATCACTCTCTTCTCTCTGTATTCTAAGTGTCCAGTGATCCTGGACTTCCTTCAGTTCCCTGGACTTGGGCATATACAAAGGTAACCTGATGTAGGTTTCAAGATGAGAAACTTAAGCGAGCTACCTTGAAGAATGTGGAGGAAATGAAAGGCTCCTAGCTTTCAGAGTTGGTTGCCAGAAAGATCTTTTGAATCTTTTCTCCTAGAAGATTCCTACAGAATCTTTTCCACTTTGTACACTTAGGGTAGACCTTTATCTATCTAAAATTATTCAAAAGCATGCTTGACTTCCAGGATAGAGGGGTTCAGATAGCTTTTCAAGAGATCTTTTCGACATATCATGATTCTCACTGTATATTTATATATTTTTTTAATTTAGCATCTTGTTCTTAATTCACTAGATCATAACACCTTTCAAGTAACTCTTCAGATCTGGCCATTATCATCACTTTCTTAGCACACTTGTAAGGATGACAAAGAAATGCTTTTAATGGGCTATGATGTAAATTACTACTAGAAGTATAAAAATCACAGCATGTCCTGAGTGATATATATATAAATACACTTGCTAATTATTATTGGAAGAGAGCATGACTAATGCAAGAGCAGATGTTTTAAAAAATAAAAGGTCACAAGCATTTTCAGACTATTAAAACATTTATTTATGTAGTGAATTTGCATCTGGATTTCTTTGTCTCTGCCTTGATCTCTGTGTCTTACTCACATGCAAGGAATGGCTGTTGTCAGAAACATTAACTACCCATACATAAGAGATTCCATAGAAATGGTCAGAATGGAGCAAGGCTCCAATGGAGGTGAATGAAAACCACCAGATATTACAAATCATTACAGCCCATTGAAATAAAATTGGTTATGTACACAACAAATGGAAAATAAATACCTTTTCCCCAACAAGCTGCAATAATTAATCTTGAGTTGCTGTTAAGTTAGATAATAACAAGCCCCAGGTCTTTTTTAGCAAAGATACATACTTTAAATGGTGTGCCCAATTTGGACAACAGTTTGGCAGTTTCTTAAAATGTTAAAAATAGGTTTACTATATGACCTAGCAATTTCACTCTTGGGTGTCTACCCAAGATAAATAAAAACATTCAGAAAACATATGTTCACACAAAGACTTGTATGCAAATGTTTATAGCAGCATCATGAATAATTGCCAAAAAAGTGGAAACAATCCAAATGTCTATAAACTGGTGACTTACCAAACTGCTATATTCATTCAATGGACTATTATTCAGCCATTAAAAGGTGATTGAAGTACTGACACATACTACAACTTGGACGAACCACAAACATATTATGCTATGTGAGAGAAGTCAGTCACAAAAGATCACGGTACCATTTCATGAAATTTCTAGAAAAGGCAAATCTATAGCGACTGAAAGCAGATTGGCAATTGCTGGGATGAAGTAGATGGTAAATGAGCACAAAGCTGCTTTTGTGGGGGATGGAAATGATCTAAAATTAGATTGGCATGCTGATTGCACAACAGTATAAATGTACTGGAAACCACTTAGCTGCATACTTAAGATAGTGAATTCTATGTACAGTTATATACATTACCCTTCAATAAAAGCTTTTTTATTTTAATTTATTTTCAGCATAACACTATTCATTGTTTTTGGACCACACCCACTGCTCCATGCAATCTGTGCCCTCTCTAATACCCACCACCTGGTTCCCCCAATCTCCCACCCCCTGCCCCTTCAAAATCCTCAGATTGTTTTTCAGAGTCCATAGCCTCTCATGGTTCACCTCCCCTTCCAATTTCCCCAACTCCCTTCTCCTCTCTAACTCCCCTTGTCCTCCATGCTATTTGTTATGCTCCACAAATAAGTGAAACCATATGATAATTGACTCTCTTTGCTTGACTTATTTCACTCAGCATAATCTCTTCCAGTCCTGTCCATGTTGCTACAAAAGTTGGGTATTCATCCTTTCTGATGGAGGCATCATACTCCATAGTGTATATGGACCACATCTTCCTTATCCATTCGTCCATTGAAGGGCATCTTGGTTCTTTCCACAGTTTGGCAACCGTGGCCATTGCTGCTATAAACATTGGGGTACAGATGGCCCTTCTTTTCACTACATCTGTATCTTTGGGGTAAATACCCAGTAGTGCAATTACAGGGTCATAGGGAAGCTCTATTTTTAATTTCTTAAGGAATCTCCACACTGTTCTCCAAAGTGGCTGCACCAACTTGCATTCCCACCAACAGTGTAAGAGTGTTCCCCTTTCTCCACATCCTCTCCAACACATGTTGTTTCCTGTCTTGCTAATTTTGGCCATTCTAACTGGTGTAAGGTGATATCTCAATGTGGTTTTAATTTGAATCTCCCTGATGGCTAGTGATGATGAACATTTTTTCTTGACCATTCTCTTACACCGTACACAAAGATAAACTCAAAATGGATAACAGACCTCAGCATGAGACAGGAATCCATCAGAATCCTAGAGGAGAACATAGGCAGTAATCTCTTCGATATCAGCCACAGCAACTTCTTTCAAGATATGTCTCCAAAGGCAAAGGAAACAAAAGCGAAAATAAACTTTTGGGACTTCATCAAATTCAAAAGCTTCTGCACAGCAAAGGAAACAGTCAAGAAAACAAAGAGGCAACCCAAGGAATGGGAGAAGATATTTGCAAATGACAGTACAGACAAAAGGTTGATATCCAGGATCTATAAAGAACTCCTAAAACTCAACACACACAAAACAGATAATCATATCAAAAAATAGGCAGAAGATATGAACAGACACTTCTCCAATGAAGACATACAAATGGCTATCAGACACATGAAAAAAAATGTTCATCATCACTAGCATTTCAGAAGTCTTAAAACAAAAAAACTCTACAGAAGAATCTCTGGTAGCAAGTCCCACCCAATTATCTTTTAGATATTTGCCTTTTAGTGAAACACTCAAGTGTTTATAGGTGTGGCATACACAGAATGTGAGGAACAAGCAATTAAAAATGAAATAACCTGTTCACTGCTTCTTCTGGAGAAAAGAGCTTGTCATTTTCTAAGGTAAAAACCTCATGCTCAACTGAAAACATGTAGAGAAGATACAACTTATATATGCCCGTGAAGCTGATAAATATGAATGAGGTGGTTCCATATGTACTGACATGAATGGAGAACCTCATGAAATCAAAAAGCAAAATGCTGGAAAAGAGGTAAAAAATAGCACAAACATGTATATAATGTATGTACATGTATTTGTATTTATGTAGGACACCCCAAAGTGCCAAGAGTAACTTTTTTTGTTGGTGATGGGATTGGTTGAGGAAGGGGTAAGGGTTGAGGAAGGGTTCATTTAGCTTGGACACTTCTGGATTGATTTTTAAATTAAGTATGTTAATTTTATAAATAGAAGAGCAAAGAAAAAGAAAAATGGAAGGTGTGATCAATTTATCTCTTCCTCTGTGTCTTATACTCTTTAATTCCTCAAGAAATGACACAGCTATATGTCCCAATGGGAAATAATACAGTGGGGAAATAATCTAGACTTGCCTAAGGGCTTAGCACCATATTTTGGAACGCTGGCCACACAGTAATGTGTCTGGTCTGTGCAGCTGCTCATAGGGCAATGAGGATTGATCAGACTGATCTGGCTAATGAAACACTTCATCGAGCATGCTGCCTATTGGATTATGAAAATTTTCCACCCTAGCTAAGACTGGATGAACACATTGTGAAACAAGGTGATAGTTTATCCTGGAAAGCTGTGCAATAGAAAAATCCACATGATGGGCTGAACCTGATTGTTTTAAAAGGTGGATTTATTCCTTTTAACCTAAAAGGAGTTGTGGCCACAAGCACTAGTGGAGGAACATTCCTGCCCTTCCATTTATAACCTCTCCCTCTTTTTAAAAAGCTAAGTTGCTTTAAGATTTCTTGCCCCAGGCAACAACCCTTTTACAAACAACTCTTTATATTCTCCATGTGACCATTTTTCAGTACACACATCAAGAGAAAATTATCTGGATGGCCTCCTCAGTTTTCCTCTGTTCCAGAGGTCTCATGGGGGCCTAAGATGGAGAATATCAGCTCATGGTAAAGATAAAATATTTTCCATCTTCCAAGGTCCTATTGGCCTGGAGCAGGGGTCAATAAACTATAGTCTCTGGAACCAACTTCAGTTTATAATCTGTTTTTGTACAGCCCAAGAGCTAAGGATGGTTTTTATATTTTTAAATGTTGAAAAAGGTCAAAGAATAATAATATTTCAAGACATGTGAAAATGATATGAAATTCAAATTTCAGAGTCTATAAATAAAGTTTTATGGCAATATAACCACACCATTCTTTATGTATTTGTGCTAAAGAGCAGAATTTAGTAGTTGCAATTAATGCTCTATGATCCCCAAAACCTAAATATTTGCTATTTGGTCCTTTCTGGCATCAGGGTCTTTGGCAGTAGCAACTTGGAAAGAGTTTGAATTGAAGTTCTCCTTCAATAGTCCAGTGAATGGACAACTGGTATGGGGAGTTACTCTCTAGCTGTCTGGGAAGCATAATGAACCTTTCCTGAAATTAACTAAAGTGATCCACATGGGATATTCGGAATAAGAGAATGCTAGGTGTAGTGAGTTATGTGACATCATCCTTAAAGGATGACATTACACTGCTTCTGAGAGACTATTCATTATAATACACACCATTGATTTAATAATAGCTTTTCTAGAAAAGAGATAAATGTATTAATTACATAATACACACTAACTGGAAATGCTAAATGTGTTTATTTTTAATGCGGTTGTTTCACCCCTTGGAAAGTATATTTCTTGAAGACTGTGACTGTGTCCTAGTCATTTTTGCAAACCAAGGTTGTCACATGGAGCTCCAAGATGTCAGGAACCTCTGAACAGAATTTTGTAATCGTTAGTGGATTGTGACATCAATTTGGTGGACCTACTTCTAACATTTAAAAAATAAAATAAGACAGAATAGTACTAGAGAGAAAGATTAGAATAAATAATAAATTAGGATATTAGAATTTATTTATAATTAATTTAATAAACAATACATTATATTCATATTAAATATTTAATTTAATACAAGTTATTTATATTTATATTAAATATTTATAATATAAAATAATTTACTAAATTAGGATTTATTAATAATAAATTAGAATGTAATACCAAAAATGGAACATACACATCACATGATGTATGCTTTATTTCATGATGCTCTTGTTTCAGCTTACATATATGATGGGCGATGATGGAAACATGTTTTTTACCATGGATTGTAGTAAAAACAGTTTGAGAGCTTCTGCCCTGGTGGCTGTGTTTAAGCTGTACTCAGCAGGAGTATTAAAAGAGCAGCTGTGATATGTGATATGAGGTTTCACAGAAGCATCAGGACAAAGAAAGCAGGGTGTGGTCCCAAGAGGATGGTCAGCCCAATGGCAAGAGTTCCCCAACACCTGCCATGGGCTTTACCCTGAGGGAGTGCAGAGAAAGCTACAAAGCAGTAGGTGACATGATATCCACCCTTGAGAAGCTGATAGCCTATTGAGTAACAAGATTCACGCCCTAACAATAACAGAAGCTAGGGGATGTTTAGCACATCTGGAGGGTGATAGGGGAGGATCACATCTGTGGTTATAGTGGAAAACAGGCTTACCTAAAAAAGGATGTGGGGGTGATTGTTGAATGATTTTAGTTTGCTCAACTCAGTATTTATTCTTCAAGTTTCAATCAAAATGAGAAGCCTTCCTGCCAATCCCACTTTATCCCCCCTTCTCCATTGTTTGTTAATTCCCTTTCTGCTAGCAGTAACCTTGGAGGGGCAGGATGGTTCTCCTTCATATTCAGGTGCATAGAGCCTTCTGCCCACAACCCTTGGTGAAGAGAAGCAATTTGATAGATTCTGATGATAAATTAATGAATGAAGAAATCTGGTGAGTAATTGTTTAGTTACTGTCCATCTGTAAAAATGGTGAGCTTCAAAATATCCGTTTAGGTCTGAGCAGAGAAATTGGCTTGATCTGAGCCTCAGGGATCTGGTACAGTTATGGAGAATATCTTGTTCAACATGCTTTTGGAAGTGAAGTGGGTTCCTAGAAAAGGTTACAAGATACCTTGAACCACATCTTGGAGTCTCATTGAGGCATGATGAGTACCATAAAAGAGAGTCATAAAAAATTGCTTAGGAAAAAAAAAAAAAAAACTTAGAATATCTGTCATCTCTAAAAGTTTACAATTTTATGCAAATAAGATTTTGAATATATCAAGATTGCTTTAATTCAAATTCAAGTGTCTCTTACTATGTTTTAGTGACGCATCTCATTCATCTCTGCATAATCTGAACTACTTAGCAGAGGGACCAACACCTTAATAGTGCTCTATGTACCTTCGTTTGAATCCAGTTGACTTAATTTCATTCCATTTTGTGGCAATACAGATTTCAGGTTTGTTTTTTATTTTTTTTATTTTTTTTATTTTTTATTTTATTTTTTTTTTAAAGATCACAAGTAGGCAGAGAGGCAGGCAGAGAGAGAGGGAGGAAGCAGGCTCCCTGCCGAGCAGAGAGCCCGACGCGGGGCTCGATCCCAGGACCCTGAGACCATGACCTGAGCCGAAGGCAGAGGCTCAACCCACTGAGCCACCCAGGCGCCCCACAGGTTTGTTTTTTAAAATGATTACTTTTTTTCTTGAAGTAAGATAATTGGCATGAGACAGCAACGATTTAAACTCTTACTAAGAAGATACACAAAAAAATGAAGCATATCCTTTTCTACAAAAGAAAATTTATCGAAACTGGAGTTTCATTGACTTAGATGTAGAAGGACTCATGCAGCTCACATCTTAGATTATATTCAAAGAAGATGTTGCCTCTGCCAAGAGCAAGATGAGTTGACAAAAACTTGGCCTTGGGAGTGGAAAAGAGTCCTGCAGGCCTGTATTTATGGTGCTGGTAGTATCACTTTCCTAGGAAAAGTGGCTTACTACCCTGCTCAGAATGAAAGAGGAGACAGGAAATCATCTTCCACTTTGAGCAGAATGGGAAGTCACCCAGTGCCTTAAAACTCTAGATTTGAATTGGTGAGCCATATGGCTCAATTTTTCCTTTTCCAAAGATGTCTTCAAAAAGTCAAAGTTGATGATGATGACTCTCTTAGTCAATTAGGGCCGCTATGACATAATACTAGAAACTGGGTAGCTTATAAACAACAGAAATTTATTTCTTAAAGCTCTGGAGGCTAGAAGTACCAGATCAGGGGGTTGGGTTCTGGCGAAGGCTCTTTTCCAGCTCTCAGACTTCTCATTCTTCCCCCACATGGTAGCTCTCTGGGTGGATAGATAACTCTCTGTGGTCTCATTTATAAGGACAATAATTCCATTCATAAGGGCCTCACCCTCATGAACTAATCACTCCTCAAAGCTCCCACATCTTTAAAAAGAAAAAGAAAAGATTTATTTATATATTTGAAAGAGAGGGAACGAGAAAGAGAGAGCACACTCAGTGGGAGGAAGAGGGAGAGGGAGAGAGAATATCAAGCAGACTCCCTACTGAACATGGATCCTGATGCGAGGCTTGATCCCACACCCCAAGATCATAACCTGAGCCCAAATCAAGTAGGTTGCCTAACTGCATGAGCTACCCAGGTACCCCAAAACTCCCTCCTCTTAATACTATCACATTGGGCATTAGACTTTCAACATATGAGTTTTGAGGAGACACAAATATGCAGACCATAACTATGATGATGATGGTGGTAGTGGTGATAGCAACATCTATTATATCGCATGGTTTTATGGTTCTGGAACCATATTTATACAATTGCTTTGTTTATGCCTCACATGTCCTTTCCCGGACTGCTGGACTACTATTAACCCTATTTAGGAGATGAAAAAAAAACTGATAGAGAGGTTTTGAGAACAATTCAAAGTTAGATAACTGGTGCTTGAGAACGTGGACCTACTAAGTCTCCATACCACACCCTGCACTCCACACCTCTGCAGCATTCTTTGATAGTGTTACTTGCCATTCACTAATGGACTAGGGCTAATCTGGTTATAATCTAGGTATGAGGTCACTGGCAGAAGACACAGCTCTTCTCTCACCTTTATTTGCAAAATTGATATACTTTCACTGTTTAAAAAAGGAGAAAGAGAATATATATAAAGTAAAAGTTTATATAAGAATATATAAAATTTATATATGTAAGAATATATAAAAAGTCAAAGTTTCCCAGTTCCACATCTGAATTATCTGACTTCACTCCTGAGACATTAAGAAGGCCAAGGAACCACTCAGAAATATTTTAAAGTTCCAGGAAAGAAGGGCAAAGAAGCCAGCCATTGAGACTAAGAAGCAGCAGCCCGTGAGGTGGGGGCAAGCAGAAGAGTGAGTGCTTCTGAAGGATCCAGAGTTGATCACGAGAAGAGCTCCTGGCCACTGTAAACAGTTTGGTGGTTTTGCCTATTAGGTCTTTGTCTTGTACTTACAAATATATTGCTATTCCATGTAAATATACCATATGGTACATATACTTGTTATTTTATGCACACACCATATTTGTTAAGATGCTTTGGGCTGCTAGTAAAACAAAGCCCAGACTCAATGACTCTTAAGCAGTCAAAAAAATGTACTACTTCACATAATAAGAAGTCCCCAAGCTTAGTTTGCTCCATGTTAATTCAGCATCTCTATAGTGTCATTTAGGACTCAAATTGTTTCCACATTCACCCCTTCCTTCTGTATATGTGAGTTTTGTTCATTGCAGATCAGTGATGGTCACTGCAGTTCTAGCTATCATAAGCAGATATTAGACATTTAGTGGAAGAAGACAGTTTCTTCTTGTTTCTCTTTATCAGAGGGGAAAAAAAAAAAAAAAAAAAAAAAAAGGTCCTTTCTCAGAAGCTTCCTAGCAGATTTCTCAGGTTTTAATGACCCGGAGTAGGTCATTAGACCATTATTCAACAAATCACTGGTATTAGTGTGATTAGCCTGGCTTATTTAGGATGGAGGCGATACCAATGAAGAGAAGGCAAATAACTGTCTTCACTCACTGCTCCCTGCTTTTTAAATATAACAATATATAATTTTTTCCCATGTCAGTACAGCATAATCTACCTTATGCTTTTCAGATGGTCAAACATTCCATAATATGGGTATACTGTAGTTCATTTAAGATTTCCCTTACTGATGGAAAGCTACTATTTTTTTCTATTTTTCTGTTACAACTTTTGAATAACTGTGGATATAAAACTATCACTTGCAAGATGCATTCCTAAACTATAAATTCCTGGATTCCTTGGTTTATAGACTCATGATCTTAGATTTCTCATGGGCAGGGTCAAAGGTCTGCAACTCTTAAACTATGATAGGTACTTTCTTCTCTACCTTTAGAATGGATATCTGCCCTTCAGAGTGGTGGTACTGATACGCATTTCTACCAAAGTGTAAGCAAGGGTTTTTTCCCACACTTCCACCAACTCTGGATATTTAATGACCTTTTGATTCTAGCCACATCATTTCTAAAGAATTATAACTGAAATTAAATTGCTTTTTTTTTAAAAATTCAGAGATGCAGATGCTACTAAGGATACTATCTACCTCAGAAAGAAAGAGGAAGAAACACTAGCTTTTTTCTTCCACCTGCCCTTCTATCTCCCAACAAAGGCTTCCACTTACCAACCTACCAGAAAGTCATAGAAACAGGGAACACTGAGAAATATAGTCCAGTGATGCATAGCAAATCAGCAAAATGTGGCAGAAAGACAAATGACAAGCATGACTACTCTTTCTTCCACTTAGGTGTCTGCTAAGGTGATATGCCTTGTTGGCAGTCTTTTTTTTTTCCCCTCCTCTTTTCCCTTTTCCCTTTATAATAACTGATCCATTTTAAAATGTACTGATCATTTCAGACTTAAGTATTATTTTTCTGTGCCAAGTGGCTGTGCCTTTACCATCTCAGCCAATCATTTTCAAGCTTTGCCTTGTAGGAGTTCTTTTTACATTAGCGAAGCTTTTGGACTTACAAGACAGAAGGAATCACTCAGAACAGTCAAAGAAAAGTGAAATGTATCATGAGACTGAGCGTGACAATAAGGACAAAAGAATCCCATGGAAATTTGAGAAGAGAAATTGCAAAATAGTAAAATTTGGACGACAGAAATTAAACCTGGAAGGTCATTCAGCTCTAGAACCCTTTCAGCAGGATATTCTGGTTCGTTATCCCAGAGCACAAATTGTACCATGATTCAATCACTGTCTCTCCCTCTTTCCGTGTATTTTTGTACTTTACTTATTACTGATCTCTACATCCTTTCTCAAAATTTACTCAGTTTGCTCATAATTTATCCTTCCTCCCAACTCTAGAATCGTGGTATTGATTTGCTTGTGCTTTTGTCAGCTTCTTTTCAGCTTCCACTCTCAGTATTTGCCACTTAATTACCTCAGTTTCTTGAGACTAGAATCTGATATGCCCCACTCAGGGAGAATAGTTTTGTGCCAGAGCACTGCCTTGCATTGTATCAAAACCTTCCTTCAGTCCAATGAGCTTGGTTTAGAGAATGGGTGGTGTTTCATGAAACAGATAGAGGCCTAGGGCCATACCCTGAGCGGGGAATGTGGATATGGTAGGTTTCCTAAGAAAGAGATGGTATGTAGAGCAAAGAAGACACTCCACTTTCTTGTGTAGCTCTTAATTTTGTTTGTTAATTTTCTTATCAAACTGATTGTAAGTTCCTTAATTATATTGACTATATTAAACAATCCTTTTGCATCCTTCACAATATTCATTCATTCACTCATTCACTCATCCATTCATGCATTCTTTGGTTTATTTGTTCATCCATTTAATCAACATATTTAGTGAATTCCTATCATGTTTCAGGCATCAGGTAGGACCCAGGGATATAGGAGAGAAAGACTACATCTCCCCATCAGGACCTCTCTCATTGCCCTTGTAGCTTCCAGTTTTTCAAAACCTTATTTCCTCTGAATCATGGTACAAGGATAAATCTAAGAACCAGGAACTCAGAGGTCACAAGGTCTCATTTAAGTTCTTTTGTTGTTGTTCTTAAGATGTTATTTATTTATTTGAAAGAGCAAAAGAGGGAGACAGAGAGAGCACAAGAAGGGGGAGCAGCCGAGGGAGAAGGAGAAGGAGGATGCCAGCTGAGCAGGGAACCTCTTGTGGGGTTTAATCCTAGGACACTGAGATCAGGACCTGAGCCAAAGGCAGATGCTTAACCAACCCAGACAACCAGGTGCCCCTCATTTAAGTTCTTTTATCAGAATTTTTTTGAAGGTCAACTACATATCTTGCTTGAACTATGGTGGGGTTACATACCAATTAATCTGTTGTAAATTGAAAATATCCTAAGTAAAAATTGCATTTAATACACTGAGCCTATTGAAAATTATAAGCTTAGCCTAGCCTACCTTAAATGTGCTCAGAACATTTACATGAGCTTACCAGTGGGCAAAATCACCTAATGTAAAGCCTATTTTATAAAAAATATTGAATATCTCATGTAATTTAATGAATATTGTACTGAAATTGAAAAACAGAATAGTTGTGTGGGTAAAAGAATGATTGTAGGCATATCTGTTGTTGAACTCTTGATCATTGCTGACTGGAACTTGCAGTCACTGCCCAGAATCAGGAGACAGAATTGTCCTGCATATCACTAGCTAAGGGAAAAGATCAAAATTCAAAATCCCAAGTATGGTTTCTATTTAGTGTGTATAGTTTTTGTACATTACAAAGTCAAAAACTTGTAAATTGGACCATTGTTAAGTTGGGGACCATCTGTACACTCTTCCTGCAGTGGGGTCTCTCCACATGACATCAAATAAAGCTGCCGATGGCTTTCAGCTTTGTCTCAGAAATGTGCTTTGATTTGTTGTTAGCTTCCTGCTTGAGTCAGCTGTCCTGATTTTCATGTCACAAGTTTAGTATATTCTACCCTTTAAAAGGGAGATAAATACAGACAATACCAAATCTACAGCAGCACCTCTCCACCCTCCAATTCTTATTTTTCTCATTATGATAACCAACCCAGAAATTCAGACACTTAACTATTGATTTGTAGGTCTCCATCTCCTTCAAAGCACATTCCATAAGTCATTAGCCTATTTAAAACAAAATTGCATTTTGAATAAATGCATCTGATCTCATGGTGAAATTTACTCCAAAATCTATATTTGTTCATAAAGTAAGTCTTCTCTCTTTCTTTTTAAAATTGATTTTACTTTTTTCTATTATTACAACTTTAAGTCAGGAAAAAAGAGATTTCCAAACACTGGAGAGGCATCAGTGGTGAGTCAGCTCACTGCATTCTTCACCTTCCTGTTCCTGTTCCAAATCCCATTCTAGAGCCTTTGATGCAAGCTGAAGTGAGGCCTTGTTCATAGTTTGTTTTTCAGTTTGTCGATGTGTAATCACCTGAAGTAGTTATGTTATGGCTACAACAGGAAAATAGTTTGTAGTGTCTGAGCTATACATGTTCCCACAGGCGATCCCAGTGGTCATAAATCTCAATGCCATGTGGGGTTTGTTTATTCCCAAATATAGGGTAATTTTATTTCAGTGAAATCATCCCTCTCTCTTTCTACTGCTAATAACCCCACTCCTAAAGGCATTTGGATACAGTTGAAGGGCTTGCTGTCTGCTTTCCTGCCCTTTCTAGAAATAACTCAGCTCTAAATTGATCTAAAACCCATTTCCTTATAACCGTTTGATGTAGAAGTCAACACTATTTTCAAATTGTATCTACACCAAATGATTTTTATTTATTTATTTATTTTAAGGCTCAGTGAACACTGAATGGATTGTATTAGGTTAAAAGCAATCAATTCCCTCTCAAAAAAGCTCTGCCAGTCTATGTTCAGGAGTGTGAAACAATGGTATTCATTGCTGCTTACCCAATAACCAAAAGTTATTCTTCCTTATTTTTCTTCCTTCCATTTCTTCTTTCCTCCTTTCCCTTCCTCCCACCCTCCTTCCCTCCTTCCTTCCATCCCTCCTCATACTTAATTTCATCTGCTTGTTATTGACAAGGAAATATCAATTCCCTTTCTAACTCCTACATTCTAATATGTTACATAATAAAATTCTCTGGGTGTGTGCTTTTTAAATTAATGCCACCACATAAGCAAACCCCAAAGGGATGTTCATACCCACACACTCAGATACACACATTCACACGCATGCCAGGAGCCTCTGTTGAAATATATTAATCCCTGAATTTAGGAAAATTGGAGCTTTGGGCTGTCTTGATTTTATCTTAGATATCTAAAGAGATTACAAACAATCTTCAAGTTAAAATGCCATTTTTATGTATGTAAAGGTAATAATAACTTTGTTTCAAAGAAACAAGGCTCTATTTCTGTGTGAGTGGCGTTTTCTCATCATAACTCCACAGACCTGCTCTTAGAGGACCTTAAGTGGCATTGTGCCTATTTCTTTGTAGAATAATGAAATGTTTATATTACATGGTCCCATTGTAAGATCAGTCAGTCCCTGCCAATGGATTTATAAACATCGTCTGCAGGTGGTCCCTGTGTGTCACTTCCAGAAGACAAGCTTTCATTCTCAGGAAATGGGCCCCACTGAAGTCCCACACAGTACCCAAAACACCAGACTGAGCACAGTAACTGATGATGTTCTCATGCATCTTGGCCCTGAAATGACCACATTTTAAAACCCTGTTCCACCAGAGCCTCTTGGGCATGCCCTCTATGGGCAAAGAAGGATGGTAATTATATACGGCATTTTGAAGAATGATAAACCCAGAACTTATCTCCCAGACATTTAGAATTTGTCTCTTTCTTTTGTAACTTACCTCTATTCTTCCCATTCTTATCATGGCAACCTCTGCAAAGATAGGATACATTTTGCCTGTTCTCTTAAGTGGCACCTTTTTTGTCAGTCACTAAGATTTCTCAAACAGGAAAGATACACGATGAAATATAATTTTATGGTTCCATGTCATATTTTCATTTTCTAGGAAACATTCAGTAAGTTTTTCCTTCTTGCTTAGATAATATTCAGGATGGGGTTTTGAATTTCTTGGAAGAACCACTGGGCTATATATATTTATTTCTGGATATTTGCTTAAGGATAATTGCAAAGAAAACCAGCCCAAAGAAAATGTGAGTATTCTTTAGGGAACAGTACCTGCACTTTTTATCCCCCTTCTTTCACATGGCAGTGTGACTGCTAGGCAAGAGCTCTAGAAAGTTGGAGATCAAAAGATGTAGCTTCTAATGCTAACTCTGCCTTCAACCAGCCAGGGTGTCTTGCAGTAAACCCTAAGCCTCTCTGGGTCAGGGAACTCCTTTGTCAAAGAAGGGGGTTGGTCTAAATGGGCTATAGGTTTCTTTTAACTCTCCATAATCTATTATTCTTAACTTCATGCTTCATTATAATCCTTGTGACTCTAGTATAGAGTTGGCATAAACCCAAGCATATGTTATTGGCTAAGAGAAAATAAACATTTTTGGGTCTTTGAAATCATGGGCTTTGCTTTTGAATGTTTAGAGATGTGTAGGCAATCTTAAGTATAGCACAACAAGAGAACCCACAGGCAGAAAGCTATTTCTTAAGAGGAGTGTTAAAAGACAAGGTATTATTCAGTAAAGAATAATCTGCTGAGGGCAAGGTGTTGTTTTTATTTCCCTCTGTAATTTATCTTTCAACAGGCCAACTGAAGAAACAATAAACTATGAGCTTGCAAATGTTAGGGCTTTGATTCTAGTGGGGTGTTTTTCAGGGCCTCTGTGAGTTGGAGATGTTGTCATGCAAGAATATTTGAGAATCTCACTGATATTTCTCAATCCCAGAGCACAGCCTAATGTTAAGTCTATGAGAAACTAGATGAGCACCTGGCCTCTGGGGAAGAACCTTGCTTTGGTTTTCTGAAGATATCTAAAGATAACAGGCTGCTAAAGTCAAACCAAATGAACAAGCCATCTAGACCAGCAAGGAACCCAAGAGGATTGACTTTGCTTAAAGCATGTTGTATGGTATTTTCTTTGGGCTACCTGTTTCAGTTGAGTCTTTTTGTGGTCCTGGAACAAAAGTTACCTTTTAAATTACTCACTTAAGACCTCTGTGTTTCCTCTGCACTGAGAACTGTAAAAGACCAGACGCATTCATGCTTTGCATGGTGGACTCTTCAGGAGTCTGTGTGATCCTGCTAAATGTCTGAGACCAAGACTTGCTTCCTATTGCCAGGCAGGCTATTTTGGACCTTCTCCAGACTTCTCAGTGCATTTCCAGAGAATTTTGCAAGCGGTTGTGTGGGGGTCATTATAACACTGGTTGTTTGTGGCTTCTTTGTATAAACCTTCCATGTAAAAATTCCTGTTTGTCAAATATAAATGAAGAGGTAATTATTCACATTGCTAGAAGACTTTTCTCCCTTTAGGAAAGCATTTACACAGGAATGTCCTTTGTCCCTATTTCTTCCTGGCTCTGCCCTGATTCCTATCTTGATGAGCTCTGGCCATTACCTGGTTTCCAGAGGAGCAAGGAGGCTGTCAAATTTGTTTTTATTTGGTGGCTGCATCTTCAGTCTTGCTGACTGGAAGAAAGAGAATCTGCCTCTGTCCCAGGGAGCTAAGAATGTGGTATAAAGGAAGTCATACTTTTTACTTGAGTCTTCCAGAAGAGAAAGATTTGAGGCAAAAAGAAAAAAGGACATGCCCTGGAGGTGGATGGCATAGTGGGAAGAGCCTCAGGTTAGATATGGGTGGATCTGGAAATTAATCTAATTCTAGTTCTGCCACTGATTCTTGGTTTGACCTTACTCCAGTGAGATCACCTCTCTGGGCCTTCAGTTTCTTCATCTCTGAAGTGAGTAGCATTTACTAAATGATTTCTAAACTTACCCCAGCACAAGTATATTGTGCTTCCTTAGCCTAAGAGAGATGGATTTGATATGTGCAAGGCAAGGTTGAATCTGCCATTTGGAACAGACATCTTCAGGCCATTGCCATTTGGAGATTTGGTAGAAGGGAACACATGTCTCTGGAAATAGAAAGTCAACTAAAGGTGAATTCTATTTGACTTATTAAGCTTCTTAAACACCCACTTCCTCCCTTGTGAGGTCTGGGAGGGCAGGAACTTAGCCTGGTTCATTCACTGCTATATCCATACCAACCAGCATTGGGCCTGTTACGTAGGATACCTTCAATAAATAATTATTAAATGGAGAAATTACTGAGCTTACATTGCTCATTCTTTGAGATCTAGACTCCATTTCCTGTATTCCAGAGCCCTGCCTGCTCAATCTGATCTGCGTCCAGGTGATCAACCGTGTACCTTCTATCTCTTAGGTGCTAACCATTGTTGCCACCCTCTCAGTGTTCCATAATCATTACCACTTCCATGATTTTGCTGATTTTGTTGCATCTGCCTAAAAACCATACTGTCGCTTAGTAATGCAATTCTTCAAGACCACTCTGAGATCCTCTTCCTCAGTGAAGCCCTCCTTTGTTGCTAGACCCTGGCTGAATACCCAGGTTAACTGTGCTTAATTCTTATCTCCAGCCAAAGTGGACTCGTTAGCGTCCTCTTGCGTGCCTTGTAATGCCAAACTTTTCCATCAGGGTCTGTGTATAAAACAGAAGTAATAGAAGAGGTGGTTGGAAACTTAATACCTGAGAGTTGGACAGCATGGTTTGCATTCCTTTCTACCCATGTCACCTGGAGGAACCATTCAGTCTCTCTGTGCCTTGACTTCTTCACATGTAAATGGTACTAAAGCAGTGCATGTTTGGAGCATTGTTGTGAAGATCAAATTAGGTGTTTCTGAGAAGCATTTATGAGCCTGCCCTCAGTAACAATCCATGAAACTGCATCATTGCCAAGGCTCAGGTGATAACTATGAAATTTGATTATATCCTTATTCACAGCATCAGGTCATCACCTCAAGCAGTTTTTATAAAAATAGCATCTAATCTGGCAAGAATGTGTCATCTTATCACCTTAGAAAGATAGGATCATCAGGTTTTAGGTCTGTAGATTTCTCGGTGAGGTAGAAGGAAGGAAGAAAGAAGAGAGGAGAGAACAAACTGAATGCTACTTCCCTTCAGGAAATTTTTCCTTCCCCCCCCCCCTTTAGTGTTCTGAAAAAGGCATTCCATGAAGTCTTGTAAACTAAAACTTCATAAAAATCCCATATTTTCCAGAAATTGTTGAAAACTTAAAAATTTAGAAGGGGATTCGCTATTTTAGCGTTAGACACAGAGCTCTGGTGTCAGTACTTTAGTGTATTGAGATAAAACCAGGGTGGATTTCCTAGGTTGCCATGATGAAGAAATAGAAAAACACCTGGTGGCCTTATTGGTCCTTCTCCTTTCTCTCAAAAGATGCTTAATTTCTTCTTGCTCCATCACGGTTGTGTTATAGGTTTGCTAAGATTTGGAGGAACAGAGAGATTTACAAGCAGACAATAGTCAGACTTCAGGGAACAATGTACAGAGTGCTCCTTACAGTAATCATGACTCTACAGATATTAGAAGTTTTGGATTCCTAGAAAAAGTATCTGGACATGCAGCTCTCCTTTTCTCTTCGAAGTCAGTACCACAAAAGGGTGATTAGAAGATATCAAAGTCTGCCTCACTTTATTTTAAATTTTTCTGTTTCCTCTTCTGGAATGTT
This sequence comes from Enhydra lutris kenyoni, assembly GCF_002288905.1. NCBI lineage: Eukaryota > Metazoa > Chordata > Mammalia > Carnivora > Mustelidae > Enhydra > Enhydra lutris. Next base: position 1,196,194 of record NW_019154132.1, on the reverse strand, counting down.
CTTTTTTAACCTCGCAATCCATAGAGAAGAAATAAATGAGAATGGAAATAACTCTCTTGTGTTCTCCTTGTTCTCTGCTTACAAAAGAATCTGGACTTGAAGTCTTGACTTATAGGGGGAAGCCTGCCTCCTCAGTTCTGTAGTTATTGTTCTCTTCTGACATATCTACCCAGGTAAAGTTTCAGAGTGATTTCCAACCCCACACAGTGAGATCCTCCAAGGAGCAGAACTGGTTTGATTTTTAAGACTGCTAAACATATTCAGTCATCAAGTTATTTCCCCAACCAATATTACTGCTACTTTACAACAGGCTGCTGCTAAAACCATTTTAACATCAAGTCCTTTAATACATCAGCAGAGAAAGAGAGAGAGAGAGAGAGGCGGAGAAAAATAAAAGCTAAGCATGATGCCAATAGACTGAGGGAGGGCATTGGTTGGTTAGTTGGTTGGTTGCTTTTAAATATCTCCTGTATTTGATAACAATCATTGTTTTATAAGTGAGGGGTAAATTGCTTCTTGTCTCTGACATGCTTAGTGGCTCTCTAAGTAAACTATTTGAAGATCACTCTACAGTAGCAAGTAATAACATGCCTGAGAAACTGCAGGTTAGCCGGGCTGGTACTGTTCTTAACAGTATTTGCTAAGTTCCATCCATTAGAATGTTTTTAAACAATAGAGAGACATGTCACCATGATTCAACAATGATAATCCTGAGTTTACAGGATTTCTTCAGTGTGCAGAACTGGTTTTTAACTTCACTATTACTGACCCTCAGATCAGAGGTGAAGTAAAAAGAGCTGAGTAGAAAAGTTCCCCTCCTCCTTATTGCCTGCACCCTTGCCTTAGTTCCCTAAGCTCCCACTGTGCACTAACCCCAGCCTTCTGCTGGAATTTGGCAGCAGCTAATAATCTCTATGTTATTTCTTAGCTACTCCACAGACCCTGTATTTATCTTACTTGCCTTGCTCAGTTAGGGCTCTGCCAAGCCTTCCACTACTATGGAGTTGATACAACTGAAACTTATCTTAGTGGCCAATTTATTTTTTCTCTTCAGCTTGGACTCCATAGGAGACAACTATTTTGAATGACGGTATACTAGCAGGAGGAGGGCACTACCATGTCTATCTATTAATATCAATGAAAATACATATTTTTTCTCCTTTCTGTACATAGCTGTATACATGCTCAATACTCATTTATTACAAATGTAACATTTCAAAAGAGATGATTTATGTACATCAAATCTATTTAAATGAATTATGTTAATAAATTATAATTCTTGAAAGTAGCAATCAACTTCAAAAGCAAAATGTCTTAATTATTCAGTTTAAAGTATAAATGCTATTTCTACAAAATAAAAAATCACTTAGAAAATAGTTAAAATTTTGATTCATTATTAGTTAGAGCCTTGTTTGCATTAATTAGGAATTTCACAAGTATTGTTAAAAAACAGAAGATATTTTAGGAGGGCACATATTACATGGAGCACTGGGTATTATATGCAAATAATGAATCGTGGAACACTACATCAAAAACTAATGATGTGTTGTATGATGAGAAACATAACAGAAAAAATTAATTAATTAATCAATTAACATTTAGAGCAACTTTTGCTTTATGATTCTCTATCGTATCTATCTAATATTTCAAACAAAAAAGAATTGGCAAGAGTCATTTGGCTGACTCAGTTGGTGGAATGTGTGACTCTTGATCTTCAGCTTCATGAGTTTGAGCCCCACATTGGGCACAGAGATTACTTAAAACTAAAAAAAAATTGGCAAATAATTATAAGCTCAGGAGTTGTGCTAAATAAAAGTGGGAAAGTATTGAGTGATTTTAAAGATATTTTAAATAAGTAATAGTGTAAATTAATAAATATTTTTAGGTTTGAATATCAGGAGGACTTTAATGGAACTACTTTGAGAATGACCAATATACTCTCTATACTTAAAAATTCTCTTTGTGATTAGCTTATTTGGGGGGCTGGGGTTAAAGAGATAAAGAAGTTCTCAGTCTATACTTGAAAATTTTTATACAGAATAATGTTATCATTTTTCCCCTTAAAAAAGTAGAAGCTCTCTCCTGCTATGTTTAGGTGAGATAGTGACTCTTAAGTATACAGTGGATGATTCAGTAATGATATTTTGCTGACCAGCACAACCTGTCAAAAAATGTTTTGACTGTGATTTCTACTTCTAGCTGAATAGTTGCCTTCTAATGATTAGACCCTTCGTTCTTCTGACTGGGTCATATCCAGAAGCACTATGACCCACAGCAAAGTCAGGCCTTCACTTCCGACACGTGCTGACCAGGCATCTGCTGTCAGCCACACTCATCCCAAAGGGAAGCATACTACTAGGCCAGAGGTACGAATAAACGGAGTTGTAGGATCTGATATCCCTCAAAACTACCAAATTCAACAGACCTTTTCTTGCATTGTCTAACATGTTTTGTGGGCCAGGGAGATCTGAACAGGACCACCTATAAATCATGCAGGATGACCCAGAATTCAACTCTGTTTTTCCATTCTACTCAGAGAGGGCTTTATTGTTAGAGGTTTATAAAAATATTTGGGAAGGGAGTACCTGGGTGGCTCAGTCGGTTAAGTATCTGTCTGTGACTCAGGTCATGATCTTGGGGTCCTGGGATCGAGCCCTGCATCATGCTCCCTGCTCAGCGGGGAGTCTGCTTCTCCCTCCCTCTACCTCTGCCTCTTCTCCCCACTCATGCTCTATCTCTCTCTCTTTCTCAAATAAATACAAAAAATCTTTAAAAAATATTTAGGAAGATTCACTTTCACTGTGACAAATCCTCTTCCACCAAAGCAACTATTGTGCAGGAAAAAAAACTGTCAAAACAATCATTTTAGTACTCTGGATTGACTGAGTCTCCCTCCCAACTGGTGGGGCCAGCACTGCTGGAAGGGGTTTCTTTGATTCTGAGTATTGTCAGTGAGACTGTTAGTCTCAAGGACAAGTAGGGTAAGCAATGGGTAGTGACTAGCTGTATATTTAATGCAGAATTCCAAGAAATAAAACAGGCATAGTGGGTTTAATGATCTCTGCACACATCTGTGTTTGACCAGAGCCATCTAAATTCCCCTACACATCTCTAGTTGATAGAGTCTGAGTGCACACACATAGGAGAAACGAGAGGGACCTGCAGAAAATAAAAGCTGGGACAGTCTTGGAAATAGTCTGAACTTTGAATGTGTTCCCCAACCCACATGCCTATTCATCATCAGAGAATGAAAGCCATACTTGTTGTGGTCAGTCATCATAAATATTGATCAATCTTCCTCTGATCACTAAGTTGTGCAAACATGTGGGTAGCTCCTAGGAAGCAAGCTTAAAATATATGAATAGAAAGAAGGAAGGAAGGAAGGAAGGAAGGAATGAAGAAAGGAAGAAAGGAAGAAAGGAAGTCAGCCAGTCAGCAAAGACATCATTGACTATATAATGAAAGTGACATAGTCTCACTGTTACTAAACAAATAAATGAAGAATAATAACAATTATTCCCTTGGGAAAAATGAGAATCCTGAATTCCTATAATATATTACACAAAATATCCACTAATCAGTAAGAAAATTACAAGATATGCAAAGTAACAAGAAATTGTGACTTTGCTCAGGAAGAAAACAAGTCCCTGACTCAGAAAGGAAACATCTGAATTGATGCACTGAAGAACCTCAAAATTCTAGATTCTCCTGAGCCATAGGTCTTCAGGCTTTTCCCTCTTAAAGGCTAGTGCATTCTCACTTGCTTGAAGACAATACAGAGGCCTATGCCTTGCAATACAACATATATCCTCCTCAGGGTTATCTCCCTTCCGGGTGACCAGACCAACAATTAAGGTCAGATCACAGTACATTCTAACTATGGAAGTTCTAGCTTGTCCAAGGAGAAAAGGGACTATACAGTGAAGGAACTAGGTGACCTTGCCATGCCATGGATGCTGGGAGAAAAGTGTCCACAAGCTACCACAATAACTGACAAAATTTGTACAAAGCAATGGCTCACACTTAGTGAAGTAGATGTGCCAGATTGGCATGGCAGATGATAGAGAAAGGGAAACAAAAACCATAGAATTGGGCCTTCATGTGTGAAGTTGAAAATGTACCAGCCATGTATAAAAGAGACTTAATTTAGCATCACTGAGAAGTGGTGACTATCCTCTACCACCGAGGGCTCAGAGTGTCTACAGGGATAGTTACAGAACTGGGGCTCCTGATAGCAATAGTGATGACAAGACACTGAAATAATAAAGGCAAACTGGTGGCACTTACCTGTCAGGAGCAAGGTAGACACAGTTACTAGAACAAGTAACATGTCAGAGTAGCTTCCAAGGAGTCCTGAATACAATGTTCTTAGGGCAAGATAGATAAGCATTCAATAAAGGTACTGCTTAACTTCTATAACGAAGTCATGATCTCTTTCCCAGTTTCTGGAACTGGGAAAATTCTTATACTTGGAATCTATTGACTGAAGGAGAAGCTGGGTGTCTACCAGGAAGCATATGGCAATTCCAAACCACATGTCCAAACAATTAGTGATTCCCCCAGTCTTTCCCCAAATGAACCTATGACCATTTACTTGGTTCATCACTACTGGAGAATGGGGAATACACAAGCATTCTGAGGAGTGCTGGGCACAGGGTTTGAGCTATTATTGATATCTGAGACCTAAAGTATCATAATGGCTCTAATTTTAGAGTGAGAGTCCCATGAAAACCTGAGCATAAATGAAGTCTTGGTCTGATTCACAGTGAGTTCACTGCATCCAGGGACTATTAATGCCACTTCTTAGGTTCCTAAATGTATAATGGGGGTAGGCATATTGGTATAAACCACACATTACTCCTTTTGCTTGTGTTCTGAGATCTCATGGAAGAACACTGGAAGCCTTTGAAACTTCCCCTCAATCTATTTAAGAAAATAAACAACAAATAATATTGCCTCCCCAAGAACTGAGACTAGTGCTACCTATAAAGCCTTGAAGGATACACAGGTGGTGCTTCCCATCATATCTGGCATCTAACAAAAGCTAGTTAGGCCTTTCCAAGAAGGGAACAAAACTAGACTCAAAGACTTTTTAGAGCTTAGAGGGACAAAGAGATCTTCAGAGTCCATCTCATTTTACTGATGAAGAAATTGAGACCAGAGAGGAGCAATGCATACCCAAAGTCACTCAGCAAGCTGCTGGCAGAACCAGCTCAAGAGTCCCTGTCCCCTGACCCACTACAGTCACAATAGGAGTCTCAGTTCTATTCCTGGCATGTTACTCACTTCTGGTCTTGAACTAAAATGAGGATTTCATACTGGTTTACCAAGAAAGGAGGGAGGCTACACTCATACTCTTGTTTGGTGTAGCGTTACCTCAATTTAGCTTCCCAAGAAACCTGCAAGGTATAAATTATCATTGTTTATAGAGCAGGGATTTCCTACTCCAATACCATTGACATTTGGGGTCTGCCTATGCATTGCAGAGTGTTGAGCAGTATCCCTGTTCTCTATCCAATAGATGTCAATAGGATCCTTCTTCATGACAACCTATATCTCCTGACATTGCCAAATGTCCCCAGCAGTGGGGTGGGGGAAACACAACTACCCTGGTTGAGAACCACTATTATAGTGGAAATAAAGTCTTCTAGACAAGCTCCACTGTCAGTAAGCGGTAGTACAGGATTTGAACTTGGGTTGTTATAACCCAGAGTCCACATTCAGAAGTGGCAAAAAAAGAACAGAAGGGCTTGGCAGATGAGGCTGGTCAGGAGACTGAGCTATAGAGACAACCAGTGAGGTTTTCAGCCACTCCACCCCAGGACATCAGAAATCAAGTATAGCTTAGTTTGGTTTCATGTAAGTGTGAGAGAGGCAGGATATGTCATAGGCTGTACTGGATGTGATTATTAACTGCTTAGTATCTCCTCCTTCTCTCCCTTCCACATTATGAGTTATGAGCAAAGTTGAGTCTACCCAAGGATCATCATAAAAGAGGGACAATCAGACATTTTGTGGCTGATTACTCCCAGTACAAGTAAACATACAACATCACCTACAAAGGATTCTTACCAAAGATGCTGAAACTGAATTTGATCAACCTCTAGATATAATCACCAAATAGAGAAAATAAAAGGGGTAGAAGAACACAGAGGTACAATCAGACCATACCTGTTTTCTTCTTCAACAACAAGAAAATCTGGGGAAAAGAAAGAAATGTCCAGTGAATCAAGTGACCTATTAACCAATCACAAAGTATAGGCCTTGTTTGGATTCTCAGTCAAACGCTTTTTTTTTTTTTTTAACACAAATTCATGATACAGTTGGGGAAATGTGAAAACTGATCGGACACTTCTTGACATTGAAGAAATTCAAATTTTTTGATGTAATGATAGTGTTGTGGTTATTTAAAAGAGAGGAGTCTAGGCCTGTTGATGATACATATTTTCTTTTAAATAAGGTGATCACTGGAATTTGTTCCAATTTAAATAATCCAAGAATGTAAGGAAAATACAGGAATACAGAAAAATAAAATTAGCTATGAATCATTTGTTGAAGGTAGGTGATGGCAAGGAGGGATTTAGTTTACAGTTCTCTCTACTTGTGTTTATGTTTGAAACTTTCCATAATAGAAATTTTTAAAAGAAATGAGGTAGAATGACTCATGTATAAGCAAAGGAGTGGGTGGACTCCCTTTCTTTTCGATTATTGGCTCCAATCTCCTGAATCTACCCATCAGGCCAGGGAGCAGACAGTGCCTAGTGCATTGTTCTATGGTTCTGAGGGGCCAACTTTGCTGCCTTCCTGGAAAACAGTGAGAAATGGGGAGGACTGGTGAGCATTCCTCTTTGGAGAACAGTGCTTGGAGTAGCATGGATAAGCCCCAGTACTTAGTGTGAAGAAACAACATAATGGATGGGCTGAAAGGAGACCAGCTTTCTGTCCCTTCAGGATCACTGCTCAACAGAAGATTCAGGGCAAGTTACATATTACCTATCCTCCCTTCACAAAGTGCTCACAAGGAGAAAATAATACTTGCCATGATTCACTAGCAAGTTTGTGGTGATGATCAAATGAGAAATAGGTGTGATTTGTAAATCAGAAATCATGATACAGAGGGAATACACTGCTATTAAGATTATGCAACATAGATCTTAGGGTTGTGAGTCCAAGACCTGTGTTGGGCTCCATGCTGGACATGGAGCCTACTTATAACAAAACAAAAATACATTATGCAACATAAATGATAATCCTCAGTACCCAGTGGGGCTGATGTTGATCCACATTGGGCCGGCCAGACTTTGCTCCTCACTCTCACATCTTCCTGCCTATGCACTTTTTGAGGGTTGTGTGACAACAACATCTCAAGGACCAAACAGGCAGGGAGGAATGTATGTGGCAGGAGGGACTGGTTAGAAGCATAGCCCCAGGACTGAGCAGAGTCTGGAACCAGGTCCACCTCACAACCATGTACTCTTGGGCATGTCATTCAAACTCTGAGATCAAGAGTGCTTAATGGAGCAGTGGGACTAAAAACAACAACCCAGGGAGGCAGGCACTATTCAGCTGTTGAGTCTACTCCCATCCACTGAGTGCCTTCTGTATGCCAGGCACTATCTTAGGCACTGAGAATATGACAGTGAACAAATAGAAAAGGACCTTTGTCCAGAACTTAGAGTTGAGAGGAGATAGACAATAAATAAAATTACTAAGCAAAATATATAGTGCACTGTATGGAGAGGAAACTCTCAAGAGAAAAAAAAGAAAGGCTGTGAATGGGGAAATATAATCTGTACCTGTGCTCTAGGGTGCACCAGATGTGGGTTTGGGTAGAAATTTTATATACTGTAATCTGAATAGGTAACTTTTAAGTTAAACTCTCAAGGAAAGGAGGAAAGGAAGGAGGGAAACAGTGAAAAGGGGGAAAGAATTGGCAAGGGCAACCTCAGGCTCAAAGTGCCAAGGTCCAGAGTGGGCCAGGCCTGGCATGTTCAGGGGTCAGTGTGGATAAAGGAGAAATGGACATGGGTAGGGAAGAGGTCAGAGAAGAAGCTGAAAAAATATATATATATATGTATATATATTCATATATATACACACACATATATATAATATATACATATATACATATACTGTACATGATATTTACATATATATAACATATACATATACATATATATAATATATACATATACATATATATGTAATATAAAATCATGCAAAATGCCTACCAGACAACCAGCACACAGTACATACTCAAGAACATGTGACGATCACTGCTATTTAAAGATGTAAGCTACATGAATTCAAAATTTGGAAGTGAGAGAAAAAAATGAAGAAAGGGATCCTTCTCTGAGGTCAACAGACTGGTCATCTCTTTCCCCAGGGCCACTAAGCCTCCCTGGGGAGGGACGTTTCAGACCATCAGTGACCAACTACTGACCACTGAGGCTCTGCCTGTCACCAAGGGCTCCTTTCCCCACCCCTTCAGGAGAATGAAACATGGAGAGCAGAGGCCAACAGACCTCTAGTCCTTGAACACCACCTACCTGGTCCTGACAAGTTGGAGATAAAGCAAGTGAAGAGTATTTTTAGAGAACAGGTGAGGGATGGATGTTTCTAAGCTTCCCTTAACTCTTCCCTGCTTTATGTCTATTCACAGAGAACAGTATCATATAGTCATACACTGTGTGGAAACCGTGCTTTTCTAGAAGATCAATTTTGACAGAACAGAAACAAGTTTCATTCAGATGTTAGTGAAACGTTGCTGGCCATTCAGGCTTTCTACAGTTGATGCTTTATTTTTTAAAAATATCTTATTTATTTTATTTTAGTTTTTCAGAGAGGGTGGAGGTGGGGAAGGGACAGAGAGGAGAGAAAGAGAGAATCCCAAGCAGGCTCCCCGCTGAGCACTAAGCCTAATGCAGGGCTTGATCTTAAGACCCTGAGATCATGACTGGACCCAAAATTGAGTCAGACCCTTACCGACTGAACTACCCAGGCAACCCCACAGTTGATGCTTTTAATGTCCTTGTTTATGTTATTATTTTAGGCATATCATATGGTGATTCTGAGAGGGCAGAGCCTTTACCCTTCTTTTTATATTCAAACAGTGCTTTTTGGTAAGGAGGCTCCCCAGTATTTTCATTTGACACCTGGGAAAGTTCCTTAGGGGCCTCCATGAGACACCTCAAGGTCAGCTTCTGGCTGTGTTCTTCACTGTGTTAACTCGTGCTATGTGAATTCAAAGAGGTACTGCTATATAATTGTCTGTTTAGGAAACAATCCTTGAGACTGTTCTCAGCAGGATGCCTAAGAGGATGGTCCATGGAACCACTCTGCCTGGGCTGCCCTCAAGAGCTCTGTCTTCCGATGGACAGCCAGCACCCATCTATGTCACTCCCCTGCAAGAAGAGTGCAAATTTTCTTCTGTTTTTCAGAACATGAAGACACCAAAAGTTGTGATGAATCCCATGCTAGAATGCCCTGGGCAGCTGGGGATAGGAAGGATCTCTTAGATTCACATTCCTACTGTCTCATGTCCCTGGATGGTACCATGAGGAGGAAGAGCCATCAATGAATTATATGTATGTCCCTACTCAGACACCGCAGTATTGACTTTCTATCTTTAGAGAGTTATTCCTGTGATGAAAGCAGCTTTTTCCTACTATTGACCTATCTTCTTTTAAAATACAACATTCCTATGAAAAATAATTAAATGGTACTAATCTGGTCAGTGATTTAATACGTTGATTGTCTTCTTCCTTAATAGGCGGGGTTAAAGATAGAATATAATCAGGGAAATTCTCATATTTGTTAAGGAAAAAGACTAATTTCAGAATGGAGCTGTTGTATTTTAATTCAGAACTACTAAATAAACTATTGTTAATTTGGTGCGGTATAAATGCAACCTCCAAGAGAACGACCAAAAGTGAGCAAAAAAAACCCACAGCAGAGCTCAACCCCCAAATTTCCCTTCACTGGAAATTTTTCTAAGAACTAACATTTCTTTTGGGGCATCTGGTGGCTCAGTGGGTTAAAACCTCTGCCTTCAGCTCAGGTCATGATCCCAGGGTCCTGGGATCAAGCCCTGCATCAGGCTCTCTGCTCAGCAGTGAACCTGCTTCCCTTCCTCTCTCCGCCCGCCTCTCTGCCTACTTGTGATCTCTGCCTGTCAAATAAATAAATAAAATTAAAAAAAAAAAAAAACCAAAAAAACAGAACTAACATTTCTTTTGAGTCTTCCCTAATCAAAATAACCTTTAGTGTCAGGGAAATATCTTTAAATAAGGGCTAGATTGAAGGATGAGACAACGGAATGGAAAGAAGAATGGAAATAAGACATAAAGGGGACTCTTGTTCTAGGATTTAAAAAGTTAGGTCCCCATCTGGGGTGTGTGTGTGTGTGTATGTGTGTGTGTGTTGAGGATGTTTGTGGGTATTGTGTGCATGTTGGGTATGTGTTAGGGAAATCTGTGTGTGCTGGGTGTGTGAGTGTGTGTTGGATGTCTGTGGGATTGTTTTGGAGTGGAAAGTGGGTCAGTAAATGCGTGAAATGTTCCTCCTTTTAAACTTAGGCTTTTGACCCTGGAGGCTTTATTCTTAGCTTCCTGGGGTTCTAGGGCAATAAGGGGAGAGGACATTTTCTTAGGAGAAACCACCATACAGAAATCTCTTGAATTATAAAATCCAGTTCAACCAGATTTTATTAACCTCTAAGATACAGTGCAAAACCTCTCAGTTCTCTTAAACTTGAACCAAACTGATTTTTTAAAAAAGAAAGAAGGAAAGAAGGAAAAATCAGCACAAATGGTTCAGAAATGGGCCGTAACAGTGGGCCAAATGAAAAGCTTCTCTAATCTTGGGAATAAGAGGTCACTCCCCAAAAGCAGTCCAATCCTGGGAGAAGTGACACTTACCCACAAAAAGATTCCAAGTCAATTCCTTGTGGGCTGGGGAATGTTTCAGTCACCCTGGAATTGTTTTTCACAGTAGAATTCTAAGAACCTATATGGGAGAAAAATGACCTGAATGTAACTGAAATGATAAAAAAGAATATTTAATACTTACATTCAATGTTTTAATGCTAAATTGTATTTATATGAAGTCTTTCATTGATTTATCCATTCATTCACTGAGAAGACATTTATTTTGTGTTTCCAGTTTGCAGACAGTAATGATAAAGACAAATATGACACAGCTTACATCATTTACTCACCAAAACTTTTGTCCCCTGCTATGTGTTGGCTGCTGGGGATAGAGCAGAATAAGGCAAAGTGAGTCTCTGCTGTCATAGATTTCACATTCTGGTTTAAGTGCCACTAGGAGAAATCGGGGGTCAAGGAAGAATTCTTAAAGTGACAAGCATTCTGGTATTCTGAAGATGTTGGCTAACCAAAGCAAATGCTGGCAGGAGTAAAGAAAGAGGGAAGAGCTAAAGGTCCACAGATGGCCCTGAGATGGAAGGAGTGCCATGTATTTGCAGAACTGAAGGAAGCCTTGTGTGGCTGGAGCACAGAGCCAAGAGATCAGGATGAAAAGATACTGGAAAGGTAGGCAGGAGCCAGATCAGGCAGGCTAAGAGATCATATATTATATCCCATCTATGCTAAGATCAAAAGATTTCTTTCTCTCTCTCTCTTTTAAGATTTTATTTATTTATTTGAGAAAGAGAAGGAGAGAGAGAGAGAATGAGAAGGGGAAGGTCAGAGGGAGAAGCAGACTCCCTGCTGGGCAGGGAGCCCGGTGCAGGACTCAGTCCCAGGACTCTGGGATCATGACTTGAGCCAAAGGCAATCACTTAACCGACTGAGACACCCAGATGCCCAAAAAGCTTTCTCTCTTGAAGATGAGCTTTTCAAGACCATAGGGACAATGTCATGAAGGATCATGTTCTAGTCCACTGTCTTCAGATCACTGGGAAACATGCCTCCTTTTGGCTGGGTGCCCAGGCTACAACCTGACACTTCATTGTGAAAGCAATTTGTGGGAGTCAGTTTGAAATGAAATGAAATCTTCCCCTAAAGGCTAGCTTTGAATTTTGGGTTTAGAGGGAAGAATTGCTATGAAAGTGGGATGTGAAAAGGAGGAAATATTGTTTCTGGTTTTGTGGTAGTTGTGTTGGTCATGGTGGACGTCAACAGGGTCTAAATTCTAAATGTGCATGATTAATGTTCATTCCTCACTCATCACCATTTCCTCACCTAAGGTAGAACAAAAACCTGACTACAAGTCTTTACGGAGTCACGCAGGAGTTATTTGTGCATTACATGATAAATGAACCTAGCCCTATGCTCCATGTACATAGATTTGAGAGTGTGTGTGAACATTTTCTCAACTCTCAAAGGGGAGTTAAAAGATTCGAATCTACTTTTTAATATAATAGAATTAGAGGAGTGTGATTGGCTTTTTAAAAAAGTCCTGTTTTTGTGTCATATTGGCCAAGATACTCAAAGGCACAAATACGGAAGTGTCATATTACTTATAACAGCAGATCCACTCCAGTAGGGAAACATCTACTCAAATCCTGCTCTGACTGGATTTACCAGAGGCCCTGATCACCATGTAGGCATTTGGTTTTGATCCCTCACTGGGACTGTGGGCTTCAGACTTTTCCTCAAAAACCTTATGCCTATATATATGTCCTGTCTGTTGAGCACTCAATATATATCATCCAACTACATGTATTACTGTAAATGTATCCTTTTTGGAGAAGTGTCCTGGCTCTGCCAGCTTCTTATAACCAAATACTCACAGAGGCATCAAATACCTTGATCTGTGGATGGCCTTAAGCCTTCGCCTTTGATTCTGACCTTGTAGCAGCTCTTGGTTAAGCTCTGGCTCCAGTCTAATCTCTGAAGACTATGGACTCATTCCCTTTCCTTTTTCAGAAGCCAGGGAAATGGGGAGAGGCTACGAATTTACTGTGGTTTTTAAAGATGCACCAAGGGATAGAAATTACAAAGTTTTGAGGACCTACAATCCAAGACAACCAGTTGCGTGAGATCTGGGGGTTGGAGATATAAATAGTCAGAAGGGTTAGGATGGTTGCTATGGGGAACTGCTCAGTTCATGTCTCTAAGGAGATGGTCTGTGGATGGATGATGAGTTTGAGAGTGCTTGGAAAATTTTAAAAAAATACAGTATTTTAGAAATCTAGAGAAATCTAGACACTAAATATAATTTGCACATACTTCAGAAAGGTGACAAAAGAAAAAGATTTTAATTTTCTTTTATTTCCTCCTTATTGAAAAGGTTATTGATCAGCTGAGTAAACACGAAAGGTTCTTAGAATAAATCAATCTCGTCTTAGTGAAATGCTTGGGGTCTGAACCTTCATCTCAATTATTATGTTTTTTACATTCTTGTCTCTGTTTTTCTCTATTATATTAATGAATAATGAATAGACTAGAGTTCATTGAGCATTTAATATGAATTATTTTAGTTGATAAAGAGTTTAATCAGGGAGGTCTTTTAAATTTTACCTAAAACATTTTGATAACATGTTATATTCATTGCAACTACCTTAGTAATATTGTTTCTAGTTTTTTTTGGAGTCACTATAGCAAAATGGTTTAAAGAACATCCCAGATGTCATGAAGAAAAAGACCAGCAAACCAATGGAAAACTGGGCAAGGGGTATAAACAAGAAAAAGGAATGGAAAAGGAAATGTGACAAACAAGCGTTAACATGTGAGAAGATGTTAAACCTCACTGGCAGTAAGAGAAATATGAGGGTGCCTGGCTGGCTCAGTTGGTTAAGTATCTGCCTTTGGCTTAGGTCATGATCCCGGAGATCGAGTTCCTGAGGGGTTTCCCCTCTCAGTGGCAGGTGGGGGGTTATGTCTCCTTCTCCCTCTGCCCCTCCCCTGCTTGTTCTCTCTCTCTCACATAAAAATAAATGAACACAATCTTTTGAAAGTAAGAGAAATACAAATTCAATGAGATATCTTTTTTTAAACCTATGAAATGGGCAAAAATTCAAGTACATTTAATAACATATTCTGCTGGTGAGGCTGCTAGCAAATAGGCATGTACTCAAATTGCAGGAAGATGTGTAAATTGGTCAATAAGTATAAGGAGGAATTTCTCAATATTAAGAAAATCATAACCTACCTTTTGACCTGAAAATCCCTCTTCTGGGTAAGTTGCCTGGCATATATACTAACACATAGGAAAAGAATGACATTGAGATTATCCATGGCAACAATGTAGAAGCAGCAAAAACTGAAATAACCTAAATTCCATCAATACAGAACTGGTTAAAGAAATGGCACACCCAGAATATGTACGTATAAAAGGATGAAAAGTTTCATTTATGGAAAAACCTCAAAAATTTATGAAAAGATCTCAAAGACTGATTATTAACAACAAAAAAAAGCAAAGTGTGTATAACATACTACCTCTCATATAAGAAAGGGAGGAACATAAGAATATGTTATTTGTATGTTCTTGCATTCACATTAAAAAACCCAAAAAGGAAACAAAAGAAACTAATTAAAGTCATTACCTGCATATTGGAGTTGAGGTCAGAGGCAAGCAAAGAGAAAAGAGGCAGACTGTTATGGGAGCAAAACTTCACAGTATGACTCTTAAGATTGTTTTGATTTTTGAATGAGTTGAGTGTATTACCAATGTAAATGAGAAACTAAAAAATAAAGAATTTGCTCTCCTGGTTCAAATCCAGGGTCTGCCACTTGGTGGATGTGTGACCTTGGGCAACTTACACTTCCTGTGATTCATTTCCTCATGTGTACAATAGGATGATTACCCAAACCATAGTTTAGGATGGAAAGAGGATAGTGTGGGGCACCTGGGTGGTTCAGTGGGTTAAGCCTCTGCCTTCAGCTCAGGGTCCTGGAATGGAGCCCCACATTGGACTTTCTGCTCAGCAGGGAGCCTGCTTCCCCCTCTCCGCCTGCCTCTCTGCCTACTTGTGATCTCTTTCTCTGTCAAATAATAAATAAAATCTTAAAAAAAAAGAAAACTAAAAAATAAAAGAGGATAGTGCTTGGAAAACATTTATAAAAGTGCCTGACACACACAAAGCAAAGAAGATATTTGCCATAATTGTTTCTTACCAAGGATTCTTTGGAAAAGGGGAAAATTTTTTTTGTAGAAAAAGAAGTTTGGGGTTTAGAACATTAGTTATTAGGTTTGGAAAATATTTTAGAAATGTGTTTTATTAAGCAGATTAATCTTGATTTTGAGAACTAAACTGGAGCTATGATTTTACAGAGGAAGTATACAGGTAAAGTTTTTGGAATAAAATTGCAGTACTTAAGACAAAATGAACAGCTGCCCAATGAGGCTTTGTTAGCTGAAGGGCCAAGAGCTTACGTAAACAATAGTAACGATACCAGCTTTTTAAAAATTACATTGTATCACCTTTTATTATAGATCACTTTACATGAGTACATTGTCTTTCTTAAGTTGGTAAGGATACTCCACCCAGCTCATGATTCAGCATTTTAGGTACTTATGGTTAAATAGGATGACGATTAAATAAGAACAAATCAGGGAAAGAAGTTTCCAATCTGTTTGTACAACCTTGAGGCAATCACTGCCACCTCTGATGGGTGGCTTTCTTGCAGATGCCTGAGGCTTGAGTTGGCAAGAAGACATTTGTTTAGTAATTCAATATCTCTTATTTTAATTTGTTCTGGTACAGTGCTGAGCATTGACGATACCACGATGAATGGTCTATGATTTGTAGTTTAAGTGGCCCAAGAGGGACAGGTTCAGCAAGTAACTACAGTGGAAGCTCACTGCCATCAGGAAATGGGTAGGAGGCTCAAGGGTAGAGGGCGGTCAGCAAAGATTTCATAGAGAAGCAAGCTGTTTGGTTTGTTCAGCTGGAATATTATCAGTTTGGTATGAAAGAGCAAAGACTTTGGAATCAGGAAACTGTAGTTTTGAATCACATTTATTCTAGGCAAGATTCAACTTCTTCACCTGTTAAATGGGATAATAATTCACCTCGCAGGGAGGTTATGAAAATTAGAGATAACGTATAGGTAAGGCAGGTAGAACATACTCTAGCATGGAGCAGGTGCTCAATAGATAGTAGCAATAATGATGATGAGCCATTAGAATGTGAAATCTTTGGGGACAGGGATTTTTGCTGATTTTATTCCCTTTCGTATCCTCCAGATGCACCTAGGAAAATGGTACTTAATATATTTTACAATGAATGGATGACAAAAAGAGATAATAACAGAGAAAATAACACCTGTAAAGAAAATGCCTGACCTGTTTGGAGGCTGTAAATCACAAGATGAGACAAGTGTGTGTGTGTACGTGTGTGTATGAACACATGCATGTCCACATGCACAGACTCACACGCATGTGTGAGAGAAGCAAAGGTGGAGCCAGGGAGAATACACTTTGCTGAAAGACGTTTGAAAAGCTGATCCTGCCATCAACTTGATCTCAGATTTGGGGAGAAGCCATCCGTAAAGTCACTTTTTATTATTATTTACTATTGGAAGGGGAGAGAAGAAAAGGCGTGACAGGAGGCACTGGGATTTGGTTCTGGTGGAATAAAAGGGCCATAAATCTTAGGTTCATTTTAACTCACATAGCCTGGGATTTAAATAACTAGTATTTGGATTTATGTTCTGCCTCTTCCTGTAAAGCATGGAGTTGCTTTGGGGAAGAATTAAATCGACATAGGCGATCTGCATATTTTGCATTTTCAAGCTTCAGAGGCTTCTAATAAATGAAAATACCTCAGGCCTCAACTTCCCCCAGGCTGCTAGGCGGCCTGCCCCTGCAAGTCCGGCAGGGGTGTTTCCAGCTCCTTCACAAGGTTTCAAATGACCTGAAACTTATTTCTATGACTTTCTGATGATGTGTGAAGCACTCAGATAGCTGCATTTTGATTGGGGGGCAGTGGGGATAGTGGGGGATGGTTTGACTCAATCTTTGAATAAACAAAGGAAAGGCTAAAGATGAGAAAAGTTGTCATTCCTGACTTTTAAAAATGATTCTTAGGGAAGGTCTGTTTCCAGAAATGTAGTGGATAAATAATCTGAATTCTTCCCAGCTACAAATATCCCTACATGCTAATAACATGTTAGCAAACATCATTTTGAATGTGGAGTCGAGCTCGCAAGAAAGTATGAGGTGCTTCCAGGGGTCACATGAGAAAAGGAGCTGGAAAGCTGAGCAGAAAGTCCAAGTCTTACCTTGTGGCCTGGCTGGGGGCTGGCAGGTGGCATCCTAGGGGTCTGGGGTTTGGGCTTGGAGCCACCAGGAGTAAGTAAAAAAGTCACACTGAGAGCTGCACATGTTATCACTAGCTGGGGCCGGAAAGGATTGCCATTTCCATGAGCAAGTAGAATAAAGGAAATCTGTCTACCAGCAAAGAAAGGTAAGACCCAAGCTTCTCTGTATTGTTCTGGACAGAATCTGCCTGGGGAATTCCTGACAATGGCCCTGCATCACATGGAGGTGGCCTATGCAAATATTAAAGAAAAGGAAGTCAGAATAACTACACCAGAAACAACAAATTTGACTTTATGGCAAAAGAACATTATTAGAGATTTCTTAAGATTTGCTAAATAATAAGGAAATACATAATTCTGAGATTATATAACCCTGGTAACATGATCTCAACGTCTTAAAGCAAAAGGTGATGGGCTTCCAGGAGAAAATGGAAAATCTTTCTTGTCCCCTGATTATAAACTGAGGACAGGCACTTCACCACTTTGCTCACAGTTTACCTCAAGGAGCTAGAATAGCAGGTGTTCGACTAATACTTGCTGAAAGAATTGGTAAATAATGCCTAAAAAAGTCAAGACTTTTGTCCTGACCTTTTTCAGCAGCCACTTACCCATGGTGTGGAAGACAGCCCAGTGAGAGCTCCTGAGATCTCCAATCCCAGCAGGGTGTGTTTCCTTCCAGAGGCCAAGCACCCCAGGCTTGGAGGGATTCATGCTACTTGGTGGGATCTTTGTAAAGGAAATTCAAGCACCCAAAGGATCAATCAAATTCATTCTCTGATTATGTAGCTTAAACAAGCTTAGAATAATTCTTGGTAGTACCTGACTCAGAGCAGGCACCATCAGTGACAGTTTGGGCCTTCTGGGCTGTGTATGGTCTGGCCAGAGCACACTCATAAAGATTACAAATTAGAGGTTTTGGAGCACTGTGAACAGTTTTTACAACCTCTCGCCATGCAATTAACAAGATCAACCCTCTTAACTCTATGTAGGGAATTCTGCAATCCCAAGTCAAAAGATCACATTCTAGTCAAGTGTGCATGGAACACTGCCTAAAATTGGCCACACGTTAGCCCCAAACACAAGTCTAAACAAAAACAAAGAATTGTTATCACACAGACTGTGTTCTCCAGCAAGCATCCAATTAAACTAGAAATTAACAACTGAACTCACCACCACCGCCGCATAGGCAGAGATTGCAGTTCTATGGTTCCCTTTGGTTCTTTCTTCCATTTCTTCCCTTGCTGTAGCTGGGCCCTGCAGGCCCAGAGCAACAATGGACTCAGGAGGAAGAGTGGGCAAGCTGGTGTAGATGTTCTCATCTTTAAACGAAACAATACACAAAGCCTGTTAGTTGTGGAATGTATGTAGCTATGCTTTTAGATTCAAGAATTTCTCCTCTATTCTTATTTTCCTAAGAGTTTTCAATGAAACAGTGTTGAAATTGGTCAAACGTCAAGGTCTGACAGAGCTGGGTGGTAGAATGTGTGAGCACATTCCTTTATTCTCCATTCTTTACAGTATGCTTCAAATCTTTCACAATTAAAAACAACAACAACAAAAACAACTCCATGCTTCCCAGCAATAAAACAAGAGCTCAGATGTTCTTAACAGCAGTGGCAGGCATGGAACACCAACCTCACACAATAGTTTCAGATAATTTATACTGAGTAAGAAATTCATTCAGAAAAAAAAATAAGAAACTTGAACTCAAACTCTTGGACCATATTTTGTGATAATATGAGCCATATATTAGTATAAAGCACCTCTAAATTATTATACATTTATCTCCTGAGTTTTCGTTTGGGACCAATGTCAGGCTTAGTAAGTTTATATTTTTATGTATTTCACTTTAGGGTAAAATAAGGCCTTCTATAAAATAATGCTTATAACACACGTATCCTCTGTATGATACAGATGCCAATTCCTCAAGATGCCTGGGAGGTTAAGTGACTGCCTTCGGCTCAGATCATGATCCTGGAGTCTCTGGATCAAGTCCTGCATCGAGCTGCCTGCTCAGCAGAGAGTCTGCTTCTCCCTCTGACCCTCCCCCTTCTCATGTTCTCTCTCTCTCTCTCTCATTCTCTCTCTCTGTCAAATAAATAAATAAAATCTTTGAAAAAAATAAAAAAGGTACCAATTCCTCTGTTTAAATAAAATGATAATATTAACATTTCTTAATACATGTCAACTATCTTTGTAGAACAGGAGTTAAGATTATAGTTTCTGAAGTCAGATCCTCTGGATTGAATGCCAGCTCTGTCTCTTGACCAAGTTACTTTGCATCTCGGACCTTTGTTTTATCTATCTAAAAATGGAAACAATAATGGCATCTACCTTTTAACACTGTTGTGAGGATTATGAGCAAGAAAATATGAAGGGTGCTGTAACGAGATCACAGTTAATAAAAGTTAGCCTAATACTTTAAGAGCATTTGCTAAAAGCTAGGACAATACTCTGTTGAGTGTTTTGCTAACATTATCTCTATTAATCATCCAATATTATGAGATAGATCCTGCCATCATACCTATTTTACAAATGAGGTAATTGAGGCTTAGAGAAATGAAAATTATTTTAAAGGTGTGTGAGTGTTTAATCTTTGCCCATATGAATGTTGTTCATATATATGGTCTGTTGATGCTACATTCTTGATTAGAAACACAGTCCTTGATTTTATCATTATTCCCATGAGAAAATGTTATCCACCTTGCAATGATTAACTTATGGTGGCACCAAGGAATTCACTAAAGCAAAACAAAAACTAAAATTAAATGAAAAATTTACTAAATAAAATAAAACACAACAAAATAAAGTGAAAGAAACTGCAGACCCAGTGTGGTACAGTAGAAAGAACGTAGAACTGAGATTCAGCATCCCTGGGTTCTATTCCCGGTCTGTCTCTAATTGTCATCTGTAAAATTACAGACTCATGCACACGATAAATAGGTTTCCTTCTATCTTTGTCTGCAGTGGCTTGAGAATGAGGAAATCTGAATCTGCATTCTCATTGCTTCATTTCTCTGACCAGATTTTTTACCTGTCACCTGCATGGATTGAAGCCAGCAATCTCAAGATTCACTTTCTGCTCTAATATTCCCTTTATCAGAAAAATGATTCCCAATCTCAGATATTATATGTCTTGAAGGTTATAGAGACAATGAGGTGTTAGCCAAGAAGTGTCAGTGCCTAAAAAAAGTTTACAGATTAATTTGGGGAATTTGGGGAATTTACTGCTCAGAGGCACCTACAGCTTCCTAAATCTTGCTCTGTCATGTCTCCATGTGTTTACTTTATATAATATGGACACTGGGGAGAGATTTACCTTTTTTTAGGAAAAGTAAGAACATGTTACTTTTGTTACAATAGTTGATATTCCTATTCTGTGAAATCCTGCATTTACACTACACAATTTGGAAAACATTTTGTAACAGATGGCATAGGCAAATCCAGATGAAACTCATTATTCAATCAGATAAACCTCTTTCCTTGGCTGATGACATGAACTTTCCAGCATTCCAATTTGTTACAACTTTAATCAGTTTGGACCCCCTAGGTTTTAAAGTATCTATGTCAGAAACAGTCACATTTCGGAAAAGATTTGAAACCTCTCCAAGTCCAAATGTGAAATATTTTAACGGAGATCTAGACGGAAAGAAAATTTGAGAAGAGTGGATATGCCAAAAGACAAGGTACTCAGAAATGCCTGATTTTGCTTTCACTATAGATACAAACTTCATCTGGGGCCCAGGGCAACTGTGCTGCCACCTCTGCCTCATTTATTCCAACTATAAGTGAGGATAATAGCTATTTATATACCTGGAAGGGGTAAGGTGGTGATTAATTAGTTAATGTGTTCAGTGTGCTTTGAAGTGCTAAGTGCTATTAAGCTTCATTTAGATTTACTTTAATAATTTCATGAACTCAGGGTTCTTTTCACCAGCTGAGGAGCTGAGATCTCTTGATCAGATTTTGCAAATGGCAGAGCAGTTTTAATGCAAACTTCTTCTCAAAACCGGTTCACACTGGTATTTGCAATTAAAAAAAAAGAGTTACATGGGGAGATGGAGAGAATGGAGTTGGGGGAAATTAGAGGGGGAGATGAACCATGAGAGAGAGACTGTGGACTCTGAGGAACTAACTGAGGGTTTTGGAGGGGAGGTGGGGGTGGGGGGATGGGTGATCCTGGTGGTGGGTAGTATGGAGAGCACATATTGCATGGAGCACTGGGTGTGGTGCATAAACAATGAATTCTGGAACACTAGAAAGAAATTAAACAAAAATAAATAAAAATTTAAAAAAAACGAGTTAAGCACTTGAGCAATCACCATAACCAAGTGTAAGAGGCAAAGTAATCTCTTCGTGATAGTGGAGGTAAATATTAGTTCCTTTTCCCCTTTTTGCTTGCTTCCCTCTCCCCTAGTCTCCTATATCTCCTTATCTGTTAGAGCTGCACAGTCTGAAAAGTTCAAAATAGAAACTCAAGGTAATGACCTTTCACAGCTCAAGAACTTTGTTCTGCAAATCCCGGCTGAGATGCTTCGTGCTGACTGCTCTGGACAGTTTGGTGTGGGCGTCTGTGCTGGCTGCTCACCGTTGCTACAGACCAAGTTTTAACAGGTACGTAAACAGGAACCTGCGTTTATTAACTGTGCCCCTGAAGGTGAAGAATACTGGAAGTCTCAAACAGGCTTTCTATGGAGAGACACTCAAAGTATTTTAAAATAAGAGCTTGGAGTTACAGATAGAGTTTATGTTTGCTTTTAGGTGAGAAGGGTGAGTAGAGAAGCCAGGGGAGGGACAGCTAGCGCTGGTCAGTAGACTTCAGGCTGATTCAGGGTCAGATCTTGCCATGCAAGCTGGCTGGCTCCAGCTGACTGACCCTCAAAGGCCTGCCTGGTTCCTCCTCCCCCCACCCCGCCCCAAGTAAACTTCCCACAGGTGTGGTCAAGCAGATGCCAGGGCAAAGACTGTGAGTGCAGTGGCAGCATGGTTTGCTGGTGGTGGGGTGGGGGTGGGGGGCATTTGTGCTTTCCAGCACTGGTGGTCTGACCTCTTACATCAGGCAGTGGGTTAGAAATAATTAGGAATCCTAAAGCCCACTGGTTTATAAGAGAGCCCGTTAAGTAAGTTGGTCCTATCTTTGCTCATGTAGTCTAAGAGCAATGTGGGTTTCCTTGGCAGTGATGTCAGGAAGTTGTTAGGGATAGACATATAGACATAGAGCTTTCATTTTTTTGAAAAACATTTTACTAAAGGAAATTATGCTCATAAAAACCTCGGTCCCCTTCTTACCTTCCTTTATTCCTTAAATGTTGTTCCTTTGCATGCATTGTCTGTGTCTCCTCTTTCAGAGTTGCGTGACATGGATTGCTTATCTTTTTTCTTGATTATATTTCATCAGCATTATCTAAATCAGGACACAGGGGAAATATTTTCTGTTTTTTTAATTTAGCATGGCTTTGATATAACATAAGGCGCCCTCGATTGCATTTGCATTCCCTGCTGGATCAACATTTCTGGTGTATGTATGTGTCATGGAAATAACATAGGGTGCTAAACTTCGATAATTTGCTGGACCTTTTCCAAGGAGTGGGTTGGGCTCCTTTACTCTGGGCCTATCCAGTGTGCCGAGCTGATGATTTCCTGAGCTCTGATTAGCAGACCTGGTTTTCTGACAGTAGCCAGGCTTATTGCTCCCAGAGTGCTTGGTCTTTACAAGTGAGGGATAGAATGAATTCTAGATGGGATAGAACAGATCCATGTATCTAAAAACAGAAGCTTCAGGTGTTAGAGGTGAAAATTCTTAAGTCGCTCTACTAAGTAAATTTTGTGGAGGGACAATTCACTACAATTGCATACATTTTTCAAGAGTCTATATGTGTTAGAAATAGCCCTGAAAGAATATAAGCCTACATCAGAAGCCAGAATTAATATATATCATAATACCTTTTCTAGAAAAATTAGAATGCAGTAATTGCTTTAGGAAATATGTTTATGAGTCTGATTTTTCTTGATATCTTCCTGGGGTACTGTGCAAAACATCTGTGTTTTGTTCAAGTCCTTGCACAATTTTGTTCTACAACATCAGCACATATTTCCCACCTTGCCACATGCAATATTACTGAACCTAATTAAATTGTTCCAGTAGAACTAACCTGTTGAGCCCATCCTTCCCCAAAGCTGTTCACCCCACCAGAACTCACTGGCTGCATTTCCCTCCGGTCTGCTGGTCTCGCTTTATTCTGGGGGAGGCGCTTTCAAGGTAACAAAATGGAGGAGAAACAGGATCTATGGAAAATTTGGACCCTTCCTTGACCACCAGGCATTAAAAGAATGAAGAACTGATTATTGTCAGAGAGAAAAGTGAATACCCTAGAAGCAAGACAGTGCTTTGGAGATAGTAATTGTGTACCAGTGGCTCGCCAGCTGGGGCTGAGCCTGGGCCAGGTTTCTGCAGAATTGCTTCACGACTCACCAGCCCCAGCCACCTAAACCCTAGTGCTTCTGTCTGTGGGATAAGGAGATTCTTCTACTGGGGGTCTAAGAAACAAGAAAATAACTACATTCTTAATACCAAAAAAGGAATATTATACCTCGTTTATTTAGAATTAAGTATATGATGGGCAATAAATCACACAGTTGAGTCCTTATATTTTCTTCCAGGATCCCTGTCAAGGAGTGGCAATAACTCATAGCTGCAAGGAGTTCCTTGCCTGTCCCCAGTCTCCATGTGCTCTGTGAAGTTCTGTTTCATATTCCATTTTGCTCTGCGCCGATGTGGCTGCATCTCCTATCAAGGCATTCATACTTATTGCTGAGAATCCTAAGATTCCTGTCTCCAATTGCTTGTTCAGACTTTAAGTGATGAAGTTTTCTCCCTACTTATCTATTGTATTAGCTGTGTTTTTCCCAGACCTAAAGGGTCATTCTCTGCCTTCAAAACATTTTTCATAAGACTGCTGCCTGGCCTGCCCCAGAAATGTATATTTTCATGAAACTGTGGCTTTTTTATGTTCTCTCTTCTTGAGTGACTTCGTGCATAGGAGCTTATGCTTATAGCTCAAGTGGGGATAACAAATTCCAAACTGAAAAAGGCTCCTTGATTATACAGAAGTTACAGATTAACTCTTGTGTATATCCATCAAATACCTGTATTCTGTCATGGCCAGCAAATTTCCCCATTTCACTCCAGAACCTATTTAATTAGGTGGTTTTCTCTATTGCATTGATGATGGAATGTTTTTTTTTTTTTTTAAGATTTTATTTATTTATTTGACAGGTCACAAGTAGGCAGAGAGGCAGGCAGAGAGAGGAAGGGAAGCAGGCTCCCTGCCGAGCAGAGAGCCCGATGCGGGGCTCGATCCCAGGACCCTGGGATCATGACCTGAGCCGAAGGCAGAGGCCTTAACCCACTGAGCCACCCAGGTGTCCCGATGCTGGAATGTTTTTAACTCTGGGTTAAAATATGTCCTGATCCATGGGAAAAATACCTTCCTGATAGATAGCACGTAAACTCAAAGAAAAAACTTTCTCCTCACCGTTTTCTAATTACTTCATTTTCATCCCTGTTTCAGATATGCTTAGGACCTAATTTTCTATTTTTGTTTCTGCCCCTTTGGAGAGAATTTATAATTACTTGCTGTTTGCAGAGTTGTTTGGAATATTAGCAAGATCGTAAGCTTCTTGGTGGGGGGGGGTGGCAACGGTTTGTAACATTTTTGTTTTATATTCCACACAGAACTGAAAACAATGCAGAACAGAGAAATGTGCTAAACTATGCAGAGAAGTGAAGTTGTGAGGAGGACAAGGCAGATGCAGCAAGCTTACCCCTCTGGCCCCTGGCAGCTTCTAGGCGACATCTCTTCCCTGACATCCTGACATCAGCAACTGTGGCAGAGGTGAGCATTGGCTGCACCCACCCCAGACAATTATGAAACCTCGAGGGGAGCCTGAGAACAAATTCACAGCTTATCTAAGAAAACCGTCCATGTTGATCAAGGGAATGACTTCTGATAACATTTCACTTAAATTCCAAGTAGATTGACCTATCTTGCCACTCCCATAAACTTAGAGTCTGAAATCAGCTTAGTCATAAGGAAGAAAGTACTAGAACACTTGCAGGAGTTCTGGTGCTTTTTACTCAGTGCAGGTCGAGAACAGGGGCTGGCAAACCTCTTCTATAAAGCACCTGGGAGTAAATATTTTAGATTCTGTCACTGTCACAGCTGCTCAACTCTGCTATGGCAGCAAAGCAGTCACAGACAATACATAAACAAATAATGAGGCTGTTTTCAAGAGAATTTTTCAAACACAGTGAGCACCCTGGGGGGGCTGGATTTGGACTGTGGGCTGTAGTTCTCTGACCCTTGGTCTAAAAGATCAAGGGTACAATGTTGCTCTAACTCTTTGATGTGAGGTTTATTCCCTCGCCAGGTTCCTGAGCTTCCTGGGGGCTTCCAGGGACCAGAAGGGAAGGGGTTGGGGGAGGGGAGGTGCCACTGTAGGCCTGGCCTCTGCTTACCTCTTAACCTCCTCACACTAAATCCATTTCTGGTCTTTCCCCAGAGGTTCTCAAAGCACAGGTATGGACATGAGTCTGGCATCTTGTGTCCAGCAGAAGACCCTAGTCTTTCTGGTTACCTAGTCTTTCTGGTTAACTTGTATGACTGAATTATTCATTGAAATCCCTTCCTATTTGTCACTAAACCTAGATTTTACTTTACGAACTTTTGGAGCAAGAAGCATGCATGACCTTTATAACCCAAAACTTCAGGTCTCCCAATTATAAAAGACTGGAGAAAATTTAAGATCATTATGCCCAGAGAGAATCATTCCAGCTCACATGAATATATTTGAGTCTTAAACAAATTAGCTAATAAACTAAAATGATCTGAAGTAGAAACTAATGGGAAAAATAGCTGCTAAATGACTTTAAAGTTCAACTCTCAATGGTTGTATAAAGGTTGTTAGTTTTGGTAAATAGGTGTTTGGAAGTTCATATCATATTCATATCACTTTTGCAGTTTCAAATGTTCAAGACTCTACAAGACCAGGAAGCTAAAAAACACAAATGCTGACTTTGCGTGAGTTTTTCCTAATCTGCATTTCCTTGCTTCCCATTTATAGGAGGATAGCAGGAAAATCACCACTATTACATAGCAATCTTGGGAAATCTACTGAAGACTAAGCATTCTGAACATGCTCTGGGAACAGAAGAATGGATTTAAACAAATTCACTAACTCATTCTCATCTGTAGGGTATTGGCAAAATAAATCCAGTGCTTGCCTTGGTTAGAGTTTATCTGGTTGAAGGGGTAAAATCCTACCTGGGCCTAGCGAAAGGAGCCAGGTGCTAGAAATACAGAAAGAACCTCCAGGACCAAGGGTAGGCATAGGACCAGGAATGGGGCCTGGAAGTGGTCAGGCTTATTCTTTTTTCCCTCCCTCCTGTGCCCAGGTCTCTCATAATTGGTTTGACATAAAGACTTCTACAGTCTCCAGCACTTCTTGCAGAACAGCCTTCTCTGCTTACTTACTAGGGTGCTGGTTCCAAATAGGCAACCTCAAAAAAATCATCTCATTCCTGGAATCCCCATACCACAAAGAGGGTTGGCCCTTAGTAAATCTTTATTAACTAGTCCCTTGACAGAATGGTCAGAATTAAATAACTATGGTGTGTATAGCTAACTAGATACTCCTTGGTCAAACTTCGGGAGGGAGAAGTCAATTGGCCAGTCTGAGCCAGCATCCTGTATTGTCCAGTCAGTTGTGAGGCTGTGATTTCAGACCTCACCTGCTATTGATGAGGCAGTTTTCAGAAGACACCTGGCACCAAGAAAAGTATTTATATTAGTGCCTTCATGTTGTCTAAAAACCTGATTCCTGAAACAGTGAGATATGAATTTAACAAGTTACTTTAGTGATGTCAAAGCCCAAACAACTTAGTGGATTCCTAAGTTACAACTACCACAAAGAAGGGCTCCTCAGACTTTACACGGTAGTTGGTATCTTGGCAGAATAGGACTCTGTCCATATTCAAATCAACCTACACTGCTCTATCTGCCATTGATTCATGAAGGTCACAACAGAAGAGGGCATCAGTTAATTAAAGATAATTTGTGTATTTGTATCATGTAGGTTTAAACATTGCCATATATCATATCCTTTACAGGAATGCTCCTCTAGAAAGAAATGCTTTAGCTCTAATGGCACAACCCTACACACTAGGGTGCCCCTTTCTCCTGGTTTGCCTGGGACCATCTTTGCATTATCGTTAAAAGCCCCACATCCTAGGAAATCCCCCAGTTTGGGGCAAGCTAAGACAGTTGGTCATCCTCACCTACAACCAGCCTAAACTATAGAAGTGTGGTTGTGAGTAGTCAGCCCTCTTTTTAGGCTCTAAATCTGATTCTGGAAGCAGCCTCTGAGCTAAGAGCGCCTTGATGAGTCAGTGGGCTGCCTCACTGTTTACTTCTTCAGTGGGGAGCCTTCTGTACTTCCCAGATGCTATGCTCTGCAAGGACTTTGATTTGGGGAACCATGATTGAAGTTACAGCACTTAGCCCATCTGACAGTGCTCAGTTGTGCTCAATTCTTTCCATAAGGACATGCAGGGAGAATAACAAGTTCACCCTCAAAGACGCCTTCAGGCCTAGGGGGGATATAAAGTCATGCATGCAAACACAGCTTCTACCACCAACACCATCATATCAGAATATGAAGACCTCATATTATAAGAATATTTACCTATGATATACATCTGAAACTAATAGGGTTTTATGTGTCAATTATACCTTAGTTTAAAACAAGTTTACTTATTTCCCCCTTCCTATGGAATGTATGTACCCTGAGACAGATTATTTGTCTGTTTACTTCCTAGTAAATTGTTGTATTCCCCATGCCAAAAATAGTAACACACAAAAGGCTCTTAAATATTTACTGGATGAGTGAGAACAAATGAATGAACTGAAGATAGAAAAGTTAGAAGGTGTTAGTTTTGGCTGCTATAACAAACAACCTGAGATTGGGTGGCTTATATATAACAAATTTATTTCTCATAGCTTAGGAGGCTGGAAGTCCAAGATCAGGGAGCCAGCATGGTCAAGTTCTGTTAAGAGTCCTTGTCCAGGTTACACACTGCCACACTTTCTTATAGTTTTAACATGGCAGAGAGCAAAAAGCGGAAGCAAGCAAGAAGAGTCTTGCTTGACTCTTAAAAAGGCACTAATCCTAATTAGGAGGCCTCACTTTCATGACCTCATCCAATCCTGATCTCCTCCCAAAGGCCTCACCTCCTAGTATCATCACACTGGGGGATTGAGTTTCAAAATATGAATTTGGGGGTACATAAGCATTCAGTTTACAATTGGAGGATAATGTAACAGTCTAGAGAGACAATAAAGCTCTAAAAAGCTGGTTGCTAGGAGAAAGAATTAAAAAGATACTACTGCTCTTTGCCTGAACAGTGCACATTATATATTTTCTGTGTTTGAAATATTTTCAATTGCTTTTTTTCTGTAACTTCTACCCATTACAGACATACCCACACATGCACACACACAATCTTTAAAACAATTTTTATAGTGGAAAATCTCAAAATGTCTGAGACAGAAAATAGCATAATGAACTCCCTTCTACAGTGATAAACTTTTAAGGAATCTTGTTTCATCTATACCCCATCTATGTCTCCTTTTTGCTGGATTCTTAGGGGGAAAAAAATCCCAGAAATCATGTGATTTCATTGGTATGATATTTTCTTTCTTTCTTTTTTTTTAAGTATTCTATTTATTTATTTGAGAGAGACAGTGTGTGTGTGTGAGCAGGAGGAGGTGCAGAGGGAAAGAGAGAATCTCAAGCAGACTCCCCACTGAGCATGGAGCCCTACTGGGGGCTCAATCCCTTGATCCTGAGACCATGACCTGAGTGGAAATCAAGAGTCGGAAGCTTAACCGACTGAACCACCCAGGCACCCCTGACATTTTCCTTTAAAATAACTTCCTACTATTGTTAAAAATTATGGGTATGTATTAACCCAATTATACGTTGGCAAAACAGACAGGAGATGTAATGAACCTAGGATGAAACCACTGATAGTTTCCAAAAGCTTCTCTGGTGCTAATATGCAGCTAGGGTTGAGACCCATACAGCTGGTTGTTCCGCTTCTATGCTCTTATGGTATCTGGTAACATAGATGTGATTTGGGGGCATGCTAGCCCATGATACCCATGAACTTGTAAGCTTCTGAGGGCAGAAACAGAGCCCTATTCACCACAGTGTCCCAAATACAGAAAATCCCTAATAAATACATGTGCATAATATTGATTAAGGTCTAGTCAATAGGATTTTTCAATTAATTGTATAGTATTCTACAGTTTATTCCCAGGTTTGTGTTGAAGTGAGTAATTGAAAAAATGGTGACACCATTGAATAAACCAGGAAGTGTGTAAGAGGAAGTGTGCTAGAGGACAGCGATTAAATCAGTTTGGCAATTTTGAATCTGAGATGTCTGTTGGGTACCCAACTAAAAAAAGTTCGGCAGGCAGTGCAAAATGTGCATTTAGGGCTCAGGAGGGAGACTAAATCTAGAGAGAAATGTTTGGGTGTTTACCAATTAGAAATAACAGGGGTAGAGAAGAATTGAGGGAGCCAGTGTTAGAAAGTTTGGGGGGTCAAGAGTAAGGGTAGGAATTTAGGTACCAGCAGGAAGAAGAGGCTGTAGCACAGAATTTTTACAGATAAGAATTTGATTATGTTAAGTGAAATAAGTCAATCAGAGAAAGACAATTATCATATGGTTTCACTCATGCAGAATATAAGGAATAGTGCAGACGATCATAGGAGCAGTGAGGGAAGACTGGGAAGAAATCAGAGAGGGAGACAAGCCATGAGAGACTCTTAACTATAGGAAACAAACTGAGGGCTGCTGGAGGGAATGTGGGTGGGAAATAAGGTAACTGGGTGATGGGCATTAAGGAGGGCATATGATGTCTAAACATTGGGTGTTAAATCAACTAATAAGTTATTGAACCCTACATCTGAAACTAATGATGTACTATACGTGGGCTAATTGAATTTAAGTAAAAAGAAAGAAACATTAGATGACCAGAGTCTGATAATAGTAACCTGCATTTATACTCAATAGAACAACCAATCAAAAATAGAAGAATTCATACTATATTTTTGTTTTACAGATGCCAGATAACTAGGAAGCCTAAATTCGTAAATTGTGTCTCTGAGATATAATGTTAATGTAACCCTGAACCCAAACTAATATAATGTCCAATAAAAATTCCTTCCTAAAAAAAGAATTTGAGAGGCAGGAGCAGAATGTAGTTTTTAAAGGTAAGAGAACTGAACATTATGAATATACTTGATGCCACTGAAGTGAACACATAAAAGTGTCAAAAGGGTAAACTTTATGTAGTGTATAATTTAACACACACGTGTGCACGCGTGTGTGCACGTGTGCGCGTGCGCACGCACACACACACACACACACACACACACACACACACACAGATAAAGGAATTCCCAGAAGTGAGTAAGTGGGTATGCAGCCCCTCCAAACACTAGAGACAGAGCAAGTAAAATGAGATCTGAACACCGGGACACTGATTTGCTAAGTATGAAGTCTTTGCTTCATCAACCTGGAATCAGTTTCAGGAACAAGCAAGGGGGACAGGGATGCCAGATAACAGGGAAGAGGTGAGTGGGAGAAGCAGAAACTGCAAGGATGGGTTTCTTTTACAAAAAGATTGTAGACTTGGGACAGTGGCTTTGGTAAATTATTTCTCAAAGTGTTGTCCTTGAGTCCGCCACATTAGAATCATCTGGAATATTCATTAAGATTCTTAAGCCCACCCCAGATGTATTGAGTGTATTGAGTCAGACACTCCAAGGTGATGAGAGTCAATTTTTAAAATTTAATTTAATGTATTTATTTAAGAGAGAGACACAGAGAATGCACAAGCAGGGGGAGAGGCAGAGGGAGAAGCAGGCTCCCTACTGAGCAGGGAACCCAATATGGGGCTCCATCCCAGGACCCTGAGATCATGACCTGAGCTAAAGGCAGATACTTAACTGATTGAGCCACCCAGGTGCTCTTCAGAGGTACTTCTGAACAGTAAATTTCAAGGACCACCATTAACCTGGAAGGTTGTCTGATGGAAGATTGAAGATGGGCACAGCCAGCCATGTTTCTAGGAGAGGGAAGGGTCAGGAGGAGAGGAAGATGTTTTTCATTTGGTGATAGAGGTGCTGGCCTCAAACAAGACCCAGAGGAGCCTGAAAGTGGATATAGAAGTAGATAAAGGGACAGAGAAATGTGGGAGGGAAGAAGAGGAATGGGGCAAGCTCTTCCTAAACTGGGAGGATGGACTGAATGCTGCAGGACCAGTCCCTCTTCAATCAGAGAGTGCTAAACTTGGGTTTTCACAGGTCTCAGGAAAGATAGGCATCAAGCACTCCACAGTGCAGGGTGCTGCCATAGCAGCTCATCGTCTGGAGCAGGAATTCCAGGAGCTGGCAAAGACCTCAGTGAGAGGGAGAGCTGTGTGTGTGGTGGGAGGATGGTCAGGGATGCCAGACAGGGATGAGAGGCTTAGAGTAAGAAAGAAAGGGGGCAAGGTGGAGGCTCTCTTCTGTGGTCAGAGGGTGTTCCAAAGATGAGCTTACTCTCAGAGGGCCTGGTGTAAGACCCTTAAGTCAGGATGGGTAGAGCTTTGCTGAAATACTTGAACTCACGGGAGTTACCATAATTCGAAAAAGATACAACTGCTTATTATATAGATTCTATTACTCACACTCTGCCTCATTAATCTTTCCCACTGCTACTCTGTTGAAAGGCTGTTGTTGGCTCTATTTATTTCTTTTATCTGGTTCTCTCTTATAATTCCCCTGAGGAAAAAAGCTTTAAAATAAGAGATGCAGAAGGTAGGGTTGAGGCGCCCCTGCTTCTTGGATTGCAGGGGTCACACACAGCCTTTGGGAGAAGCTTGAGCTAACACTTACCCCATTGGTACTAACTGGGAACCTCACTCTGCTCATCTTATGGCACGGAGACAATAACACCTATCTCACTGGGTAGCTAGCTACAAGGGTTGACTGAAAAAAAAAATGTGTAAAATATAATTAGTTTATTATCAGACACACATAAGCATTCAAGAAATGGTAACTGCTATTGAGGTAATAGGAATGAATTTTCATTATTATTATTATCATTATTATTAGGTAAACTCAGATAATTCACTGGGAAGGAAATACCAGGAGATAGTTCTGATGCAGCCAGGACATATGCCAACCACTACCACCAAAGGTATCTTTAGATGACTTGCTACCCTCCCTTCACGTTTCCAGCTAGCTCAGTGGTTCCTACACCTGGCTACATATTAAAATCAAAATTTAAAAGATACTAATACCCAGGTCCTACCCCAGGTTAAAGAATCTGTTTGAAGTCTACTGAGGTCCAGATCAAGCCACTTTTTGAAGGCTCCTTAGGTAATTTCCAGGCACCACCTGAGGTTAGCTGTCCAAGCTAGCTGGACACTAACAGCAGGTGGTGGGGTGAGGATGTTCAAGATGCTTTACAAAAGGCAGTGATTTACTGTCACACAGAGTTTTAGGGGACTAAAAGTTCTAGGGGACTAAAAATGCTAGGACTACCTAGCATTTCTACCTACCTAGCATAGGACTACCACATATCCTCTAAGGCTATACCCTCTCTTTTGGCAACAGATGTATCTCTTCAGGACCAAATTGATGTTTGGTGTGAATGGACATTTCAGCACATGTAAAAGTAGTCATGGAACAGAGGGTGAGTCTGCAGGATACTGGGACAATTTTTCCAAGCCTTACATTCCCAGGACAGATGTCCTGGGAAAGCATAGGGCATATCACTCTTCCAGTTGATCTGGTTGTGTGGGAAGTTGTAGCTCAAATGTAGACATTTTGCCCTCACTCTCCACTTCAATTTGGTTCCTTTCTTCATTTTTCTTGGACTACTTCTACAGTGACTCTCTCTTCTCTTTCTGTGTCAGTGTGAAGTGTGGTATAGAGGAGGGCTCTGTCCTCAGCCGCATTTTCCTTAAAATCTCTGCAACATCTGTTGGTAATGAGCATCATGTAAGCAGTCTGCAAAGCATAGGACAGGCTGAGGCTCCATCACATTTGCCCTGAAGTACCTACCTCAGGGAGGCAAAGTTTGTGATCTCCAGGTAAAGATAATTCCATGACATTAAAGCCACTGCCTCATGTGGGTACACACGGGGTCTCAACTTCAGGTCTGAGTTCCCTGTGCTTAAGGATCATGGGCTTCATTTTTAATTTTCAGTCCCAGTGGGAAAAGTCAATCTGCCCACACGTGTGTAGGGTGAGATAAGCAAGTGGAGTGAAGAAGAAAGAGTAGGAATCAGGAGGTATAGATTCCAGCACAAATTCCCCTACAAATCAGCTTTAGTGACATGAACTTCCCTGACTCTTTAGGTAAAATGTGAAATTGGATCACATGGATGGTTTCCAATAGCTGTCTTTCCTTGCTACACCTAGGGATCTGGGGGCCTTTTTTTTTTTTTTTTAAGACTTATTTATTTATTTTTAAAGAGAGAAAGAGAGAGAGAGCAGTTGGTGGGGCAGAGGGAGAGAATCTTAAGCAGACTCCCCACTGAGCACAAAGCCTGATGTGGGGCTTGATCCCACCACCCCACGATCATGACCTGAAGTGAAATAAAAAATTGGACACCCAAATGACTGAGCCACTCAGGTGCCCCACTAAGGACCTCTTTTAGTAATTTAGAATTTTGCCCTAATATCCCCACGATCAAGAGCATGTATGTTGGGAACCTTAACTTATGTCATCTTTATAGTCCCTTCTAGTTCTAATATTTTCTAATTTTTCCCATTCCATGTTTTCTAGTCTGTTAATGCTAAAACCTCTTGAACTGGGAAATACCTAAGCCACGAGTGCTAGCCACATCTGGCCTTGTAGTGGCTGAGAGGTATGTGTTGGCTCCTAGAACTATTTTAAATAATGAACCTGGTGAGGAAAATCACCATAGTAACCTAGCTCCTGGCTTCTTTCCACTCCCACTCTTCTTCCAGGCCACACCCTTTTTGGCTGTTGATGATTTTGGGTTACACATGGACGAGGCTGTGCTATGTGGCAGTTGTGGATTTAACTTAACGAGGGCCAACTATGGTAATTGCCTTTCCCAGTCATGCTAGTAATTGGATGGTGAGACCATATCTGCAGGGCTCTTAGTCCTTAGAACAAATAAATGGCTCAGTGTTGCAACTCCTATTGCCACATGACCTACTATAACTCTTGAGCATTCTTCTGCCACGAGGATGACAGCAGTGCCTTCCTTACAGAAATGCCCAAAATCAACTCAGAAATGTACAAGGGAAAGGTGTTCTGAAAGCACAAATACTGGTTTCAAACCAAAAAGCTCTGCTGAGTTGCTGCTGAGTCCAATGTGGGTAAGGCTTAAAGATGGCTTCCCTGAATAAAATCCCATTTCACTCTTTTTCATGCCTTTTACTTTCCCTGGCTAGAGTAACTGAAACTGAAAGCTTGGATGATGACACAGCAATTGCTAATTTGCAAATATTTACTTCCCCATTCAACAATACAACAGTTACTGAGTGCCTGCTGTGCACTGGGCTGAAGCCTGCTTGAATGTGCAGGTCAGGCTACTGCCTACTGCCCTCCATGACTGTTTGGAGTGCTCTGGTTTCATGGGGCATGTTCCCCAGCTGCACAGAGAAGCCGCATCAGGGTGAGGGATTCCCAGGATGTGGCTATCCAGTGCTAAAACTGGTACAGCCTTAGTGGGTCACCCTGAAGTACATCTGTATTGGCTTCAAGCTTCTGAGGGATAAATACAGAAATGGAAGTAGAGAGAGCATGCTGACTCATTTTATCTGGTCATGTAATCTCTGGCAGCAGATGTGGCAAGGACAGCAGTGAAGACAGTCTGGAGGCAAAAGGACTGAACCAAAGTAGGTTATCGATAAGCGTCACCCTTTGGAAATGCCAGCAGATAGCCATATAATACTGCAAAGACAAGTCCTGTAAACACCTACCCATGCCTTGCTTATCACCTGAAAGATGTATAAGCAAAGTTACCCCACACGAGAGACATGCAAATGGGAAGAATCATGAGAAGCCAGCCTCAGACCCTCCTCAGTTGGAATCTAGAGCGATGTGAAACATCACTTAGAGAGGTCTGAGATAAATTTCAAGGATTTCCAAGCTGGCCCATGTTGAAACAGGCATTTGGAAGCTCAGCTCTGTTCTAAGGAGAAGTCCCAGCACTGAGGTCCATGTTACTGTCCGCATGTCTACTCCATACAACTAATAGGCTTCAATCCAGGGCTTGAGCCAAAGGACTTTATCTTCTGAAAGATGCCAAACAGGAAAACTGCAGTCGCTGTAATCTTAGTGCAGGGATGATGTAGCTCATAACACTTAACTCTAGTTTAATTATTATAGACGGGGCCACTGATAATACATCAAAGTCAGTATTAAGTATTAAGCTTACTGTGATGACAGTCTTAGTTGATCAATTATCTGGGAAGAGTCATGTTATTTTGATCTTTCAGGGAGAACAAGAATGGGCCAATATAGGGGCGCCTGGGTGGCTCAATGGGTTAAAGCCTCTGCCTTCGACTCAGGTCATGATCTCAGGGTCCTGGGATCGAGCCCTGCATCGGGCTCTCTGCTCAGCAGGGATCCTGCTTCCCCCTCTTTCTCTGCCTGCCTCTCTGCCTACTTGTGATGTCTCTCTCTGTGTCAAATAAATAAATAAAAATCTAAAAAAAAAAAGAATGGGTCAATATTACTGTCTAAAAACAGCCAATAAAGATAAAGAAGTTCCATCTTTAGCGTCCTACTAGCATAAGCATTTAAAAAATCCCCTACATAATGCTAAATAAATATTTGGAAATTAATGATTTAGTTAATCTGCTGGATGTTGGGAAATATAGTAAGACCAACTTCATTCATTTTTGAAGAGGTTTTGTGCCAAGGCCAGGCAAAAAATAGTCTGTAGTCTAACAGGTAGGCATTTACTGAATACATAGACGCACACACATACTCACACACACACGTGCACACACATGCACATGCACACGCAGAACAAGACTGAGAGTGACACTATATCAAAAACTAATGATGTACTGTATGCTGGCTAACTGAACATAGTAAAACGAACACACTAAATCATGAGGTTTTTGTTTATCATAAATAAATAAAAATTTAAAGAGACTGAGAGTGACTGAAGATGACCCAGAAAGAAAAAAAAAAATCGTGACCCGCCTGGTCACCAGGGAAACGGAGGGAGAGGAACTGCTTGCTTTAATTCCATCCACCCACCCAGTTCTAGTGCATGTACAGCTTCAGCATAAATCCCATTTTCACCTTGAAAACTCAAGTGTGTTTCCATTACCCACACTGATGATGAACATAGTTACAAACCTTATCTAATGAATAACATAGAATATCAACCATTTTTAATAGACTTTTTTTAATGGAAAAGGAAAAAAAAATCTCCCATAAGGATAACTCTGAGTTTAGAAAGAGTGGGTAGGTTGCATGACTAGCTGTGCCTTCTCAGTACTGGTAAGGCACTTTTCAAAATTATACGTATATTAATCATCACTAAAATAAAAAGAATTCAGGAAATTATCTGCTATCAAAGACAGTCTACTTTGGTGTTTCTGAAGATTTCACTATCAGCTTGAGTTATTTATTTTTTTAAGAATGTTATGTTTGGAGACAATTTTTATCAGTGAGTCAACTTTTGTTTGCTTTTATTGGTTTTAACTTCTATTATTTTTCCTCATTGCTCTTTCAGCTTTCATGATTTATTGAGCCCTGGTTTAAGAAGGATGTCTACTCATTGATATGCTGACAACTTGATAAATCACCCACACATGTACCACACACACCTCCCACACACATACCACATAACACACACACCACACAAGCACACACACCACACACTCATACATATCACACACACACCACACATGCACACACACCACACACTCATACATATCACACACACACACCATGCACTTACACAATATGCCACCCACACAACCCCCATACACATACCATACCCCACACACATATCACACACCACACATTCAAGGTTTCAAGCCTTTGCTTTGGTTCCTGGTGTCTGTTCCTTTCATCCACCCAGTTCTAGCACATGTACAGCCTCAGCATAAATCCCCTCTTCATCTTGAGAACTCAAATGTATTCCCATATCCGTATACTCACACCATATACCCCACACACTATGAACTGTGTACTACACATACACTCACCACACACACTGCTTACCACACATACAAATAACCACACATACACCCCCCACACATATACCACACCCTCCCACATACCACACACCATACATTCACACCATATACCACACACAGTATATACCACACATATAAAACATACACTACACACATACACACCACACACATACTACATGCCACACACACCACATACACACATCACATGCCACATACACATACCAGACTCACACACAATAAATAGTGTGGAGATTTTTCTCCAGAGTTGATGCTCAATAAGCACTCCATTTTCTAGAAATTCATGCTTGTCTATTTTTACTGCTATAAATAACCAGGTTGATCACCATGTGCTTTTGGCTTTAATGAGGAAAGTTCCTTGGGCTCAAAGTTGCCCCAGACCGGCTTTGTGCTTCTGTTGGAGGAGGTCACTGTCTGTCCATCAGTAGCTGAGAGTGCATGCATCTCTTCATGTGGAGGCTGAATGGCTCTCACTTGATAGGAGCCCTGGAATCTGGAGTTCCTGTTCCAGGCATTCAGTCAAAAGAAAGCAGTACCTTAGAATATTCCAGTAAATGATTAGGAAAACCACTTATTTAAATTATGAATGTGAGGTGCCATCTCTGAGGTTCTAGCTAATATCTTTCTAATTATCTTTATTTGTTAGTGGCACTTAAAAACTTCAAAGGACTCATATACTCTGTCTTATGGCCAACTGTTTCAACAAAAGAGTGAGGAGCCCTGGAATCTGGAGTTCCTGTTCCAGGCATTCAGTCAAAAGAAAGCAGTACCTTAGAATATTCCAGTAAATGATTAGGAAAACCACTTATTTAAATTATGAATGTGAGGTGCCATCTCTGAGGTTCTAGCTAATATCTTTCTAATTATCTTTATTTGTTAGTGGCACTTAAAAACTTCAAAGGACTCATATACTCTGTCTTATGGCCAACTGTTTCAACAAAAGAGTGA